>NC_134838.1:81933303-82541249 GCF_965363235.1 Mytilus galloprovincialis
TGTAAGCATAGACGGGTCTTCTGGTAAAAAAAAGAATCGTCATTGAGAGTAAACTTTCCCCTTAAATTTGATCCTAAATTAAAACAGCGATGGTGATGAAATAATTTTGTTTTTATTAAAACTATCTGAAACAATCTTGCATTGTGTCATACCAGATCTTTTATAGCTTACTATACGGTATGGTTTTTGCACAGTGTTGAAGGCAACCTTGTGACCTTAAGTTGCTTTTTTCCAGGTGATATAGATGTTAAAAGATTATATAGATATTACCTTCTTCACACGATCTATCTGATTCTCCATCTGATGGACTGGCTTTCCTTTTTGGTTGTTTCAGCATATGTCTTGTTGGAGGTGTTTGGTATGCTGTCATGATTGGTACACTGATACGACTAGGTGTAAGAAATGTCATACTGGGTGGAGTTTTTGGTCTGTTCTGTGACGTCATTAAGTATAACATGCTATGATCTGTCTGCTGTCTTGCTGATTCCTGAGTATGTTCACCGTTATAAGATTGAATATATCTTTGAACGGGTGGAAGAAAAGCAGTCATTTTCTCTCTCGAAGTTTCTGTGGGTGTTGGTACCTTCAAACTTATTTGTGGAATAGGTCTGTTGTCAACTTGCTCAGTTGGTGGCATTGTGACTTGCTCGCCTTGGCTATTATTGTCATTACAGGGATACTGTAAAATCTGAAATAGTAAAGACAGGGTTAAAATTTTGTGGTATATATAACAATCCTTCTAAGCTTTATTTTTTTGAGAAAAAAAAACGACATTATCTTTATAATGACCAGGGTCGTATATTAATTGGGCGTATTAATTACCCAAACACTCAATAGATGTATTTACCACTGCGTGGAGAGTGTAGTGTTTTGTTAAAATGAATCAGCTTCAAATCTAATTGGGCTTACGCCGTCAACGCTCCCCCCCCTTTCCCCACAAAATGAATCCGATAATGATGCTCTTCTATATATTCTGGATGTTATTCAAATTAAAAAAAATTGAATCCTTCTGAATTATAAATTAAAATTATTTAGCAGAATTAACAAATACATATAGCCATAAATGTTAGGTAAATTGGAAGACTATATATATATAGACTAAACAGAATTGTTAACTAGGGTTGATACATGTGCTAATAGGATTTTCGCATAGTTAAGTAGCTCAGCAATTTGGCACTGTTCTAATAATACATATATTGTTTTATTGAAACTCACAATTCTAACACAAAAAGGACTAATTTGAAATTGGGGGGGGGGGGGGTATACCTCCCTCTGTTTCAATAAAAACTGTTTCTAGCCAATAAATAAAGATAAACATTTGCTATTGTTTAGCGTTATGCTATTATATATGCTGAACATGTTGACTCGCAGTCAACCAAATGAGTAATGATAACCCTAAATGTATATGATAGTTTAATTTAATTTAAATTTCAGTGCAAAATAATTTTAATTTTCAATATTCCAACTTTTGTTTAGTAACTTTTCAGAAACTGAAAGAACAGTGGATTGACTCAAATGAAAACGTCCATCTTTCGAGTGACCAATTTCACAAAAAAATACAGGGTCAATTTTACAAATGTAAAAAATGGTTTCAAAATATCAATATTTAAATATTTACAATATTAGCGATTTGCATCAAAATCTATTTTTTTTTTTTTAATTTTCATTAAACGATTAAATAAGCAAATTTAAACGAAATAAGTAATGACGCTTTAAAGTCATAATGGCACAAACCTTTTCCTGCATCTTGATTGTCTATTTCTTTCTCTGCTTGTAATTTCTGTTTCAAATTCGAATAATAATTGTTCAATAGAGGCACAATCAAGTTTATATACTAAAACTGTGTGACCTTTTGACATTGACGAGTAAATAAGAGAAAGTTTGAGTTGAACATTTCGTAGTTGATTACTTTCTCACACTCTCTGATTACTGTTCAAGCTAAATCATCAACCGTATTGTCCGTTTACAAACTCTATTGTTTGAGAAAACTAGCAACTCACACGTTTCTGGATTGGTGACTTGATTGGTCCATAATAGATTAATTAATATGTTAATCAAATTAGATAAAACAAATCAGGAAATAATTGTTCGTAAATAAAACTTTATTGGTTAACATTAAAACTTGTATTTATTGTCTTTTGCTGATTGTTTTCACTCGACATTTATTTACTTAGTTGAATAATACAAAAAATTGTACGGGCTCAAAATAATTTTCCAAAGTTTGACACAAATTGAACCAAAATGCAGTCTATTTTTGCATTCAGAATTATAATTAGAGAATTAAATTATCCTTGAAGTAGTTTCAAAGTTAGAATGTTAAAATTAATAGCTGAATCAAAATTCAATATGAAAAAAAGAATATATGGATTCAGATTGAATAGTTTATTAAAGTCTCACCATATATAGCGACCCTCCAAAAAAATCGCTCATAAAATTAATTTACATAAAAACATATACTAAACTGAAAACAATAAGTTTAGCAACAAATATCTTAGTTTATAAACTTTAAAATAAAAAATTACAAAGATGAGGATCTAAACTTGTATTTCTTTTGTAGATTACGAATTTCATCTTACGGATTTTCTTTTTAAAAATGATTTATTCATTGTTAGTGTAGATGTTTATTCAATTCTTTCAAAATATTTGTTGTTTCACCTTTTTACTCAGTATATATATGCTAGTTGAATTGCCTTCTAAAAAGCAATTGTAGAACTTAATCTTTTCCAAGTAAAAATTATTACAGTAACTATTGCTAGCCTATAAGATAAAAAAAAATTATTTTGATTCGGCATAAGTACAAATAAGCAACATAAGCTCTAAGGAGTTTTTGACCGAGTATAAAAACATATAAATAACATAAAACAGTGCATTTTGACATATAAAACAACCTGTAATACAAAATTGAAATCTCACATACATCGCATGCAATAAAAACAAGCAACACATTTTCAGTTGAAGTAAAAACATGCTAGACCAGAGCAACCAAAAGCCACATAAATAATAAACAGCTCAAGAATTATCTGCAAGCAGAACAACGACATTCCAAACCGTTCCAGAACTGAACAAGACTTTTAAAATGTGAAAAACTGTTTTAAGTCCTGAAATGGTTTGGAAGGCTGTTACATAAAGTAGCAGCAGCAAATTTGAACGATTTTTTTTACCGTAACGGGTTGATTTTACCTGTGGAATTCAATACCTGAAAGAATATTTAGATTTTTTGACATTCACCAAATTTTGTAAGCACGCAGGAGCTATATTGTTTATAATTTTAAAAGTTTCTAGAGCCATTGTTCTTATCCGTCTGATCTGCAAGGAGAGAATCTTACCTTTCAGTAAGAGGTCCTCGTAGGAGCTGGTAAAATCCTCATATACAAAACGGAGTGCTCTTTCCTGCACCTTTTCTAGTTTTTTGGAATTTTTCTCAGTGTAAAAATGCCATGCCAAAGGGCAAAAATTAAAATTACTAAGAATAAAAGTATGAAATATAGTAAGTTTACTAAGTCTTTCCAAAACTGAGCCTTAACGTTTTAAAACATTTAATTGCTGTGATGCCTTCCTACAGATTGAGCTGATATGAACATCAAAATGTAGCTGGCAGTCTATTTCAATGCCTAATAATTGTACTGTTTTTTCACATGTAAGGTTCGAATTTTGAATATGTATAGATGGGTTCTTTTCAAAGGTCTTTTTGTCAACAGCCAAAACTTGAAATTTGTCAGGATTTGCTTGCATTTTATTCACCCTGAACCACTCAATAAGATTTTTTGAATCAGATTCCAAAGTCGAAATTAATAAATTGAAATCTGGAGTACAGAAAGACAAACTATTGTCATCTGCATAGTTATATAAACTACCATTTTTAGCAAAAAGAAAAATATCATTTATAACATATGTTAAACAACAATAGTATCGAACCCTGTGGTACGCCTTTATGGTGTCAGCCCAACCACTCAGAACATTGTTGACTTTAATTTGCTGTTTTCGATTAGATAAATATGACTTCAAAAGAGCAACTGCATTGAGTGTTAAACCATATGCTGATAATTTATCTAGCATAATATTGTGAGGCAGGTAGTCAAAGGCCTTAGAAAGATCCATTAATACCGCTGCAATGTACTGATTTTTATCAAGAGCTTCACGCCAGTCTTCTAACACTCTGAGAAGTGTGGTCTGACATCCATGTCCACGTCTAAATGCACACAAAAATGGATTAAATATTTTATCAAAATAATCAGTTAATTGAATTTCATATATGTTTTCAAAGATTTTAGAAAATATGTGTAAGACACTAACTGGTCTATAATTTGTTTTTTTTATAATGGGTCACTCTATTAATGAAGGGGGTCACTTGGGCTTCTTTCAGTTTATCGAGGAAACAGTTATTTTCAATAGACAAATTTACAAGAGTTGTCAGCTGTGGTGCAATATAAGATTTACAATGTTTTACTATTTTTGCTGGAATACCATAATAGGCGCCGACATAGCAAAATGTGAAACAATTAAAACAAAAACAAAAATATAACAAAACAATAACATACATAAACGAAATACGAAAACGACAGAAAGCAACCAACAACAACCGGTAATGAATTACATATACTCATGACTTTTGAGTTACTGACTTCGGTAAATTAATGTGGTTAAAGTTTTTGAGTGATCAAAAACTTATTCAAACCTTTATGAAATATTAAGAAACTTGAAAAAAGATTTTTATGGTTAAATGACTTTTCGTGATCAAATGACAGTATCAAGAGCAATTTTCCGTATTTTTGCTTATTTATACAAATGGAATGTTTTATCTTTATTTTATCTCTTTAAGGGTTAAAGTTATTCACACACCAATATCTTTGTCAAACTTTTATTGAAGTTTATAAATCTTGGACATAAGCTTTTTATGATCAAAATATAGTATTCAGAGCACCATGTTGACAGTTTGTCCCCTTTTTTCCATATTTAACGGATAAATGAACTTTGTCTTATTGCAATAAAACAAGCGGTTTGTTTCGTGTAAGTAAATAGATAATACTGTCAGTTTTTTTTCTTCTTCGCTATTTATATCAGCTTCAAAACTTAAGGAAAATGTGCGACCATTAAACGTGGACATTATCGTATTGTTGGTGGAAAGACTGAGACATGCAGGTCCTTTTTTTTTATTATTATTATAGAAGCGTAACCACGAACGTAAGCGATTTTGGTATTTTTAGATAATCGTGATCTTACCCTTTGAAAGGGTTTTAATATTTAGTAATTTTCCATTTCAGAGTTTCAAATTGCTATCCATATTTTCGATTAAAATGAGCAAATACTGGCGTCCTGAATATGAACCAGCTCGTAGGAATAGAATAAAAGTAAAAAAGATAAAACTGTTCGGCTAAAGACGTCCAACGTCATTCGTCATCAAGTACCTGTCAAAAAAAAGTTAACTACAAAACCAGATAACAAAACCAAAGGACAGGGTATATCAGGGTAGCAACACAATACGTTAACTACAAAACCAGATAACAAAACCAAAGGACAAGGTATATCAGAGTAGCAACACAATACGTTAACTACAAACCCAAAAACACTGGGTATATCAGAGTAGCAACACAATACGTTAACTACAAAACCAGATAACAAAACCAAAGGACAGGGTATATCAGAGTAGCAACACAATACGTTAACTACAAACCCAAAAATACTGGGTATATCAGAGTAGCAACACAATACGTTAACTACAAAACAAAATACTGGGTATATCAGAGTAGCAACACAATACGTTAACTACAAACCCAAAAATACTGGGTATATCAGAGTAGCAACACAATACGTTAACTACAAAACAAAAGACTGGGTATATCAGAGTAGCAACACAATACGTTAACTACAAACCCAAAAATACTGGGTATATCAGAGTAGCAACACAATACGTTAACTACAAACCAAAAGACTGGGTATATCAGAGTAGCAACACAATACGTTAACTACAAAACCAAAAGACTGGGTATATCAGGGTAGCAACACAATACGTTAACTACAAACCAAAAGACTGGGTATATCAGAGTAGCAACACAATACGTTAACTACAAAACAAAAGACTGGGTATATCAGGGTAGCAACACAATACGTTAACTACAAACCAAAAGACTGGGTATATCAGAGTAGCAACACAATACGTTAACTACAAAACCAAAAGACTGGGTATATCAGGGTAGCAACACAATACGTTAACTACAAACCCAAAAAGACTGGGTATATCAGAGTAGCAACACAATACGTTAACTACAAACCCAAAAAGACTGGGTATATCAGAGTAGAAACACAATACGTTAACTACAAACCCAAAAAGACTGGGTATATCAGGGTAGCAACACAATACGTTAACTACAAAACCAAAAGACTGGGTATATCAGAGTAGCAACACAATACGTTAACTACAAACCCGAAAAGACTGGGTATATCAGGGTAGCAACACAATACGTTAACTACAAAACCAAAGGACAAAAACAAAAGACACGGTATATCAGGGTAGCGACACAATACGTTAACTACAAAACCAGAGGACAAAAAAACAAAAGACAGAATATATCAGGGTTGCGCCTGATGTTGGACTAAATAGAAGAATAAAGCTGAAGAGTGAAAAATGAGTTTTAGATGAAAATTCCTTAATTAATGAATAAAGATAATATCTTGTATATTATACGATATGTTATTTGTTTGGGTTTCCCATGCCATATCTGTTAATATAATACGAAGACGACAGGCGAAACTGGTCTTCCATGGAAGACCTCACCATTTGTTTCCAGAAAATTTAAGATTAACATCTCTAATTTAATTGAAGTCTGAAGTCTGGAGCATGTATTTCAATGGTTCATGTCTGCCATATTTGTGTAGATTTTTTTTTTAAATATAAATTAGGCCGTTAGTTTTATCAATTGCATTGTTTCTTATTTTTCATGTCGGGGCCTTTTATAGCAGACTTGTCTTTTTTATTGTTGAAATCCGTACTGTTGCCTATAATTTCTTACATCCACTTCATTTTGAACTTGGATGGTTAATTGTCTCTCTTGCAATCATATCATCTTCTAGTTTTAATATTTTATGATTATATTTTTATCATAACAAAAAATTGAATATAAACTCAAATAAAATTGCCAACTCTAAGTTCTTTGACTACAGTTAATCGGTGTCAGAAACCTATTATGTGAAAAATATTTAATACCAATCGAAATTCGGACCTGTATAAAGCGCGAATATTGTGTCTATTTTTGCCCCAACTGTTCAGGGTTGGACCTCTGCGGTCGTATCCAGCTGTGCTCAGCGAAGCAATTCATTTATTCATGTAGAGGGGCTTTGGTGGGTGTGCTTTAAGGTCAAGGAACAATAAATGGGCTGTGTCACTGAATTTGCTTAAATTTTGCATACAAATTAACGATTTTAAGACAAATTTAGATGGTTTTTCGTTGATTTTATGTCCTTTCTATACAAATATTCAACCATAATGTAAGAAACCAATCTGTAATATTTCAGATAATAAAAATTCATTTTTTTTGGATTTTCAGCTTAGTTCAACGAGCCAAGGTTGCATAGCCCATTTACTGTTTCAAATGACTGTATCACTAGCTCATCAACACTGAGGTTTTGAATGGCAAATTTGCTTGTGGCAGGTGAGCTCAACTCTAATCTTAATTGACTTGGATTGTCAGTTTTCTTCCAATGATCGGTGGTTCTCTCTGGGCTCTCTGGCTTCCTCCACCAATAAATACTGACTGCCACAAAACTTTGAATAGAGCGTTGCACATCAATCAATCAATGTATACCTGCATACAATGTAAGTTTGAATGTTAGTGGCTCATAAGCCGTATCATGTTTCATAATTTCTCCTTTTGTTACATTTCTAATGAAATACAGTAGTGCAGGGGAGATTGACACATTGACAAAAATATTTTTTTAATTTATTTTATTTACAAAAAAGTATGTACACATATGCAATATGATTGTCTTTCTATTGTTGCTATTGATATTTTATATATATTAAATTTGCTATTTTATACTGGATATTTCATTATATATATTCTAGCCACTCTACAATTTCATAGGTCATTGAGCCATGTTTCAGTCCTCGTTTGCCATTGCCGCTAAAAATAGACTAGGAACATTGTAGATTTACAGCGCAAATTGAGACCTAGTTAAACAAATTATTCACCTGAGTATATCTAACTGTGTTAACATGTATGCTCTAAAGATAGTCTTTTGAGTATATGAATTATGAATATATCAAACAATCAGATTTTATTTTATAAATTTTCAACATTTCCCATGCAATGTCTCTTACAACTGGAGGTGTCCACTAAAAATTTGCTTTTGAAAATATGAAGCGTTAATGTATCAAACAATCAGAATCTTAATGTTTTTAAAGATTCTGGTGGATTGTTATGTTCATCCATTTTTCGTCCATATCGTTTACGTCTGGCGTTTGGTGTTTTTGGTTTTGGTGAATTGGGTGGCATAGGAATAAATTGTGTCTTGATATTCGCTCCAGAGCGGATTTTTATCATTTGCCAATTTGAAGAAAGATTTTGTGTTGGATAACATTGGTTACCGTTCGTTATGCAATCTGGAATAAGTTTTTTAACAAATGATTTCATTGTTGCTTTCAATGTACCACCATTTTGTCCTGCATCTTGATAATCATCTAGTGTACTACCTGAGCTCGAGCTCTGATTGTTATCTACTGTATTACTTTGAATGACTGCAATATGCTGGTCGTGCAGTTTCTTGAACAATTCTATCCTTTCGATGTCACTCACATTTTCGATGACAGGAAACAGATCTTTTTCTTGCACATGATAAAACCCTTTTAGTTCGTTATCATCCAGCATGAGAAAGATATCTTCAGTGGGATATTTATCATCCACTGCAATATCCAGCATATAATGAGTTTGGTCTGGTTCTAAGTAGCTGGCAGATTTTTCTCTTAAGGTTTGCTTTCTGACATTCCTATTTGGTTTTCTTGTGGAATTTAAAATTTTAATTGAATCTGTTGTCTCAAAAAGCTGCTGTTGTGCTGATTTAGGCATTTTATTGGAATCCATTCTCTCATCAGTTTGCTTTTGAGTTGATTGAGACACTGTCTTTAATGCTGTTGAATCATCAGTCTGCTGTTCTGTTGATTTAGACATTTTATTGAGAGCTGTTGTCTCATCAGTTTTCTGTTGTGTTGATTTAAAAAATTTATTTGAAGGTATTGTGTCATCAGCCTGCTGTTGTGTTGATTTAGACATTTCATTGATAGCTGTTGTCTCATTAGTTTTCTGTTGTGTTGATTTAGAAAATTTATTTGAAGGTGTTGTGTCATCAGCCTGCTGTTGTGTTGATTTAGACATTTCATTGATAGCTGTTGTCTCATCAGTTTTCTGTTGTGTTGATTTAGAAAATTTATATGAAGGTGTTGTGTCATCAGCCTGCTGTTGTGTTGATTTAGACATTTCATTGATAGCTGTTGTCTCATCAGTTTTCTGTTGTGTTGATTTAGAAAATTTATTTGAAGGTGTTGTGTCATCAGCCTGCTGTTGTGTTGATTTAGACATTTCATTGATAGCTGTTGTCTCATCAGTCTGTTCTTGTGCTGATTGAGACATCTTATTGACAGCTGTCGTATCATCAGTCTGCTCTGGTGCTGATTGAGACATCTTATTGGATGCTGTTGTTTTATCGGCCTGCTGTGGAGCTGATAAAGGCATTGATTTCACAACTTTACTGTTATCTTTCTTTACATTCCTTATCTCTTTTACGATTAATGTCTCTCTAAAATTTTGTGGCCAAGTACGACTTTGATCTGGTGCTGCGTAGCTGTCTGGTTTTTCTATTTCTGTTTGCTTTTTGACATTACTTTTTTGTGTTGATGTGGTACAGTATTTTTCAGTAACGATTTTGCTTACTTTGTCACTTTTGCTTTTAGGTATATAGCATTTTTTACCAGATGATTTATTTAGCCTGGAAAATCGGTACTTTCTCTCAGAGATGAAGCAATCTTTTCCAGATGCCTTTTGCAGCCTGAAAGTTGGAAACTTATTTTCCCAATCTTCCCTTTTTGAAGCTAATTCGGAGTTCACATCAAAAGTTCCACCGTTTTCTGTTGTCTCGGCAATTTTCTGTGGATTGGATATAGACGTTGATTGCGTTGGAATAACTTTACTTTTCTCTTCCTTTTCATTCCTGACCTTATTTTCAATATATGTCTCTTTTATATTTTGTGGCAATGTATGAATTTGAGTTGTTTCTGGGTATCTGTTTGTTTTTTCTTTGTCTGTTTGCTTTCCTTCATACTTGTTTTGCGTTCGTTTGGTGCAGTATCTTTCATAACCCATTTTTCTTACTTTATCACTTTTGCTTTTAGGGATATAGCATTTATTACCAGATGAAATGTGCAGCCTAGAAAATCGGTACTTTCTATCACTTGCATAGTCATTTTTACGAGATGCCTTTTGTAGCTTAAAAGTTTGATACTTAGTTTTCCATCTTACCGTTTTAGAGACTAATTCTGGGGTCATATCTAAAACTTTATTGGGAGCTTTTTTCTCAGCTGGTTGCTGTGGTGCTGGTTTAGACATTGATTCTGTTGGCATACCTTTACTTTTATCTTTGCTTCCATCCCTGATCTTGTTTACAATTAATGTCTTTTTGATGTTTTGTGGCAAGTTCTGTAATGGTGGAAGCAGTTTTGGAGTATCATGGCGATTAGGATAGAGATGTTCTTGCATGCATGTTTGCTCTTTATAAGGTAACAATGGTGGAAGTTTAAGAGTAGTGTCAGAGGGTTCTTTCGCGTATATTATCTTCGTGTTTGGTAACAATGGTTGGAGCTTTAAAGTCTCTGAGTACGAGTCTTCCACGTATTTTATATTCTTGTTTGGTAGGAGTAGTGGTGGTTTTACTGGAGTAGACGGCGACTTTTCCTCGTATTTCATTTGCTTGTTAGCTAGCAATTGTGTCAGTTTTACTGCGACAGGAATTATCGATTTCTTTACATGAATTTGGAGATCGTTCCTTTGTGTCTCCTCCTTTCTAGCACAATTTTCAGTCTCCTTGCTTTCTAAAGATAGTTCAAACATATTATACTCAACTTCAAATTCATGATTCAGAAAACTAAGTTCCGATTCGGACCTGCGCAATGTGCAGCAAGAGTCAACACACTCGCCGGTAATGCACTTGTCTGATTCTAGTATATTTTCATGAATTGGTGTCATAACATTTGTTCTACCAGTTCTCCCAAAATATAGTTTGGTGTCATCAATAATGACAGTGTTGGCTTCGATCATTTGTCCTATATACTTGTTTGTGCTACCATTTGGTGAAATCAGAAGTTCCTCGTTGAACAGTTGGTAATGTTCGTGCTTTACGTCAAGAATGAATTGTGGAAAAGGATTTGGAATTCTTGAGCGGTTGCTCTTTTCAGTTGTTTTGTAAACATTTTTCAGGGTTTTCTGTTTATCAAGAAAAAACTGTTTCTGTTTCCTTAAGTAATCAAGCCTATCTTTCATGGAGATTTGTAGATTTTGCATACATCGTTTCATAACATGTCTGTCAGCCTCTATAAAATCGATCCATTGCTCTATTTCTTGCCTGAGCCTATTCTCGGACAGTTTGCTTGGTTGCATATTCTGTAGTTTGTTGGAGGTTGTTTGGATTGCTTCCTCTTTTTCTTGAACTAAGCACTTCCAGTTGGCAAGCAATCTGAAACAGTGTTTTATTTTGCTCTTAGTGTAATTTATAGCGATTCGCTACATAAAATCGCGCTTCTAAAACATGATACTAGTACATTGTCATTTTTTTCACATAAAGAAGTTGTATAGAACTGGACTCTTATCACAACATCAGCAAGTAGTGGCTACATTTACTAACCCATTAAAACATAAAGTATGGTCATTCCTAGTTTATGATTCTGAAGTGGTGACAATACGAATACGAATGCAAAACTATTATTTATTTTTTTAGAGGATATTATTAAACCTAATATGTTGCCCTGTGTAACACAATGACTTCCAGTCGAATTACAATGTAGTATACCATTATTATCATGCATTTCTCTTATTTCTCATACTACTGTTAAGATATTGGACATTTTACCATTATGAACTCGATGGCATTGTGTTCGTTTGTCTGATTTTTTGTCTGTTTCGTGTTGAAAGTATGTATCCGTGTCTCTACCTTAAGTTTTTGTAAATTTCATTTAGTTTGAAGTTTTATATCCGGTTTGGGAGAGTTTTTTTTTTTGTCGATAATATACCATTGTCGTGAGGATGTGGTAATCCTGTATAATTTGCTGTACTTTATGATTTTGGGACTTTTTTTTACAAAGAACATTAAAGGAGTAGGTTCAGTAAGACCCCTTTTTGGCCCAAAAATATAGCAGTTTTACAAATTTGTGAAAATGGAATCTTTTAGCTATTTACTGGAGAGTAGAATGTTTCTGCTACATAAATATGGGCTGCTTTTGACAATACAATGCACATATATAGGGTACTGGCATCGTTAAGTCATGCTAAATTACTGAAATCTTTACAATTTTGGCGTTTTAGATAAATTTTCGACGGTTTCGGTCTTAAATGAAAGTGGCCGCATACGTGTTCATTCATAATACTGAAATGTAAGTTGTATTTGATGATAATATATAACATATATAAAGGTTGAGGATGAACACGGATGCGGCCTCTTTCATTTTTGACAAAAACTATCTGAAATGTGACGATTTTTGGCATATTTGATAAATTTTTCATACTTAAGCTGGAATCGGAGCGTTTTTAATGACTAAATCAGTTAAAATATTTCACATAAACTAATTGAATCAATTGAAATAGACACTTAAGTGTTTAAAAAGTGTCCAAAATCTTTCGTTATATGAACCCGAAATTTGAGGCCAAAATCGGCCCTTACCGGACCTACTCCTTTGATATTGTCTTATATTCCATATTTGTATAAAGGTAAACAAGACTTACTCGTTCCCTGTCCTGTCTACGTATTCCACTGTATCATACTCTATCTCGAATTTCTGGCTTCTTGGTCCGACTACAAAATAAACAAAGCTTTGTAATAGTTTATGATGTGATTCACATTTATTTAGACAATCCACCTATTACAATCAGTCTGATCTATTGACCCCATTTAATTTTGTTCAATTTTGCAATTTGTATAAATGAGTTGGGAATATATGTTAATTGGATGATGACAAACGCCAATACAAATAAAAAGAAGAAAGAAAAGACAAATTGAATTCAATATACCGGTTAAAAAAAATTCTGTACAATGTCGAGCTCCGAGTTAAAAAAAAGTTGTTCACAAATAAATATACACAACTGCCATCAACACTTTACCGAAAGGAGACAATATGAAGTATGATAACTGAGCATTATCTATGGCTATAGGTAGACATATGACAGGCATACCAGTGGTAGATCGAAATGAGGGGTCGGTGGTTCCGGGGGTTGGAACCATCCTTTTTTTATACGATCAATGCATTTGAATTGAGGTATATTGTTGAAAACAGATTCCATGAAGTAAAACACTGTGCCATAAAACAGCATTTCCCAAAGTGCTTAATGTTACTGAATGCAAGTAGGTCAGGAGCGGATTTATCGATTTATGAAAGTGGAGTCCAACCAAATGTCACTATTCAAAGGCATTGGTCGTCAAACAACAGGGGGTTCCAAAAGAGATGATATCAGATTCACAATTGTGAACTTTCCATTTCCATGCAGCAACATTCCAGCAGCGCTTGCATACGGATTATATAAATCCAAATTGATACGATATAAATATGGATCAAAAGACGGAAAATTGAAGAAAAAAGAAAATAATAATAATACAGAAGAAAAAAAAAATTAAAAAAATAATAAATAAATAAATGAATATTTAGAAAACAGAAACACAAAAAAAAATAAAAAAAATACAAAATTAAAAAAAAACGAAAAATAAAAAGGACAAAAAAAGGGGGAATAATTTTACAAAGATGATGATGTGTGTGTGATCATGGTTTGCTATCTAGACAATTTGAAATATTTCCGAACTTTTAATAAACTCGAAGACATTTTTGAAAATGGTTGGGTTTTGCTCTAGAGAAAGAAGACAACTACCCCAGGTTAGTAGTTCTATGTTAATTTTACAATCATTTGGAAGCCAGCGCAGACTTTCAAACATTTTATTTTGTATGTCTGAATATAATATAGATTTAAAAAAGAAATGATAGGAATCTTCACGATTACAACAAAGCGGCAAGAAAGGTCAGAAATAATATTGACCCTATATAGATCATAGTTTAAGGATGATGCAAAACATCGAAGTTGGGTGAGAATTATATTCAATTTTCGATTTCCAAATTCATATTGCTTCCGTACAAATATATTACTCTGAGGATAACGGTTTTTTAGTTTAGTTTTAAATTTATTAATTGATTCTACATCACGAGTTGAATCATCAAGATTATTCCAAAGATGTATGGTTGATGGAATAAAAGAATCATTAGGTACTGCTAGTCTGCAGAATGGAATAATGATGTCATTTCCATTGCGTAGAGGATAGACCGTCACACTTTGTATTTTTTGGGGAATTAGATTTGACAAATATTCTGGAACATTATTATTTTGAATATTATAAAACATTTGAATTTTTCTTCTCTCTCTTCTTTCAGCTAATGTTTCCCATCCAAGTTCTTCATAAATTACCATTAAGCTTGTGAATATAGGTAACCCCGTAACTATCCTAGCAGCTTGGAGCTGTAATTGCTCCAGTTTATTGACATAACCTACCGGGCCCAATATTATTCCAAACCTCACTTGCATACTCAAATAAAGGTCTTATAAAAACTAAATAGAGTTTTTTTTAATTTTTCTAAATGTAACCCCTAAATGTTTATCAATATTTGTAATAGGTATATTTTTATCATTGAATATAAAGTTCATTTCTGGGGTTTTAATATTAGAAAATAACATAATTTCTGTTTTATCTGGATTAAAAGACATTTAAAAGGAAATCACCAATTCATCAACATTCCAACTGACTCCATTTTCAGAAAACGAAATCTGTAACAAACATAAACTTTTAGCCACCGCTTTACAAGCAGACCCAAATACAATGAAAGTCCCAACTATGTATTGGCTTCCGAAGCTACACAAAACCCCTTACAAATATAGATTTATTTCGTCTTCAAGCCATTGTTCAACTACTAAATTGTCTATTCTTCTTACCAGCACACTTGGTACAATTAAAAACCTGATAATAAATTGTTCAAATAAGGCCTTCGAAAATAGTGGAATAAATTACTTTTGGAGTGTCAAGAACTCGTTGGAAGTACTTGATAAATTGCATGCTTATATTGGTGATTTTGAATCTGTTCAAAGTTTTGATTTTTCTACCCTGTATACCACATTGCCTCACATTCTCATTAAGAAAAAATTCACACACCTAATTAAATGGGCATTCAAAAAATCAGAATGTGAATATATATGTTCAAACTCTTTTAGGTCATTTTTTAGTAGCAATAAACAAAAAAACTATGTTAATTGGACATGCTTTGATACTATATATGCCCTTGAATTTTTACTAGATAACATTTTTGTTCGCTTTGGGGATTCCGTATATCGTCAGAATCGGAATTCCAATGGGGACTAACTGTGCACCACTTATTGCGGACCTGTTTTTGTATTGTTATGAGTTACAATTTATGACAAAAATAAGCAAAGACCCATCGAAACAACATCTGATAAACAAATTTAATAATACTTTTAGATATTTGGATGATGTTTTGGCTCTCAATAATGACGACTTCAGTATGTATATTAATGAAATTTATCCTGTTGAACTTACTTTAAATAAAGCTAATACTAACAATGACCACTGCCCTTTTCTCGATCTTGATATCTATATCACTAATGGAAAGCTGAATACTAAAATTTATGATAAAAGGGATGATTTTTCATTTCCTATCGTTAATTATCCGTTTTTAGATGGTGACGTTCCCTTGTCACCATCTTACGGTGCTTATATATCTCAACTTGTACGATTCGCTCGTGTATGTAACAATGTTTTAGATTTTAACGAGAGAAATTTATGTATTACTGAAAAATTATTACACCAGGGTTTTCGATATCACAAACTAGTCAAAACATTTACTAAATTTTATCATCGGTATAAAGACATCATTCGTAAATATAGCTCAACATGCAGACTTCTAATACGTTCAGGTATTTCACATCCGATTTTTTATGGAAATATTCTTTATAAAGCACAAAGGTGTCAGTATTCACCTCAGAAACTTACAAAACCTTTGAATAGACTTATTAAGAAGGGATATAATTACGATACTGTTGTCAAATCATTAAAGATTGCATATTTTGGCGTTAATATTGAGTCACTGATAAGGTCTTTGCATCGGAACTAAACACATTTATTCTAAAAACAGTTGTTGGCATGACACGGGTTATGTTCTTCTCATATATGTTATGATGGTATGATACTAAACCCCTAACGGGAAGGATTGTGCCTGATGTTCATATGATGAAATCATAATCTTTCAGTCAGTTTAATTGAAGTCTGGAGCTGGCATGTCATTTAACTGCTAGTAGTCTGTTGTTATTTATGTATTATTGTCATTTTGTTTATTTTCTTTGGTTACATCTTCTGACATCAGACTCGGACTTCTCTTAAACTGAATTTTAATGTGCGTATTGTTATGCGTTTACTTTTCTACATTGGTTAGAGGTATAGGGGGAGGGTTGAGATCTCACAAACATGTTTAACCCCGCCGCATTTTTGCGCCTGTACCAAGTCAGGAGCCTCTGGCCTTTGTAAGTCTTGTATTATTTTAATTTTAGTTTCTTGTGTACAATTTGGAAATTAGTATGGCGTTCATTATCACTGGAATAGTATATATTTGTTATGGGGCCAGCTGAAGGACGCCTCCGGATGCGGGAATTTCTCGCTACATTGAAGACCTGTTGGTGACCTTCTGCTGTTGTTTTTTATTTGGTCGGGTTGTTGTCTCTTTGACACATTCCCCATTCCATTCTTAATTTTATTAACCATTTTTGTTGTGTGTTATTATTTGTCTGTGTCTTTTTTCTTTTTTAGCAATAGTGTTGTCAGTCGATCTACGAGTTTGACTGTCCCTCTGGTATCTTTCGCCCCTCTTTTCCAGCCCCTCTCCCCTTTCCCTCCGTTTTGGATCCGCCACTACAGGTTATAGGATTGGGGATGAAATCGTGCTGTTCTATGATTGCATACTTGCCGCTTTATTTCGGTATCGATTTTACACATCAACGTTAATATATGATATGTTTATGAGTATTTCAAATCATATTGATGAAGATAACGCTAAGTCTTATAACAGCACGGAGCTATACATGTTAAAATAATTCGAAGACGATATTTATAATTTATATGTACGAAACATGCTTTCGTTTTATTGTGCACCTTTATTGTTTAGTAATATTCCTGATTGAAGATATTCCTGATTGAAGTGAGAAAGTGAGATAATATATTGATCAATATTTGCATGTCACTTCGGAGCAGAAACATGTGATTATGATCCTTAAATTTTTTCAAATACAAACTTTTTTGGGGGAAAAAGGGGGGGGGAGGGGGTGGTGGTGGAGAAGTAGGCCACTGTTCAAACCAAATTGATTATATTTTGAATAGTAACTGAATACTGAAATGCATGGAGCAGAATCTGAACTACACCGGACGTCTTGTAAAGCCGCTCCGTCGATCATACATTACCTGATTTCGAAGTCTATTTATCAAAGTCTCGAAAAGTACCATTCCCCAGATAAACAGTTGCTATGAAATGTAAAATTTGTTAACGTTATTGGGAAACTCAGATTTAAACTACTCCGAAATCAAAATACATAAAAAAAGCATCGGAATTCCATTCTAATCAAGCTTTCCCTATTTATTTTCTCAAACGAACCAAGACAGTATTCAATAAAAACTAATGGTTCCCCGGGTGATCTAACAAATCGAAGAAAGAATAAGTGGCTCCTTAAACTTACGTCTGTCTGTTGTCTTCTTGTGCACAGCCTGCTTTGTAGGTGCCATATTTTCGACTCTATCACTACAAGAGACAAAAAATAAGTTTTTTTTCATATTTGCTCAGCTAAAAAAAGTAAGGAACCACTATTTGAATAAGACCGTATAAAAGGAGGATATTTTGTTTGGCGGGGGTATTATGCCATGTTTTAATTTGGGGTCAAAAGAGACTGTTTGCTAGACAATTACGGAGATAACCTTCCTCGTGGACCAATATTTTACGATTTTTTTTATAAGACTATTTTGCTTAAAGGCCATTATATTTATTATGTTTTGAATAAATTACTGTTTTATTATTAAGTCAATAAATTGTTTTCTTTGAATACAGTTTTAAATAACCGACAATTTATTTTATTTTTTTCCCCGTCAAATCTTTAAAAAAAAATGTCTCATCATATATGTAGACCCAATAGTAGTGGCAGTTGTTTTGTACTATTCTTATTATATCATCTTGCTATCTAAATTTGTCACTTTGCTTATAAGTTTTTGATGAAAGTTTAATGTGCTGTTTTTTGTTGTTGTTATGGTTTTTTTTTTAATTTGGAATCCTTATGTGGCTATAATTTATTTCATGGTCAAAGAAATTAGATGTTTTTAAATCAGCTATCCTTGTCAGGCTGCATATGATTCTTTTTACACAAATTGTAATGGTAATAAAGAAACGCGGTCAAACATGAAACATTTCGAACATTAAGTATAATTATATATTTCTTTACATATGATACATTATGAATATTTACATAAACTAATGTTAAATATGCTTACCGATCTTTCTTCATTCTTTCTTTCATAATTTTTAGTATACACTGATTGAAATAATTCAATATATGTTTTCTTCTTTTATAATCACTGCTTACTGCGACAGATGAAACTGTGTAGTGAGGAATAGGAGGTGCCGTCACTTTGACAACGTTTCTTCGATCATGACGTTACGCTACCGCGACCTTTACAATGCATGCGCTGAAAATCTTTTAATTGCAACGCACGCATTAGGTTTTACATGTGTCAAGTTAGTATTGTTATATATATTTTTTTTGTAGTACTGCAAAAGATTTCATCTGCGGAAAATTCACCTATCGGTTATATGCAGAAGATACTCAAATCAGGCGCGGATTTAGACATTCATAAAAGAGGGAATTCATCCCCTAGACTCCCCCTTTTTTTTTATCCGCCAATGAAAATTTACACTCGAAAATCATAAGTCGATTATAACAGACAATACCATGAACAAAAATAAATATATATTAAAAATAAAAACAAAAGTTAGCAAACCTTACAAATAATTCCAAGGAGCAGCCCGAATTCCACAAAAACCAAATTGATGCCGTGGTATTACAATTTTTAATGATTCCGAAATTTTACAAATACACAAAATTATTTTGTTTTGATTTGATTTCTTTTAGGTCCACAGTGCTTTGGTTTGATTTAAAACTTATACCCCTTAAGTTATTGATTAGAACTGTATAAGTTTTGAATAAAAAGTACTGTAAATAAGAAATTGGAGGGGTTCGTGTTGCTTACTCTTTAGTTTTCTATGTTGTGTCTTTAAAGATTTAACTACTGTGTTAAATTGATAACTAGGATTTTTTTACATAAATAAGGCCGTTAGTTTCTCGTTTAAATTGTTTTACATTGTCATTTCGGGGCCTTTTATAGCTATGAGGTATGGGTTTTGCTCATTGTTGAAGGTCGTACGGTGACCTATAGTTGCTAATTTCTGTGTCATTTTCGTCTCGTGTGGATAGTCTCGTTGGCAATCATACCACATCTTCTTTTTTTATATTTAAGGTTAAGATTATTCAGAGGATCATTTAGTTTACAAATATGTCTAAATCCAAGGACTTTCTAAACAACATCACCGTAAAATTAAGAATGAGATATCCCGTTAGTATCAAGAAATCTACAGGTTACCCACATGTTCTGCCCAAAACATTATATCTTATATTTATGAAAGAATCAATTGGTAAAGGTTTTATTTATTTGTGGTAACGAATTCCCTGCACTGATTCAGATTTACCAGTTATCCATAAATTATGTTCATTTTATATAAAACTAGCTACAGACACGGCTGGCATAGCGATCGATCGAGCAAGTTGTGAAATATTGTAATACTAAAATGAGCCTCCCCTAGAATTTTAGAAAGGGCTAGAGAACATGAACCCCGTGACACCTACAGCACATTTTTCATTTATATTCTTCAGAAACAAGTTCGTAAATTAGCTTAGTTTAAAATAAATATCAGTATATATTATATATTTATTTATCTCAGGATTGGGAGTCAAGATGTTTAAACTCAAGAATAGAGTCTCGATCAACAATTGAGCTGAGCGCATCGAGACGAAAAAAAAGTGATGTTTTTTGTGCCAATTTTTTTTGTTTTATTGTCAATGGGGGAGAGGTGGGTAGTTCACCAACATTTTTAGATTCCCCCATCTAAAGTATTGAAAAAAAATCTAATTAAAAATGAAAAAATCGTCCCTCGCAAGCAAATGATGAATATTTAAAATATAAGGGTTATAGAAATGAAAACCCCGTGTCACCCCTCATTGACGTCTAAAGTATACAACCTTTAACCTGACGTCGTTATACACACGTGGTTATCGAACCTCGTTTTGGCTGAAAGTAACGTCAAAATTCCGCCATAAAGAGAAAGAAAAAAGTTGTAATTTTTGTCATTTAATGTAGGTATTTTTTAACATTGTACACTTAATCAATATTTGAAGAACATTGTGTGTTCAATGAGTGACAGTACTGTCAAAAATGCATAAATATGTGCGCCTAAAAGTATTAAAAGAATCTTATTTGTTACTGTTACACAAAAATTAATTTCTGGAAATAGTCATTCATGTAGAATATGGGCGGGATGTATACAAATTAATGGCGATCCATCGATAAAGTTCTAGCTCCAAAATGATAGTATCATATTATTATGAAGCATGACATGGGAAAGGAGACACAACGTCGCTAGTTTTTTTTTAACCCCTGGGCCTGGAATCCATGAAACCTGGCTTTTCAGAATGTAGCATGTAGGAGCTTGGATAAGGATTTTTTTCATTGTTTGCACTGAATATTAAATTTTCCACGATATTTCTCCCCTGTACATTAACTAACCAATTAATCAATCGAAACAGTGAGTCGGGTCAAATAATATTGAAGACATAAATTTAAAAAAACAAATTAATTTCATAGTGTAAAATATTTTTATCTTATAATATATTGTTTGGGTCAATCATAAAAACTTTTGTGGTAAACATCTTTTCAAAGTTGCTAGAGGACTCAATTTCATTGACAATTCAATAGGTCGATCAGCAAAGTTGCTCACCGAAAGTTATGTCTGTTATGTATCTAATCATTTGCATGTTGTTATATTTCCTCTTAAGGTGGTACCCAACACTACAGGGAGATAACTCTGTAAAATCAGCTAAACGTTTTATGTTGTTTAGGGAATATTAAGCTTCTCGATGATTAAAATAAGTGTTTGTCAAACTGCTATATAACCAGTGTAATTTTTCTAATAAACGGTTGGATAAAATTTTTTGAAATTTTTATATTTATGTCAAAGGGTCAAAGTAAATACTTTGTCAAAATTTTATGAAAATTAAACAAGCCAAATTAATTTTAGTTGAGGTGTTGGGTACCACCTTAAATCCAAAACTTTTTTTTTTGGCACAGTAATTTAAGATTTTGGCACTTGTGGTCACATATACTGAGAAAGATTTCTTGATATTGAGGTAACAATGTCAAAGGTCATGGTCAAAGTACTAGAAATAGACCTAGATTTTTGTAGAAAAAAAAAGATTCTGGAGGCTAAATAAAATACTATATATGGGATTGTAATTAAACGGTGTAGAAAATTCCTTTTGATTTTGAGGTCAATATGTTAAATGACAAGGTCATAGTTACTGATAATGGTCAGTAATTTGTTCAGAAAAAAATGGGTTCAAACAAGGTCAAGCCAAGGTTATAGTTGCTGAAAAATTGAGCATAATAAGACCAGACAAGTGGAAGCTTTTAAAATCAGTTACTGTTTATATGGAATTAAAACCTTATTTAGATCTATAGTCACAATATTATGAAAGGTCAAGGTCATAGTTACTAGACATAAATTTGGGAAATTATACAGTATTAATCTTTAATCATATTAACAGAAAGAATGATACCTACCATAATGTTTACAGAAAGGGTCAGTAAAAGTTTTTCCCATTTATATCCATGGGTTATGTGAAAGGATCTTTGATTATTACTTGTACCATTCTTGATTGTAGTGGATCTTTCTGTGATTGATTGATTGGTGTTGAGGAAGTGGAATTGCCCAGAGAGAACCAATAACCTTCCATAGGAAAACTGACAATCCTAGTCAATTAAGATTGTGATTGAAAAATTTGCATTTTGAATTAGAGCTATAACTGTTATGGATGCATTCTATTTTATAGAGGTCTATTATCATTTGTGCCTTTTATAGTAATTGTTCTTCAGGAGCTTACCCTCTTTAAATGGGCATATGACATTTGCGCTGATTTTGAAAATGTTCATTCTTTCAATTGCACCGATTTCATTTTTTCATTTGTGCCGATTTATATTTTCTCCTAATTGGATTTACAGGTAAGTGACAGGTAATACTTATACATGTAAATTCCAGGGAATACAAAAGAGCCATAACAAAAGCTTGAATACTAACTTGGACCTACCTTTTACAAGCAACTAAAGCTTAGTCTATTTAATATAGGAGGAACAGACCCAAATTGCCCATTTCTGGAAGGATCTGAAGAACTTCTTATGTCCCATTAAAACAGGCTATAAAATTGGGATTGATCAGCGGAAAAGTAATTTTCAAAATAGGGAAACATTAAGCCAATTAATTGTTGACTGCAAAAACTAGTGTTTTCTACACTTCCAAATGACAGTAATTTCTTAAATGCGGGTAAATCAATTTCTAAAAATTTGTGTGATAAATAACATCAACAGAGGTTTAACTCCGATCAATGCTCTATCATAATATACATGTAATGATTTGGTAAATCATAACATTTGTACAACTGGCTAACGAAAAAAGGTCTTTAATATATGAAAATAAGAGTTGTCTCATTGGCACTCATACCACATCTTCTTATATCTATTCACCTGTAATTTACCTGTGAAAAAACCAGCGCAAATGAAAAAAAAAATCGGCGCAAATGAAAGAAAAATCGACACAAATGAAATGCAGATTGGCGCAAATGCAAAACGCAGCTTTAAATGTAGCAATTGCTGTACTTGAAGAAGCAATTATTTTCAAAATTTCAAATGTCATTGGAGCATTCAATAAGATAGCTAGAATTTTTAGAATTACAAGAGTATTTTGAATATAAATAACCCTACTGTAAGGGAGCTTACAATATTAAGAGGATGGCCATTTGATGTTTAATGGTGGCCCAGAGCTTGAGAAGGATTTTTCTCCGACAGAAACTGAGGATATTCAATTCACGACAACTTGACAACATGGCTTTTTGGAGGCAAGGCAAAGCAGAAGAAACCTGCTTTTCCCTTTTGTAAAATTTAAAAATAATCCTGCATTTTGTAGGGCATAATATTCATTTTTATCCTATCTTGATCAAGAATATTTTTTTTTAGTTCTTGCAAAACCAGCTGGTATACCATCTTTTTTGTTTTTCTTTCCAGTATGCCTCCAGACACTAAACAAAGACAAAGAGAATGTCAAAAATGTCTTGCTCATGGTGTCCATGTTAGATTTAAAGGTCACAAGCTTGGATGTTTTTTTCGTGACTGTCAGTGTCAGCGATGTCAGGTTGTTAGTATTAAACGCCAGAAAAACAAGATAGTAACTGCTCAGAAAAGACGACTTGAAATGGAAAATGTGAAAAAAATTGAAACAGAACAAGCAAATAGGAAAGGAAGTGGAGAAATCTCAGGTAACATTCTTAAAAAATATAAGATAATTAAAGATTACGCTACCTCCTGACAGCTATGGGTAAAAGCAGTTAGTTTCTTGAAAGGAAATAAAACTTGTTTAATTATCAAGAGAATTAAGTTATAGATTCTCATTTTTCATAGTGTCAATATATCCCATTGAATAAATACAATACTGTAAATTCAGAAATTATTGCAAAAAATGCGACAGGTTTATAATCTGAATAATTTAAACTAGCATTTTGAAATTTTGTAAATCAATTAAACAGGATTTTTCTCAATCTTGCAAAAATTAAAATTGCATTTTAGACGCAATAATTTCTGAATTTACAGTAGCTTAAAAATTTGTTCTCTGTGGAGTTCTTTCAGTTAGAACTTAAGTTGTCCTTTGCCAATCAATAGTTTATTTATTAATTTTGACTGGACAAAAAAAAAAAACCTCCTCCTAATGAAGATACATGCACCAATACTGAATGCGGCACACAAAACTTCATGTGGTGTTGTATTTTTTATTACATGCAGCTGATTACATGTAAATATCAAACCAATTTATGCATATATTGTAATACATGTACATGTAATAGTTTATATGTGTTGTTTATACTGTGGGATTCATTTGTTTTTTGTGGGTATCAATTTTTGTGGATTGAGGAAAACTTTCATTTTTGTGGATATCTGATTGCATGGTTTTGTTAATCTGTATACAAAGCCTATATGATTTTTTTTGTTCGATGAACATTCATTCTCTTGTATCCACAAAACCCACACAAGTTGGTATCCAACAAATAATAATGAATCCATAGTAGTGGGAAACTAGATTGAATGAGGGAAATGTTGACTGCATGCATTAAATTACTTTATCAAATTTCCATAATTAGTTAAGGATGGTAAGGAGGTTGATACTGCAAGCTGTTTTCACCTAAAATACCACAAACAAATCAACCATTACTAAAAGGATCACCTTCTATGTAACTTGTGCTATATAAAGCTTGACTTTTCAACAGAAGTTTGCAGTTGAAGTTTTAGTGATTTCTATTTCCTAACTTCCAAGTGGAGATAACTCTAGATAAATTGAGAGAAAATTAAGAGTGGTTGATATTCTTTGAAACTTTTGTTTGTAAGCTGTCAATTTCAGATTTTTTTTGATTTTTTTCATTAGTTTAAACTGACCAATTTCTAGATATTCCCTGCAATAGCCTTCATTGGAGAAGTTATTCAAATTAATTGTTGATTCACTCTGTGGTTAAGGTAAATAAAAAAAATAAAAAAATTCCTATGAAAGTGTAGAGCATTATAAATACTTATTGTTTCCTCTTAGACTAAAATACAGGATCTCTGTGTTTCAAGTCCATACCTGACTGAGTGAGCTAAAGAAGTATAGGTCCCTGCTTATGGCTGACTTAAGTACCTACTACTCAAAGGAAAAAATCCAGTCATAAAAATCTTTGGATTATGACTTGAAAGAACATTGTACTATAATAGACCTTGCATACTAAGTTGCAGAGATTCTAATGAAAATTTCAATCATCATAGGAATAAAGTGCTCAAGTAAAAAATTGGATATATATACTGTATTTAGCCGTACTATACATGCATTTGTGTATAGTCATATCCCTTTCCATTCCTCCAAAATCGTGAGAAAGTTTATAAAGTTATTATTATATTATTTTTTTTGCTATATAGACTTTATTTATTCAGAAATGATTGCTATGATTTTATTTATGATAAAAGTCAATATTAAAAACTTGCATGCATAATTTTGGTAGTAATTTTCCATCAACAAAATATATATATCAATTTTAAAATACATAAACGGTAGATCTATTTGTAGATTCAGAAGAAAATCATTTAATAATTGATGAAAGCAGCAATCAACAGCAAAATCCAATATCTGACAGAAGAGCTGTATATTGTCGTAGATGTCAAATCCATGGTGTTAAAAATCTAGTACGAGGACACAAGGATAGTTGTCCATACAGAGGTTGTTGGTGCACAGAGTGTAGAATAATAAGTATGTCTTTAATATAGAAAATATTTGCTTTTAAAGGAACATTTTTGTTCTTCCTTAATACTTCTGTATTTTAGGTTTTTACTATAAAATTGGATATTTTAGACATATGAATATAATTATATATAGCTACACATCAAAAACCTAAAAACGAATATATTGAAGAGTGAAATCATGTAATGGGCCAAAGTATAAAAACAACAAATAAACAAGTTTTTTTAGTATTCTCCAAACTAGTATATACAGCAAATTAAACTATCATACAGTGAAAAAGAACCAAGCAATATAACCTTTTATAAACTAAGAAGTAAGAAACGGCATATAATTTGGTAATCAGGTTCAAAATCTTCTGCCACTACAATTAGTTAAAATGAATAATTTTTTGGTAAAATTAAAAACTATTTTTCTAGAAGACATGTTCATACTAAGGTTTGTATGTGATTACTAGCTCAGAATTGTTTTATATTTCTGGTTTAAATATTATAATATAAATGCTCAATATTTATATATGTTGGGTCATGTGAATTAAAATTTCAATTAAATACATACTGTTTACATCATTTTTTCTAGATTGTCAGTCCTCTGTGTGTAGCCACTGTGGATTTTATCCACCAACTGTTACACCCTATCCACGACCATACCCACCATCACTTAATTGGGTAAGTTTTTATTCCAATGTCTTAATAATGTGTGGAAGTACGTTTATATATTTATTTTGTGTAAAGGCTGTACATATTTTTGACTGGCTTGCTTCTTATCTGCTTCTGTAACATTAGAATGCTGAATGGAACCAAACTGTACGTGACCTATAGTTGTTAATTTTTGTGTCATTTGGTCTTGTTGAGAGTTTTCTCATTGGCAATCATACCACATCTTCTTTTTTACATTAACAGAATTACTTCATACCAGACATAGAGTCAAATGAAAGCACCAATCTATTTTTGACTTAACCCATGACATAAGTTATGGAAAAGGGAGTAAGCCTGACTATTTTTTTGTATGGGTAATTATCGCTATTTTGTGCATTTTTCCTTTGATCTTTTTTTGTGATAATTTTTCATATCAGGTTACTCGCTTGAGAAATTATCGCTAGAAACTAAGGAGGCAATTGGCGTTGCTAATGAAATTGACATGAAATTGACAATGTCGTCATAGGTAAAATGGCGATAAACAGATAATCATTGGTCATCTCAACTGGATTGCTTTCTCGCTTTCCCCGTACTGGCTCAAGTGAAAAAAACAATCTTGTTGAGATGATCAACGATAATCTATAATTAGTTAACAAAAATAAATTTGGTAATGAGGTAACACAGGCAATGTATATCTCTGTGTTTCAAACAGTTATTGGGGTTTTTCAATGTAAAACAGAAACTGTCCTTTCTACTTGCATTTTGCAAAACTCTAAAACTACACATAGAATGCAAAGCACTCACTAAATGAATTATATGGATGAATTTAAATGGGAATGAAACAAAATTTGTAAAGATAATTGGCCAAAAACTAATCATCTCAGTGTTTGTTTAAAGATTCTATAGGATTAATATCTGCATAATTATTATAACTCTTTAGCAATGTATCCATGCAGGGCAGGTTTCAACATTAATTGGTCTGATTGATTAAGAGAAGTGAAAATTAGTCTTGAGCCACTAAAAGCTACAAATTGTACTTGTCCATAGTAAAATAAGAAAAAAAAGTAAGAAAATGTATAGAAAAGAATGCCTCACCATTTTGTAGATCCTTCCATAAAAGAATAGGATTGTTAGGTTAGATTAAATTTTTACTTTTAATTTTCTTTATTTACGAAAGGTTTTAAAACATTGCAATTTTTTACTATTTAAATATATAAAGCTGCTCTTAGTTTGTTACCATTGTGAAAAATGAGTTTTATAATTTTTACAGTTGCTGAACCAACAAAACAGTACTTCATGTGGAGGAGGTAACGTATGATCAATGGATTTGTTTGCTTTATTTTTACATGTATAAATATCAAACCACAACATAGCAATGGGGGTTTAAGAGGTACATACAAACTCCCCCTTAAAAAAAAAAAATAAGAACTAGTCTGTTAAAGTTAACGTTCTGTTGAATTGTACTTGAGTTGAGTTAAGAATGATTGTACCTAATCCCCCTTCAAAATTCCTGGCTTCAGGCCTGCAAGCTTATATAGTTTCAAGGATGTCTGTTGATATTTTCTCAAATTTTAACTTATTTTACAAATAACAGTTGATTTTAACAAAAAAATTGAACTAATAGAAGAATAATTGAAAGTTTAAAGAATTCAGGCTGAAAATTTCAACTGCATTTTTTTGTTAGAGTCTTGAAACTATGAAGAGTCATTTTCTTGGAAAGGGTTTTTGTAAAAGGATTTAACATCATTTTATAAGAAAAAAACTGTGGTCACAACCTATACAAAGCAAGGGGACATGCAAGCATGTTTAATTCTCCTCGATTTGATATAATTTTGAATTGTAAGTGCTTCAAACAAATTTCATGGTAAAAGGGCATTGCAAAATTAATAGATTATTACTGAACTAAAATTCTCAGCAGCTTATGTTATAACAGTTTTTTTTGAAAAACATTCTTTTCATCAGAAGTTAAAAAGATTTTTTCTTATAGAAAACTACTTAAAAGTTATCTCCCTTTGGTAAAATTCATAAGTTGAGGTGGAAAATAGTCATTGATATGAAAAAATAGTCTTTTGAAAGAGGGACGAAAGATACCAGAGGGTCAGTCAAACTCATGAATCGAAAATAAACTGACAACGCCATGGCTAAAAATGAAAAGGACAAACAGACAAACAATAGTACACATGACACAACATAGAAAACTAAAGAATAAACAACACGAACCCCACCAAAAACTAGGGGTGATCTCAGGTGCTACGGAAGGTTAAGCAGATCCTGCTTCACATGTGGTGCCCGTCATGTTGCTTATGGGATCTAATTTGGTAGGTCATGAAGTTACAGGAAAATCTATGCTTCTTTCACTCATATTTTATAGAAGATTTAAAAGCAATTGCTTATGATAATATCAGCAAATCATTGTCGCCAGACCTTGACCTCATTTGCATGTTCTAGTTTATAGGGATTGTCTATTTCTCGTGTGATATATCAACATTACTTATAGTTTATCATGAAGTTGTTGTCACCTTGATTTGAAACTTTCTATACTGTTTATTATGATGTTATTCTTTCAGGTAATACCAGTTCAAATAATTATAGCAGTAATCTTGGATACAAACCACAGGTGTGTAAAAAATTAATTTTGTGAATAGAACTTGAGAATGGGGCAGAAGTGGGTATCATCTTGAATTCCCCAAATTTAAAGTATTCTTTCCACTATTCCTAAAAATAAATCTTCAATTCCAGAATCCAGATACTATGGTGTAAATCCAAAATTTCCTCAAATAATAAATGCCCAATTCTGAATTCTCAAACAAGTCAACGTCAAATCGGTTATCTTGAAAAAGGTGTTGAAACCATGTTTTTAAAAAAAAATGATCAATACTTTTGACTTGAGACAATTGGTTGGAACCCCTTTTTAAAAATGACTGGATCTGCCTGTGATAATTGACACCAGTGCATGAACACCAGTATGACTTAATAGGAATTTTTATATACTTTTGATTCACAAAAATTCCTCTTGACAATCACAATTGACCTGACCTTTTCTTGATCTGCTTTGAAAGAGGGGGGAAAGATACCAGAGGGACATTTAAATCTAAAAAAAAACGACAATGCCATGGCTAAAAAATTAAAAGAACGACAGACAAATAATAGCATTAACAAGACATGACAAAGAAAACTAAAGATTAAGCAATACGAACCCCACCAAAAACTTTAGTTATACATGTTTTCATTTATTATAGGTGAATTATGTTCAACCTGCCACACCAAGTATGCCGTACAATTCAACCCCAGGATATATGCAGGGACCACACCATGATATTCCACATTCAACTGTACTATATGGAACTCCAGCTAGCCAACAAGATGGAAACTTAATTTTGTAGTCGTGGCAACACAAGATAGAAGGACAAACGTTTTTTTTAACTCTTCATTGCCAGATTAGCATTTATACCAAAACCTTTAAAGTTTAAATTGTATCTCTGTAGTCATGCATGGTTTAATTGAATCTGTTAGAACTTTCAAGGGATTTAAGGCACCATATTTGAGAAATACAAAGCTACAATTTACATGTACTAAATTTATTCGATTAGTGCATATTTCATTGCTCAAAATATCTTAAGACCAATTAAAAAAATACATTTGCAAATAGTAGAAATTTAATACAAACACATCATTTTTATACGCCCGTCGTCTTTTAGACGGGACGTATTATGGTATACCGTTGTCCGTCCGTCCGTCTGTCGTACCGTCCGTCCGTCCGTCGTCCACACTTCGGACAATAACTCAAAAACACTTTCACCAATTTCCATGAAACTTAAGTGAATTGTTTATATCTATTGACGTAAGCTCCCTTTCGTTTTTTTTTAATTTCAGATTTTAAGTTTTGGATTTATGGGGCTTTATTCATAAAAAAGGGGGGATTTTCAACACTTCGGACAATAACTCAAAAAGGCTTTCACCAATGTCCATGAAACTTTGGTGAATTGTTTATATCTATTGATGTAAGCTCCCTTTCAATTTTTATAAATTTCAGATTTTAAGTTTTGGATTTATGGGGCTTTATTCATAAAAAAAGGGGGATTTTCAACACTTCGGACAATTACTCAAAAAGGCTTTCACCAATGTCCATGAAACTTTGGTGAATTGTTTATATCTATTGATGTAAGCTCCCTTTCAATTTTTATAAATTTCAGATTTTAAGTTTTGGATTTATGGGGCTTTATTCATAAAAAAAGGGGGATTTTCAACACTTCGGACAATAACTCAAAAAGGCTTTCACCAATGTCCATGAAACTTTGGTGAATTGTTTATATCTATTGATGTAAGCTCTCTTTCAATTTTTATAAATTTCAGATTTTAAGTTTTGGATTTATGGGGCTTTATTCATAAAAAAAGTAATGAATTTTTATACTTAAAAAAGGGGGATTTTATGAAACTTTGGTGAATATATTAATGTAACATCCCTTTTGATTTGTATATATATTTCTAGTTGATCATATAAATTCATTTAAAGCATAAAAGACAAGTTAAAAGAGCAACGGGCGTATCATGCGCTAAAGCGCAGCCCTTTATTAAAAGTAGTATGACAAATTTACCAATAAAAAAAGATGTATGATAAATGTTAAACTACAAGAATTAAGATAGTTGTCATAAGAGGAGAAATAATATTTTGATGTTCTAAAAATGATTTTTATTTACTAATACGAACGAATTCAAACTCAATTCAGGGGGTAAATAATTATAGCTAGCACACCTTTGCAGTATAATAATGAAACTTGCTATTGTTGAGGGTGAGGTGAAATGTTGTTAGGAGTGTCTGTCTGCATGGTTGAAGTCTGTAATTTTTACATTCCAATATATATATACAAAGTTTCACGTCTGTCATATAGAACTTTTGAATGCATTGAAAGAAATTATCTATACTTTGAATTAATTTTTGCCAAGCACCAGATAGTGTGTCTTAACATAAGAATGCGAGTCTGCAAGATCAAGGTGACAAACATAATGTTTTAAATACGTCAGGAGAACAAATTTTTAGATGTTTGGAAAATTGACATTTTTGGTGCCCGTGACCAGGGAATGTTTTGCAAGGTCCAGGTCACAAACTTCATATCCCCATATATCATGTATATTCAAAGATACAATGTTTTGTCTGATTTAGTACTTTTGATTATCAACATTCATATTAATGATACTTGATATAAATCATAGTTGTTTGTCCACCACCAGGGGGTGATTTGTCCAAAAATAAGGTTGGAATATGTGTTCTCAGTCAATGTCAAAAATTTTTATAAGATGGATACAAGATGAGGGAGGTATAATTCTCTTAATTTTTAAGCTGTTACTTAAAAAGTATGGAAATAAAGTTCAACTGTGTGATATATCTTTTTGAGAGCTTTGTTAACTCAAGTTATATCTGGAAGTGGTTAATCTTTAAAAAAAATACACCCCCCCCCCCCCCCCCCCCCCTTTTTGTTAATGAAGATCAAGACATTATTTTTTAACAAGCCAGTTTATCATGTTTTTAGAAATAAATTTTTGCAAATGTTGGTTTGCTTAAAGAAAAAAAAATATAATATGGAAATCAAAATTTCATATTAGAAAAGAGAAACAATTTACTGGCATTAATATATGAAATAGTTATTATTGTAGTGAAAAGGGAAATGAAATAAATTATAAAAAAACAAACTTTCTTTGAAAAGTGAGTGTGTTTTAAGCACACATATTACTTAATGACTTTATATGAAATATAATTTCAGATTTTTATGGTTAGGTGTATAATATATATGCATGCTGGATATATTTTTAAAAACAAAGAAATTGTAATTTATTGAAAGTTTTAATGATATAAATTGTTTGCATGCATGATTAGATCAAATATATATTAGCATGATCAGATGATGGTTTGTTAAAAAAAGAAAAGAAAGCAATATATATATATATATAAAAATCAAAATTACATGTTAGAAAAGTGATTTTGTTTTTATATTGCACATATACTTTGACTTTATATGAAATATAATTTCAAATAAATTTTTATGATTAGGTGTATAATATATATGCATGATGGATATATCTTAACAAGCACAGAAATTACAAGTTTTTAATAATGATTTGAATTGTTCGCATGCATGATTAGATCAAATATATAGCAATAATAAATTATGTAACAATTTGATTTAATCTAATCCAAGGAATGGATTTTAATATTGAGTATTGATTTTGTGATGATTTTGTGAAAATCTTTGTTGAATGAAATTTGTTTTTTTATTGTTTGTTTCGAATAAAATAAAAAGTGAATCTTTTGTCTTCTGATTTAGTGTTTAACATGTACATTTTGGTTTCAGTTAATGGTAAGTTACCTACAAGATCACAGCAATCATCATTTACATTCAGAATTATACTATTCAAAACAAAGAGTGCACATGCTGAAATGTTTCAACTTCTTCATTAACCATTGATATTATGACGTTGACAGTCCTAAATATAAAGCTTTACTACAACTTTTTCATAAACTCAAAGAAAATGAGATCAACATCAGATAAACCAAATTTAAAATACATATACACCTTACAATCATTCCATACACCAAATATTCTTGAAATATAACTGACCTTTCACACATTTAAGAAACAAACTTAACTAGGAAAATTTACATTGATCAATAAATCGTTTAAATGAGGCCAAGGTCAGATGAACCTAGGCCTGCCAGACAGACGCAAACAGCTTACCATCCTGCCATACAACAAATATAGTCTACCTATTGCTTATAATTTAAGAAAAACAGACCAAAACACAAAAACTAAATACTGAGCAATGAACTGTGAAAATGAGGTCAAGGTCAATAAAGCCTGAGACTGACATGTACATCAAAATATTTCCATACACCAAATATAGTTGACCTATTGTGTATAGTATTACAAAAAAAAACAACCCAAGACTCAACAACTTAACTTTGACCACTCAGTCATGCAAATGAGTCAAGGTCAGATGACATCTGCCAGTTTGACATTTTCACCTTACAATCATTCCATACACCAAATATAGTATACCTGTTGCGTACATTATAAGAAAAACACAACAAAACACAAAATCTTAGCTATAACCACTGAACAATGAAAATGAGGTCACAGTCAGATGACACCTGTCAGTTGGACCAAAACTTAACCTTGTTCACTGATCCATGAAATGAGGTTGATGTCAAGTGAAAATTGTCTGACAGACATGAGAACCTTATAAGGTATGCATGTACCAAAAATAGTTGTCCTGTTACTCATAATAATAGAGAAATAAACATTACAAAAAATCTAAACTTTTTTCAAGTTGTCACTGAACCATGAAAATGAGGTCAAGGACAATATACATGTGACAGACTGAAGCATCCAGGTCTTCCAAAGTATTGAGACTTTAAGAAGTTAGTTAACACCACCACAGATGCCGATCACTATCCCTATGTCAAGCTTTCTGCAACAAAAGGTACAGGTTTTGACAAAAACCCTTATATGGCTTTCCAGATTTAAGGAATAAGTGAAGGGTCCACATATTGCTTTTTTTTAATATAATTTATTCCATAAATCATAAATAGCTTTCTTTCATGACAAATTTTGATTTGATTTAAATAGTCTTTTAGAAAACCACATAAAATTGACTAGTAAGCCATGAACATGAGGTCAAAGTCTGATGAACCCTGTAAGACAGACATGTACACCTTACAATTAATCCATACACCAATTATAGAGGCTTATAGTATCTGAGAAAGACGAAAACCTCAAAAAAATGTTTCCACTGAACCATAGAGGTCAAGGCCAGATGAATGTTTTAGGGTGGCATTGATATTTTCTTTTCTATAATTTCTAGATACATAAAGTGTCTATACTACTCTATTGTTAAAAGATGGAAGATTTTTCATGTTTGATGCATATTGTTTATATTTTTTTTTAATTTCAGAAATTGAACTTTTTTTTTGCATATTCTTTTAACAATAACTGCTATAAATAGTTGTCCAACAATCTTGGTGATCCTGAATGTAGCGGTACTATGCAGGTTGTTCATTGTGTGTGTTAGTTTCACATCATATGATCTTTGTTGACAACTAGAGGCTCTAAAGAGCCTGTGTCACTCACCTTGGTCTATGTGAATAATAAACAAAGAAAGCAGATGATTCATGACAAAATTGTGTTTTGGTGATGGTGATGTGTTTGTACATCTTACTTAACTGAACATTCTTGCTGCTTACAATTATCTCTATCTATAATGAACTTGGCCCAGTTATTTCAGTGGAAAATGTTAGTAAAAAGGAGTAGGGGCATTAAGGCCTGGTTTTGGTCAAGAAAATAAAATGTTTGATAACTTTTTCAAATTGGCACATAATCTTTAGAAATGCATAGGGCCAAGAAATATAAATGAAAAACATTAAGATTCTGGTGGGATGACGTCACAATTACGTCATATGTACTGTTTTCACAAAAACGATGAAAATTCAGAATTTATGCAGTTTTCTATCTTTATTTCTGTTGTGGAAACATCGTGCGCAGCCAAGAAACAACAAAATAATTTAAGTGAAGCTTTATTATTACTATTGACAAAATCTCACCAAATATAAAGTTGTTTCTTTGGTGCGCATATACTTTTCCAATCGAAAATATACTTAAAAATTTGATGAAAAACAAGGAAAATCACGAAATTTTACAAAATATGCAAATTAAGGCATGATTTGTTGCCATGATAACTTGTTCAATGTCCAAAATTATTTTGTTTTTCTGAATACCTTCTACCTGAGATAAATTTTCAGTAATTTAAAAATATGTATGATGACTTTTAAATTTGCAGTAATTTTTGGGCCAAATAAGGGCCTTATTGCCCCTACTCCTTTACAAATTTGATGAAAATTGTTTAAAATTGACTATAAAGGACAATAACTCCTCAGGTGGTCAATTGACATATTTGTAAATCTTACTTTGCTGAACATTATTGCTGTTTACAGTTTATCTCTATTTATAATAATATTCAAGATAATAACCAAAAACAGCAAAATTTCCTTAAAATTACCAATTCAGGGGCAGCAACCCAACAACGGGTTGTCCAATTCATCTGAAAATTTTAGGGCAGATAGAAATTGATCTGATTAACAATTTAACCCCATTTCAGATTTGCTCTAAATGCTTTGGTTTTTGAGTTATAAGCCAAAAACTGCATTTACCCCTATGTTCTATTTTTAGCCATGGCAGCAATATTGGTTGGTTGGCTGGGTCACCTGACACATTTTTTTTTTTTTTAAAATAGCTACCCCAATGATGACTGTGGCCGAGTTTGGTTTAATTTGGCCTAGTAGTTTCAGAGGAGAAGATTTTTGTAAAAGTTAACGACGACGACAACGGACGAAAAGTGATGGGAAAAGCTCACCTGGCCCCAAGTGCCAAAAGGAAGATTTGTACAGACAAACACTGGTTTTAATAACCCCATCCCCTTTTGTGTCTGTACATAGTTGGGCAAGCATGACCCTGTGTTGTCTATATATTTGTGGTTGGTGGTGTCTAATGTACTGTACAGTATCTATTATTCCTGATACCATATAGCGGGTTATTTTCACAGGCATAAAATTGCAATTTTGTTCTATCCGCGAAAATTTACACTCTGCCAAAATAACCTGCTATACGGTATAACTTTTTATGTACAACAATTAAAAACTTAACATATAATACACAGAGATGCAACTAATCGTCGGACCTGTCAGACCTAAGGGGCAGAATTTATGCAGGTCCGGCAAAACTCGTTGCTGTGCAGGACCTGATGGCCGTCAATATTTTAGTCTGCTTGGGTCAGCCAAAACTTAATTCCCCGTCGGTCCTGGCAGAGTATTTTGTTTATAAAATTGTGAATTTACAACCACGTTGCATGATTAGACAGAACAACATTCAAGGCTTCGATTACATTATAGAAATCGGGAGTTCAAACTGTTTTAATGATAACTGTTATAGCCTGACACCTTCCAAATATCCTTCCTTAAAAAATAAAACCTTTTGCAGTATAAATTTCAGTTTTGAAATCGTATGTTTGACATCGTTAATTTATTGAAATATTTATATCAAACGCAGTTATTTAGTTGTAACAGAGAATACACACCATTGGTTTGAAAAATGACGTAACTTTAACCTCCGTAGCAGAGTTCAAAAAATCTATGGGTCACTGAATATTCACAATATATTTTATTTTTTAAACTTTTCTTTCAAATTAGTTTTAATCCAGAAAAAAGTAAAAACATTGCCTGACTGTACCTTAAGTTGAATATCTATATCCAAATTCAATTAATTAAAGCTGTAATCCATGATCACAAATTGAATGCTTTGTTTACAATTGTTGAAAGCCATGTGCTTTTTAGCGGGAAAATTCGGGAAACCCCTTAACAGGAAACAGTTACATTTCATTGTTATTTATAGACATATTACAAAGTTTTTACATAGATTATTTTGAGTGAAAATATAGGTCTGGCAGAAATGTGATGGGTCTGGCAAAACTTCGTACCCTGTAGGCCCCAATGTCTGACAGGAAAAAAAAACTGTTTGCATCTCTGAATACATACTATTCATTCAGTTGATCATGTAGATAATTTATTAGATATAATTTTAGACATTGTTAAAATTGCACAGATCACCGACTTTGAAGGCTTGCAGTCCTGGAAAATTGTTAAAATTTAAAACTTAAAAATATGCACTACACTGGTATATTTATGGTCCGTAAAACACACTTCTCTGCTTCATTGTGATGGGCACAAAACATAGCATAACATGGCTGTTGTGATAAAGACTGTATAAATTCTGTCAGATAAGCCTGTAAATAAACAAATGTTCTCATATTACTGATATATATTTTAAATAGTGTAATGAAATATTGCTTAAATTAATTTTTTTTAAACTTTCTTTGTAGCAAATAAGAGATTTCACTTAGCCTTATCACATAACTTCTGTGTCCCCCTAATCAAAAAGATCACATCCACAGATTGGTCACTTTGGGGTTTAAAAAACTTTATTTGAAAGTTGGCCATCTGATGCCAAAACAAGAATGTGTCCACAGTACACGAATGCCCTAATCACACTATCCTTTTTTATGTTCAATGGACCGTGAAATTAGGGTAAAAATCTAATTTGGCATTTAAGTTTTGAAAGATCATGTCATAGGCAACATGTGTAATAAGTTTTAAGTTGATTGGACTTCAACTTCATTAAAAACTACCTTGACTAAAAACTTTAACCAAAAACTTTAACCTGAAATTTGCACTAATAATGATAGTCACCGTGATATTGGGGTAAAAAATCTAGTTTGGCATTAAAATAAGACAGATCATATCATAGGAGACATGTGAACTAAGTTTGAAGTTGATTGGACTTCAACTTCATCAAAAACTACCTTGACCAAAAACTTTAACCTGAAATGGGACGAACGGACCCACAGACGAATGAACGGACGCACAGACCAGAAAACATAATGCCCCTCTACTATCGTAGGTGGGTAGAGGGGCATAAAAATCTTTTTCAGGATTCTTTGTTCTATCATGAACTACATGACCTTGGGATGCTGACAGGTGCAGATTACTGTACTGTAGTCTGCCTATTGAACTTTGATGGAGAGTTGTCTCATTGACAATCATACCATAACTCCTTACTTTCATATTGGACCTGTAACTCAAAGTATTCACTCCTTAGGTCAAATTATAATCAAGGTCAGTAATTATATTCCTTGTAAGCCTTTTTGTTCTATGAGACCATTAGTACTGCAACTGACATCGAAAAAGACGCTTAGTTAACGAGTTTAATGGTCCGGAATAACACACGGCTGCAAATTGTTTTAAATGATAGAATAACATCTATATTTTAATTTCCGTCGGGTCGTAAAAAGTTTCTATGGTCACATTTTTGTATTTTATCCCTTTAATGGGGGTACCCTTCAATTTACGGTTTTGGGTAGTTACCTTAAAATCCAAAAATATATTTTTTGGTTAAATTTCCCGCTATTTTCGTAAATATTTTCTATGCATATATCATCAAGGATCATCGGAATGATGAAGACATAAATATAATACCATCTCCAAGTAAAACTTTCAAACTTAAAGTTGGCTGATTTTTTTAGATAGAAATTTAACGCGTTTTTCTTTGAAAACGAGAAAACATATGATTCAAAAACAGTATTTGACATTTGAGAGGACAAAACATTTTATTGCGATACTGCATGCAAATTTTATTGGGCAAATTCCAAACAATTATGTCAAAAACTCAAAAATAAAAACATCATTTGTACCTTTTTTAAATACGGAAATTTCCTATCCGTCAATCAGCTCCACCATTTATTTTTTCCTTCTCAATCAATTTGATAGTTTCGATGTGATTACATAGATTTTGTACTAGAAGTTAATTTATTTTTGAGTGATTTGAATATATATAGAAGTTCTTTCGTGTATTTTCTGTAAAAAAGTTATATTTTTGTTAATAAAATTTTGACTTTATATAAAAGTTAACCAAATCCTTCGGATAAGAGGTTTTTCCGGATAATGACTATAGTTGACATTGTGTGAAAATACATTGTATGTCAATGTTTAACCTCAGAGCAATTAATATGCATGCAAGTGGTCGGGGGAAAAGTACTATTGAAGTTTCGCAGAGATTTGGTGTGTGACAAGGTGATGCTAAAACCAACTTCTCTTGATATTCTGCTTTCCGTGGGCGAATCATCAGTGATGTTATGAGAATTGCACCAGAAGGCAAACTTGGTGTGCATCTTTAAATTAGATTGATTGATTGATTGTTGGTTGCTTAACGTCCAGTGGCAAAAATTGCATGCATGTTCAGGATGAGAACAAGTTAACAATAGAAACAATAGGTAGGTTTTGTCATAATAGAGGCCATTCAGGATGATGATCGGGAAAATTTAGACTGCCAATGGAAAATGATGGTATATTGGATTGGGACAGAAATTGTCCATTGCAACATGCCACCTACGGACCCCTCAAAGAATTGATGCGAGGGTTTTTAACGTGCAAAGAACGTGACACTCCCTTTACACGAGGCATCGGATTTAACGTCCCCATTCTGACCGGACGTGACTGCGAACTTGATACATCCCGCACAGCAAAACGGACGCCCGACTTCGTTTTACTGCCGGTCGGGAGAAGACCAGTGATCATATTTCGTTTCCCCAGTCACCCTTGGGGAACTTTAAATTAGAAACAACAGAAATCCATATATGTGATCAAACTAATCGACATGTACCCTCACAACCTGACACTTTGAATTTATACGATCTCGCGCTCAGTTTCTTCCTTGTAGTTTGGATATGAAAACAGGGTTTTTGTGTAAAAGAAAAACCTTTAAAAAAAAACCAGAAAACTACGCAGTCCTTTAAACGTGTTGACAGTCTTTAAAGTTGTGCTTATTAATGTGAGTAATCATTTATCCATGCATAACCAAGTACTTATTTAAGTCAACACCTGTGCAATTAAGTAAAACAGTTACTGAAAAATTAGAATTTGAACTTGCTGTCAGTTCATTAATAACGATTGTTAGTGATGTGATTTGTTCTTCCATAAGAAAAAGCCTTTCTCATGTAGCACATCCTCTATATATACCGATCAATTTTATCCAAGATTGTCTCTGATGCTTACCAAACTGCCAAACTCCAGAACTAACTAGATATTATGACACCTTACAATTCAGACACAGTGGGGCCAAGGGATATGAAATATAGAGTTTAGCTCTGATCTCAATTTAGGGGATGCCATATCTGCTGCAGGAAAATTGAAGTCTATGTTAAGACTTTCAGAATTACACCAAGGTGTGTCTGAAAATATCAAGGATACATTAAAAGAAGAACAATTACTTCACACTGCCACCAGTGCTCTTATGAGCTATGTCCTCATTTTGGTATTTCTATGGAAATGATGCCCGCATAGCTTGTTAATAGATATAGGAAGATGTGATATGAGTTCCAATGCTACCATTAAAGGTCATGGTCCGGTCTTCAACACGGAGCCTAGGCTCAAAAATTCATTTGTTAGTTAATAGATGAAAAATAACACAAAGGCGCTTCTGAACCGTATATTGTCCCTAAAGATAACAAAATTCGTAAACGTATGGCTATTACAAAATCAATCGTTTCTGTAGCAACATTCGCCCCATTACATTTGGGATTGGCAGTGCAGATACATCATGCATATGGGAATATGGGTCACGAACATTGATCAAAACTTTGTACTAACATTTCTTTTGTGTTTCCTATGCAAAGGTAAGACTATATCTGACGAGTTTGACCGAATCATGACGGTATTTACGCTCCAGATAGCATTTGTACTCAAAAACTGTGTTTGCTTTGAACAAACTCTGTCCTGCGCCTAACTTGTTCTTATACAAAAGGGACCTCGCATTCGCCTCGGGTGACTATAGTATATTTTGTGTTATAACTGCTCTGTCCAGACTTTGCAAAAACACAATATGTATTTATTTATAACTAGATACTAATTTTCACAAAATACACAACCTTTAAGATGAAAAATTAGAAACATTGTTTCAGCGCTTGAATTTTGTTTTTTTCAAAGATAGAAAAAATATTGAAATAATTTGATAAAGTGGTGTTTTAAACTTTAGAAAATAATTCTGTAATATACTATAGTGAAATACTATACACAATATGAAAGTTTATGGATGTGAAAAGGTCAAGGCCACTTCTTCTTTTGTTATGTCTTAAATGGAAAAAAATCAGAAGGTTCCAAATCAACGACATTTTGTAATGGCAGCTCTTCATATAAGTAGTCAAATTTGTCGTTTTAACATCGTTTATAGCATATACTTTTGATAGAATCGTTTTTGTAGCATTCTATTGAATAAATATCAGAATATTTCTCCTTTTTGTCCTTGTGGTTGAAATATTGATATTTTTAGGTCTAACCTTTGACCTCAATTTCACAAAATTGTGACCACTCTGGATTTTTACGACCCAACTTTTCTTATTGTACACGTTTTCCTCTTTCCATCGATATATAATTTAGGTGTGTGTTCTTCCGGACCATTAAAGTTTAAAAAAATGAACTCTGGTTGCAGTACTACATTTACTTGCCAGTCTTTATGATAAAGTTTTTTTTTAATAGTATTATATAATAACATTTATCTGTAAGTTGGAACCTTTTTATAGTGTAAGAAGATTTACCTGTAAGTCTATCTGATAAATTGGATCCTTTTTATAATCTGGGTCTTCTTCCTCCTCCACATCATCTAAACCTAAGATAAAAAAAAAAAAAGTTTCTGTTAAAAAAAATCTAACAATTTGGTACAAGAGTTGTCATGTTGAAGCCTTTAATGCTGACTATATGGCTTTGGTGAAGACAGTACTGTTACCTATAGTTACTTACATCTACATTATTTTGATTCCTTTCGATAGTTTTTATTGACAATTATACCAAATCTCCTGATTACTTAGAATATTTGACTGCCTCGATACTTTTGACCTGAGTACAATATGCAAGTTAAGTGAAATCTTCCAGGTATACACATTTGAATTTTTTTCATATTTTTCATGTCAGGACTTTATACAGTATGAGCTATTTTCCAATTGCTGAAGGCCATACAGTGACCAATAATTACTTATATCCATCTATTTGAACTCTGTGGATTGTTTGTTGGACAAGAGGACAATGGGACGAACTAGGTGATACAATATAGCCCAACCTTTAAAGAGAAAGAACAGACTTCCAATGTTAAAACAGTATACTCACCTTTTCTTTAGAGCAAGGAATAATAACAATTTGCCCTAATAAAGAACTATAAATTTTATGTGTCAAATGTGAATGCAATTTTGAAAATGAGTTCATTAATTCCTGTGTATATGTTTTTTTTGGTAGCAATGAAAATTTTCAAAGGAATAATAATAAATTTACCATTAATATAATCTTCTGACATCGCATCAATGAGAGAAGATAGTGACTGTCCAGACAAAGCTACTTCATCATCATTGTCATTTTCTTCTTCATCTCCCCAGCCTTCATCCTACAACAAGTAATATATATCAAACATGAACACTTTCCATAAAAAATAACCATGATACAAAAATATCACGAAATGAGACGATAGATGATTATACAAATGATTGTCAAAATTGTTCCCTTATTACACTTTTGTTTCCAATGAGACTGGAGTATAGAAATATTGTCAGCCCTCTTCTTCTCCTGTCCTGTAGTAAAACATTCCCTAAAGTCAGGTGTCCATTTTGGATGTTGAAGATATATATAAATATACTGCAACGTCTTGTAACATTGGGGAAATGTCACACTGTATACAATAAAGATCTCTTGCAACAACTCTCTTGAGGGGGTTATTAGGTGGCCTGTTGCAATAAAAAATTTCGCTCTGATGCAACATAGCCTCCTTTTCTACTTGCAGTTTAACTCCTTTTTGTACGAAATGTTAATTCATCGTTGTCCTATATAATTTTTTTTAAAGCTGATTATTTTTCTATTAATTATCTGCAGTTGGTCTGTTTATTAGCAGATACAACTCCAGAGCAGATTTTCTTAATTGCAATACAGATTGTTGTCTGTAAATCAAACATGGATGTTAAGAAAAAAAAGGTAGAATATTGTTCGTTGGAGTCTGAATACAACTTTTGTTTAATGATGTTCAAATTCAAGTCATCATGACATAGATTGATTGTATGTACTGTTATATTTGCTGCATCATGACTCAATTGATACTTGATTTGCAACAATCAAATCCTCAATTGAAAACTACAGTAGCACTGCTATACCTTATTTTTTTTTTTTTAAATTTATGAAATAACAAGGATTTTATAGGATTTTCAAATACGTTGGGTATGAGGAATACAATTATGAAATGAAAATAACGGTTACTAGGGATTTTTCTTTTGATAGCACTCCATGGATAAACGAGAGGATTCCAAATATCTGGCCAAAATTTAAAACAAGAGAAGCAAAAAGTGCTTAATACATAACATACCTCGTCTTCCTGACTAAGGCTGTCGTCTTTCTGTTTCGCCATGTTTTCTTCTATTTGGTTTGATAATTCATTAATTAAAAGTTTATAAATCTTCACTAAAACAGGTACTGTTGTCCATTGAGTAGGAGCTACAAAAAATACAATTAAATTGTTATATATATACTGATTAAATATCACATGGTCTTTCTATATCTCATTTAAACATTTTCAATAAGTTTTAAAAATTGCATGATAACTGTAAGTTCAGAGTATTGTGAGTTTTTTTTTATAAATGTTATTTGACTGAGTGAGTATAGAAATACAAACCTGCATTCTGATAGTGAATACATATATATAATGTATAACTGTATGCAGATTTTTCTAAAATTGCAATAACTAAACAAGCATTTTTGTCCTTTCTTTAAAAATCCCAATAATAAGTACATGCATTAAAACAGTATACATATTTTCATATTCTACAATTACTTAAGGGCTATTCCAGAAAAAATGTATGGGGGGGTTGGAAGGCACATTATATTAATATTACATGGTTGATGGGTATCAGAGCAACTTTTCACACTATAATTCTCAATTACAATAGTCTGGGTGGCGGGTGCTGACAAAAACTGCCTTCCAACCCCCCCCCCCCCCCCCCCCCTACATTTTTTTCTGGAATAGCCCTAAGAAAGAACTTTCTACTTCTTAATTTAGATATTTAGATTTAGCGCTGACTTACTATGTTTAGTTTTTGATCTAGTTCTAATTTCGTTAGTTTCTGGTTCAATCTGATCTCCTTGTACTGTAATATCCTGCAATCTTTTATCGTTACTTTGAATTGTATGAAGTAAAAGCTTACTCAAAGCTATTGCACTGAAATAAAAAAGAAAGTGGTAATTTTAAACGCATTTGGAATAACTAGCATGTACTTCAAAGTCATTTAGATTTAGCAAAAGATTTATACTGTAAATTCATAATTTTTGTGATATTGTTTTTATTACAGCAAAAAATTGCCATTAGACAGGTTTTGAAAAAAATAAATCTCGTATTTTCAATTGTGATGCTGTATCATTACTTGTATGCAACATTTCCTGAAATCACAAAAATAAATAATCTCCCATTTTTCAATATAAATCACAAACATATGAATGCAATTTTTTTTTTAACTTACAGTACTCTTAGTACAGGTTTTTCAAGTTGTACTTATGCTATTAAAACGTTTTAACCCGCTGCATTTGTTTGCACCTGTCCTAAGTCAGGAACCTGATGTTCAGTAGTTGTTGTTTGTTGATAAGGTTCATAAGTGTTTCTCTTTTCTGTTTTTTTTTTATATAGATTAGACCATTGGTTTGCCCATTTTAATGGTTTGCCAGTAGTAATTTTTGGGGCCTTTTTCTAGCTTGCTTGTTGGTGTCAGCCAAGGCTCCAAGTTGAAGATTGTACTGTGACCTATGATGGTTTCACTTTTACAAATTGTGACTTGGATGGAGTTTTCTCATTGGCACTCATACCACATCTTCTTATATCTATTGATTACTTAGTTCAAGCTAATAGCAATACAAAGGTCAATTTTAAGGTAACTTTAGAACTTACCAAACTTTTTTTTCATAAGAACCAAAGAAGAGATGTTGTCTTGAACACCATTCCCGTAATACAAACTGTAAAGCTGGTTTCCCCATTGGATCTGGTACACTTGTTAAAAATTCTAAAACAGCTTCTATCTGTGTGTTGATCAGCTGTGCAAATACTATTACTAAACTCTGAAATATACATCATAACCATAAATATTTAAACTGAAAGCATAACTTAATAGATAATGGATTCATGAACCTTTATTAATGTATGTTTCTTCACAAGTTTTGTTTACACAAACACATCATTTTGAAACTTGAGTATCTGAGTAAACATGTATGCCATTAAAAAATTTCTTCATATGTTCATTGAACTTTAATATTGGTGATAAAATCTGGAAAACGTATAACTATAAAGCCAGCCACATATTAAAAGTTTTCATTGCATGAATACAATCTTTACCCTAAAAACAAAACAATGATAATTTTATTTACAATAATAATACCTGTATGACAGTAAGTGTTTCTGCCTGTTGCATCTTACTCAGGACAGCTCTCAACATAAGATCTAAATTCTCGCCAAGCTGACTACCAACTTTACCAATCACAACTGATACTAATCGTCCAACAAATGATGCTGTGTGTTCAGATGTCTTAGGGTCTAATAATTTGGATATGACTTGAATTATATAGTACAATCCATTGTGACCTGTAAATGTATACAAGAGAAATAGAATATGAAGTTAGAGAAATAACAATATCTAACTTTTATAAACTTATTATTAACAAGGAGTTGCAATTTAAATAATCTTTTATTTTGCTAATGTGGCTAAAATGTTTTCCCAGTAGATACATCACTTATAAAAATTCATTTGATTTCAGAAAGACTTTTTAAAATTACAAAACAAAGATACTGATTGGATATTAGCAGGCATCTTAGATGCAAGATGCCTGCTAATATCCTATCAGTTGTTATTGGCTTTGAACTAGCTGTCAATAACTGTGAGTACTCACAGATCCGTACTTAGTGTACTCTTCTTGTTTGGATGTACAAGTACCCGGCCAAGTCCACAGTTTTTTAAGATGTATTTCTATTTATATCCATCTGATGAGTTTAACTTTTTTGAACTGATTTTTATAGTCAGTTCTTATGTTGTACAGTTACACCACTTTCCTAGGTTAGGGGGAGGGTTGGGATCTTGCTTATGTATGTGCCTGTCCCAAGTCCGGAGCCATTAATTCAGTGGTTGTCTTTTGTTGCTATGTTACATACTTGTTTTATGTTCATTTTTTGGTACATTAATTAGGTCATTAGTTTCCTTGATTGATATGTTTTACATTTGTCATTCCGTGGCCTTTCATAACTGACCATGCAGTATTGGTTTTGCTCATTGTTGAAGACTTAAAGTGACCTAAAGTTTATAATTTCTGTGTCCTTTTGGTCTCTTGAGAAGAGTTGTCTCATTGGGAATCATACCACATCTTCTTTATTATTATATCTAAATTCAAATAAAATAGAATATAACAAAGAAAGAGGCTTAGTCTAATAAAAAGTAACTCTTCTTATATAAATTTAAACCTGTGGAACAATACCTGGTTAATTAGGATATGTTAGTTTTCATTGAGATGGATATCAAAGGTATGTACGGTGTCCTAATTCAGTGTTAAATTCAAATAATAAGTAAGGTCACAACACTTCATAGAAATGCAGGCCTTACTTATTTCAGATGGACATGTTTCAGTTCTTGCAGCTATCATCAGGAGTAAAACATTGACAAAATGTTCATACCTGCGGCAAAATATCTTTTCGGCTAAGAATAGGGATTTGGCTCATATTCAACTGTCTGTTTCAAAGATGATTTCAAAACAAGGCTATTTTGGCAGTGTTTAAGTAAGTGTTGAAAGTTTGAAGTTCATATGACGCAACTGATATCTCAAAGACTTTGGTTCTGTGAACATCTGAAGGATATTTGTTTCCAGCCAATTTGTATTGACTCCCGATTAAATTTTTTATATACTGTGGATTCATTTACTTTCGTGGATTGATGAGGATGAGCATTTCCGTGGATATTGAATTTTGTGGCTTTGGCAAAATTTGCATACCGTAGATACTCGCTTATAAGTCGGAAGTTTGGGAGTAAAATTCAGAATCCAGAGAGGGGTACCGACTTATAAGCGAGATCCCGAGACCAGAGGAAAAATCCAAGCTTGAGAAAAGTGGTCAGGAGTGAATTTCCTGGTCAAAACTATGTTGGTGATTGTCAAACCTACATAAATCCTTGAATACAAAGTTTTTATTGAAAATAAATGACTACAATACTGTCTTTGTGTTTTATTTGTTCTTTGTTAACTTTTTTTCTGTCAATTTGTGTTGAATTTCCGACTGTTTCCGGTTTGTGTATTGATTTTCATGGTCAAATGGTTTGTGCATGAACCCAAAAGAAAGAGCCAAGAACCAAAAATGAAAACGAGATAACAATGTACCAACTATGTAAAAGGATGTATTCAGCGGAGTTATTGTGTCATTATTGTGATATCTGATATCAATTTAATACTTATAAATCATACAATAATCAAAAACAATTTTAAAATTCATTCCCAAGATCAAAATATTATTCATTAAAATGTCTCAGGTAAACAAAAAGATTACAAAATTGATTGGCAAGCCAATATAATCCAATGATAACCCCTAATTAAGAGACAAAGAGTTGTATTCACTAAAGGTGTGAAAAATATCAGTGATAGGTGAACAGATGACACTAATGAGATGGAAGTTATTTTAATATAAAGTTGATTAGCTTCACTTATTTTTTTTAATCATCACAATATAATAAGAATTATGAAGTGTACATGCTCTTTTAACACTGAGTTATGTGTGCTGTGAAAAATATTGATTGACTTTAAATTTTTTCAGGTTCATATTGGTTTATGTTCGCTTTTCTCAAACAATAGGTTGTTAGTCATACCCTACAAAATCATTGATGCATTACGTAAACAACACATGGCTAATCTGTAATCAAACAGTGAACAAAACAACAGGAATAAATACATCTTTATTATTAACAGCTATATAAATTATCATAATCAACATCAACTAAATTCAAACCAAACAAACATTCATGCAGAAAATGAATATAATTCCTGGATTTGCATTGGTTTTACCGGCGTTCAGTAACTGTCAGCTGCAAAACAAATGTCCAAATTTTGTCCGACTTATACGAGGGTCAAGACTAAATTCTCAGAATTTGAAGCTGAAAAGGGCATCCGACTTATAGTCGGATCGACTAATAGGCGAGTATCTACGGTACATTCTTTTAATAAATTTGTAATTCCTTGAACATATAAAAATTTGTGGTTCCCAATACAAGTACCAACCAAATGCACAAAAATTAGTATCAAACCAATATTAATGAATCAACAGTATATTTGACCTAAAATAAAAAAAATAATATTTACTTGTTCTTGCCTACCTTGTTCATCATGCCAAACCATAACTTGTTCCAACCCAACAGATGCAAAAGCTCGTAAACATTCACCTCCATTCTGTAGAAATAACAAGATCCATTATAAACTGTACATAATTCATTAAAAGAAGAAACTGGCAAATTAAAATTGTACCCAACAGAAATGTTACAAAAATTACATACATGGCCCTTATGTGCAAGTATAAATAAAAATCTGTAAAAAAGAAGACAAAGATTATGGATTGCTCACATAAAGCTTGATGCCAAATTTTAGGTCCCCACTCAAGATTCAAATAAACACAATAGGATGAACGGAAACAGTAGACTAAAAGACAAACAAGTAAAACTGTGAGCTACTGCTCACTGATGATACCCCCTCCAAATATTTCGTTTAACAGGAAGTTGTTGAGTGATGAATCTGAAAACACATCACACGGTAAAGCTGTTTTATATAAAGCCTTAAACCAAATTTCAGACATCCTTGTATTGTAGTTCCTAAGAAAAATGTGACGAAAATTTTCAACTTGGGTATTATGTGTAAAATGATACAAGTGTTTGGTAAACAGAAAGTTGATGAGTGATAAATCTTAAAACGCATCACACAAAAAATATTCATGGGACAAACGGACAGACGGATGGATAGACAGGGGTAAAACAGTATACCCCCACTTATCTGATGTGGGGGTATAAAAACAGAAGAAAAAAATGCTCAAGGCTAACATTTAGTGCGCTGTTGCCTATCAATCAATTTCTCATTTACAACTCTGCATCTATGTATGAAATAGTTGATTTTTGGATATTTTTAATGAAATTGGCACAGACATCAAGTTAAGAAATTAAAGAGTATTTAGACATTTAACTAAAGAAATATTTTTTTTACAGTCAGAAGGATCTGAATTCCAAGGCAATCAAAACATTACCTGCATAGTGGCATTGTCATCAGTATTGAGTGTAGCATGTACAACAGCAGGAAAACCTTTAGTCACCATACCATTGGATAATGGTCCATTACTGGATCTGACTAGGACTTCTAACAACTCTAACGATGTCTAAAAATCACATATATAACAACTCTAATGATGTCTAAAAATCACATATATAACAACTCTAACGATGTCTAAAAATCACATATATAACAACTCTAATGATGTCTAAAAATCACATATATAACAACTCTAATGATGTCTAAAAATCACATATAAAGTCATTTTACATTGCATCCAAAGTTTTAAATTCTTGTACAATATAAGAATGTCATAACTGAGGAAATATTTATCCAACAAAAGAAGTATAACTACATAAGAAATTGTCAAGATTCTAGTCTTAATTTATCTTCTTGAAAGCTTGAAAATAATAATATCATTATTATCATAACTTCTTCAAGAATAGCACTTCATGTCTTATGTGAGTAGTTCAATAGTTTTGTATAGATCAGTTAGAGGATATTTTAAGATAGCTCTTTATTTCCTTTTCTAAACTGTGATACATTTCAATTTACCAGAGTTAAAAGCATATATGTAATTCTCAGGAAGCATGACAGAAGACTAAAGAACATTGTTTTATCTTTTATCACAATTTGTATTTTATACTCCTAGAGAAACAAGTTTTCAATAAAATACAAATGTTTGCCCTGTTCAATGTTAGAAACAGCTTTTGAAGGGCTATTCCATTAATATGTTAGCAAGAGGATAGGAATAGAAGTTTAATTATTGAATGTGGGTCATGGTTTTTTACCCAGTATGCACCTATTACCATTATGCAAAATTATCTAAAAATTGGTTCTTGGTTGTACTGATATTTTGAAAGTCCTTCATACCCTCCCCGATACACTTTAATGGAATAGCCCTTACTATTTGTTGTAAAGATGTGTGGTTGTGTGCTACAAGTACATACCGATGGCATTCCAAGAGGAACTTTATCTGGAGAATGAAGTATGCTTGTCAGTGTAGGTAATAATCTATCTTCAAGTGACTGTCGACAGTTTTCATTTTCTGATAGTTCTCTAAATATATCTTGTACTATACCACCAATAACAGGATCTATTGATAAAACATTTATTGTATAACTATAGAATATAATTTTATGAGTTATCCGACTCTAAAGACTATTTGTGAGTATTAACCTAGGGTATGTACATATACATAGGCATGCGACTTGACCTATAGGTAGCAAACATTTTATTTTACAATCTTCTAGAAGTGTTGAAGAATCCTAATTTTATTGGAATAAAGACAAAACATATAAAACAACAAGTTGTAAACATGTACTCAAGTTCTGAACTTTTTACGATTGATCTTCAGGCCACACATTTTACAGTGTTTGTTATCAGCTTTTAAGAACAAAGTGGACAACCATACCAATACCATGTATGGGCAAAAAAGTGTAAAGAGTATGATGATAATGAATTGTTGTTTAACTCCCAGTGGTAAATACATCATGCATACAAAGGACAGGAAAACCATGTCTTTTTAACTTGCTTTGTACAAGACCTATACAGAGAGGAATTTTATGTGCTCTTGTTGTTCATTAAGTAAAAGTCTGCAGAAAGACACATTGTTCCGTCTCTCTGAGCCAACCAGTCATTGCTCTTTTTCTCAAATATATTGTGCTTTGTGGAGAAACAGCAAAAATACAATTTTTCAAGTCTTTGAATGATTTGACCAAGGTGTGAATCTAACATATGACCTCCTTCATTTCAGAATAGCAGGCTACTACGAGGCCAGTGAGGTGGTTTAAAATAAAAGAATGTCAGGAAAAGAGAACTAGAGGCTCTAAAGAGCCTGTGTCGCTCACCTTGGTCTATGTGAATATTAAACAAAGGAAGCAGATTGAAAATTGACTACAAAGTTCAATAACTCCTACAGGGGTCAATTGACCATTTCGTTCATGTTGACTTATTTGTAGATCTTACTTTGCTGAAAATTATTGCTGTTTATAGTTTACCTATATCTATAATAATATTCAATATAATAACCAAAAACAGCAAAATGTCCTTAAAATTACCAATTCAGGGGCCGCAACCCAAAAACAGGTTGTCCAATTCATCTGAAAATTTCAGGGCAGATAGATCTTGACCTGATTAACAATTTTACTTCATGTCAGATTTTCTCTAAATTATTTGGTTTTTGAGTTATAAACCAAAAACTGCATTTTACCCCTATGTTCTATTTTTAGCAGTGGCGGCCATCTTGGTTTGATGGCCAGGTCACCGGACACATTTTTTAAACAAGAAACCCCAAAGATGATTGTGGCCAAGTTTGGATCAATTTGGCACAGCAGTTTCAGAGAAGAAGATTTTAGTAAAAGATATATAAAATTTACGAAAAATGGTTAAAAATTGACTTTAAAGGGCAATAACTCCTAAAGAGGTCAACTGACCATTTTGGTCATGTTGACTTATTTGTAACTCTGACCTTGCTGAACATTATTGCTGTTTACAGTTTACCTATATCTATAATAATATTCAATATAATAACCAAAAACAGCAAAATTTCCTTAAAATTAACAATTCAGGGGCCGCAACCCAAAAACAGGTTGTCCAATTCATCTGAAAATTTCAGGGCAGATAGATCTTCGCCTGATTAACAATTTTATCCAATGTCAGATTAGCTCTAAATGCTTTGGTTTTTGAGTTATAAGCCAAAAACTGCATTTTACCCCTATGTTCTATTTATAGCCATGGCGGTCATCTTGGTTAGTTGGCGGGGTCACCGGACACAATTTTTAAACTAGATACCCCAATGATGATTGTGGCCAAGTTTCAAATAATTTGGTCCAGCAGTTTCAGAGGAGAAGATTTTTCAAAAAGATTACTAAGATTTACGAAAAATGGTTAAAAATTGACTATAAAGGGCAATAACTCCTAAAGTGGTCAACTGATCATTTTGGTCATGTTGACTTATTTGTAGATCTTTCTTTGCTGAACATTATTGCTTTTTACAGTTTATCTCTATCTAAAATAATATTCAAGATAATAACCAAAAACAACAAAATTTCCTTAAAATTACCAATTCAGGGGCAGCAACCTAACAACGGAATGTCAGATTCATCTGAAAATTTCAGAGCAGATAGATCTTAACCTGATTAACAATATTACCCTTTGTCAGATTTGCCCTAAATGCTTTGGTTTTTGAGTTATAAGCCAAAAACTGCATTTTACCCCTATGTTCTATTTATAGCCATGGCGGCCATCTTGGTTAGTTGGCGGGGTCACCGGACACAATTTTTAAACTAGATACCCCAATGATGATTGTGGCCAAGTTTGGTTAAATTTGGCCTAGTAGTTTCAGAGGAGAAGATTTTTGTAAAAGTTAACGCAGGACGACGACGACGGTCGACGACGGACGCCGGACGCCAAGTGATGAGAAAAGCTCACTTGGCCCTTCGGGCCAGGTGAGCTAAAAATTAATAAATTAAGCTTAGATAAATACATTACCACAAGAATATTTTAGATACACTGCTAAAGTAAGTGGTGTAATTTTATTCTCAACAGTTGCTGTGAATGCTTTGTCTACCTGAAATATACAATAATAGAAGCAATAGAGCCAAAGACATTTTTTACAAAAGTGAAACAATAATGTGTCTTAAGAACACCATGCCCATCATACATGAAAGAACAGAAGAAAAGCATAATACCCCTTACTATTGACGGTGGGGCATGCAAATTTTGGTATTCTTTACTTATCATTGTTTGATATTTGTTTGAAACACCAATCTTTATTAACGAGGGACATCTTCCATTCCTATGATGTAGGACCACATAAGCTTATGAAATCATAAAACAATTACAATTTACAAAATAACTAGTGAATTGTAATTGTTTTATCAATGGAGTGACAAATTTTTGTTTTTCTTGATAAATTTAACACCAAACTGATTTGAACTTTTGATTTTAGATTTATGAAATGAACAACTGTACATTATATAATAAGATACAAAGACTAATTTCTGACAAAGGCTGAATGCTATCTTTTTGGTTTACTCTTGGTTTGACCACATTTAATTGGTTTACTCCTGGTTTGTCCACATTTAATTGGTTTACTCTTGGTTTGCCCACAATTAATTATACCAATTATCAATTAGTTAAGAAAACAAACAAGAATGTGTCCACAGTACACGGATGCCCCACTCACACTATCATTTTCTATGTTTAAAGGACTGTGAAATTGGAATAAATTCTCTAATTTGGCATTAAAATTAGAATGATCTTATCAAAGGGAACATGTATACTAAGTTTCAAGTTGATTGGACTTCTACTTTATCAAAAACTACCTTGACCAAAAACTTTAACCTGAAATTTGCGCTATCATTTTCTATGTTCAGTGAACCGTAAAATTGGGGTCAAAACTCTAATTTGGCATTTAAATTAGAAAGATCATATCATAAGGCACATGTATACTAAGTTTCAAGTTGATTGGACTTCAACTTCATCAAAAACTACCTTGACCAAAAACTTTAACCTGAAGCCAAAAACTTTAACCTGAAATTTGCACTATCATTTTCTATGTTCAGTGAACCGTAAAATTGGGGTCAAAACTCTAATTTGGCATTTAAATTAGAAAGATCATATCATAGGGCACATGTATACTAAGTTTCAAGTTGATTGGACTTCAACTTCATCAAAAACTACCTTGACCAAAAACTTTAACCTGAAATTTGCACTATCATTTTCTATGTTCAGTGAACCGTAAAATTGGGGTCAAAACTCTAATTTGGCATTTAAATTAGAAAGATCATATCATAGGGCACATGTATACTAAGTTTCAAGTTGATTGGACTTCAACTTCATCAAAAACTACCTTGACCAAAAACTTTAACCTGAAGCCAAAAACTTTAACCTGAAATTTGCACTATCATTTTCTATGTTCAGTGAACCGTAAAATTGGGGTCAAAACTCTAATTTGGCATTTAAATTAGAAAGATCATATCATAGGGCACATGTATACTAAGTTTCAAGTTGATTGGACTTCAACTTCATCAAAAACTACCTTGACCAAAAACTTTAACCTGAAGCCAAAAACTTTAACCTGAAATTTGCACTATCATTTTCTATCAGTGAACCGTAAAATTGGGGTCAAAACTCTAATTTGGCATTTAAATTAGAAAGATCATATCATAAGGAACATGTGTACTAAGTTTCAAGTTGATTGGACTTCAACTTCATCAAAAACTACCTTGACCAAAAACTTTAACCTGAAGCGGGACAGACGGACGAACGAACGAACGAACGAACAGACGGACGAACGGACGCACAGACCAGAAAACATAATGCCCCTCTACTATCGTAGGTGGGGCATAAAAAGTCAAAAGGTTTAATGAGCATACAATTGTATAGTCTGTTCCAACTTATAAGTATTATATAAACTTACAGATAACACTGTGGCTATGGATTCTAGACACAAAGACAGCACATCTGATGAAAACTGTGTAGCTACAGACAATAATCCATCCATTATGTTGGGAAGGAATGGTGTTAGTACTTGTGGATTCTTCAGAGATTTAAAATGAATACAGTAACTATATACCGATCTTATGGCAGATACTCTAACAACTGCTGGTTGGGTAGGGTGGAGACCACCTATTGTAGACTGTAAAAATCTGTAATGTAAATATCAAATGTATAAGGTAGTTTGAAGAAAAACTTATCAATCCTACAAATAATCTTTGTTCATATAAAAATTCCAATAAAATTCAATAGTCTGTTAGTACATGGAAGTAAAATGCAATATGATAATTCCATGATTATGAGTGCAAGACAAGGCTTTTTGCTAGCTTAACCCTTTAGCTGATTAGTCCCGGTTTACCAGGATTCACGCTTCAGATAGCTGACGATGAGTCCCATTTTATCTGGATCGGAATACCTCTTTTATATTTCCAGCTCAAAATAGTGCAAACACGAGTTATCTTTTTTTGTTGAAACCGTGTCAAAATCAGAGAAAATTTACGGAATTTACGAGAATTTGAAATGAGGGAACATTTTTTTTGAAAGAATATGGAAAAATTAAAGCCAAACTAGTATACTTTTTTGACATAAAATGTCGTTTTATGTACAAAACACTTGGAATGGACATCGTTTAGTGTAAAAGAGGGACGAAAGATACCAAAGTGACAGTCAAACAACTCCTAAGGAATTTGTACAGCCTCATTAAATTTTTCAAAATTTTGCCGTTTTGGGTTAAAAAATTAGGATTTTGGGTCAAAGAGCAGAATTTTGAGAATTTCACCTAGATAATGCCGAAAAGGAGTTGGTCCGTTAAGGGCTGAATATGGCCTCAAATTTCAAATTCATCTGACGAAAGATTTTTGACACTTTCCAAACACTTAAGTGTCTATTTCAGTCGATTCAATTAGTTTATGTGAAAGATTTTAACTGATTTACTCATTAAAAACGCTCCGATTCAAGCTTAAATATGAAAAATTTATCAAATATCCAAAAAAATGTCACTTTTCAGATGGTTTTTGTCAAAAATGAAAGTGGCCGCATCGTGTTCATCCTCAACCTTTATATATATGTTATGTATTATCATAAAATACAACTTACATTTCAATATAAAGAAGAAACACATATGCGGCCACATTCTTATAAGGCAGAAACCGTCTAGAATTTAACTAAAATGCAAAATTTTTTAACATTTCAGTAATTTAGCATGACTTAAAGATGCTAGTACTCGATATGTGTGCATTGTATTGTTAAAAAAGCCCACATTTATGTAGCAGAAGCATTCTACTTTCCTATAAATAACTAAAAGTTTACTTTTAAATTTTTTGTAAAACTGCTATATTTTGAGGCCAAAAAGGGGTCATACTGGACCTACTCCTATGAAAATTTGAATAGTTTATGAAGAAAAAATTATCAAAACATGAACAAAACTGTGAACATGGTGTAAGTGAATGAACATGATAAAATAAATACACAAATAACTACAGACAAGTTTTTATTTACATTTATTATGCAGATCTCCCACTTGAGTAATAGTAGCCAGGGAAGCCATTGTCTCAGAGTAGCTTCTGTCTGGGCAGCTATCGGTGAAAGGGTTAAGGAGAGTCTAATAAGTTTTTCAATGCATCTTCTTTTTTTTTTTTTTAAAGATTTTGAAATATACAAGAGACAATTGTTGAAAAATAAGAACTTAAAACAGTTTTCTATGGTTGGGAGCCTGGTTATTAAATTTTAGTAATTTAGCAATAAAAATTTCGGCAAACTTTGATATTTCTATAATCTATCGGTTTTTTCTTCTTCTAGCAAATAAAACAACCGTTTTTTTCCCTTTTAAAGCTTGGTATATAGAAGTTTGGAAAAATATAAGCATATGAATAAAAATGTCATTATCATAAACTTCATAAATTTAAAAATACTCCCACTTTTAACATAACATATTATTTCTATTTCAGTAAACACAAAAAAAATATGATAAAAAAGTTGGATTTTCAATTTCATTAGATAAATGATAATAAATTCTCCATGATTACTATATTCTATATCAACATTAAGTTTTCAGATTCCTAGAGTTCAGTTACCTCTGTAATAAATCCGGTGTCATGGCTTCTACATATCTACTGGCAGCCCATAAACATCTACCTACTAGGAATGGAGACGCTGCAAATAAATAAAAGAACGAATAATAGTATTTGTTACTCATACACTTGTAAACCTATAAAATCATCAGATTGCCGGTCTAGTCAAAAGTTAAATTTCGTGTTTCATACAAGAATTATTAAAAAAAAATTAACTGAAAGAAGAAATCCATCAGACGTTATCAATTCAAAAGTTATAAAAATAAGAGATTATTTATTTACCTGAGTAATTCATATCATTTAAAACAACAGTTTGTAAAAATCCCATGACATCAAACTGTACTTTCCCAGTCTGAACATACTCGACAACCAAATTCATCACACTACCCATAGCTAGCATACATGACTCATGGATCTTCCACCTGAAACAGAAATCTATACTGTAAATTCAGAAATTATTGACATGTTTTTATTATTGTGAAAAATGCCACAGTGTTATTACTCAATTTATTTCACTTGACTGGTTAGAGTTTAACCAGTTCTCTCATAATAAACCAGTCCATCTATAGATAGGTGTTTTAGAATAAACTCATCAATGAAGTGTCCAGTCATTCTTTTGTAAATTCCTTTGATGACACTGATAGGTGATTAGAAATCAGTTATAATTATAACGGCAATCATCCTTATCACACACATCTTCAAATAGACTGTCCTTATGCAAATTAAAACATAAGCTCCGCCCGATCAGTTGAAATAACATTGGTAATATACTCGTAATAATTTAAACTCTTATTTTGAAATATTTTATATGAATTAAACAGGATTTTTCTCAATATTGCAAAACTTAGAATAACATTTTAGTCTAAAATGACAAAATCACAATAATAATTAAGCACACAATAATTTCTGAATTTAAAGTAACAAGTCATCGCTTTTTGCACAGCAAACATATACAAATTATAAATATCTAACCTGAAACAAAGAAATAAATGACAGAAAAATGAATTGTTCTTCCTAAATAAAAATATACAACTGTGTTTCTTCAACATAAAACAAACCATTGTTGTATATTAAAAGTCACAGAATGCTAATGTCTTACATTTATGGTTTGTATGTCTGAGAAAGTTTTATAGAGATAAACCAGATTATTAGCTTATAATTAGCCATTGAATGTCAAACAACAATGATCAATCTTCCCTTATAGATACATATATCATTTAGCCTCATTACCAGTTCTCATTGCCCGAATTCTTCTGTTGTTCTGATTCTTGTAAATGTTTGGTTATTGCTGCACATAAAGCTGGAGCACTTTCTGCCTGGAACTCGCTGGCTAATGACTGAAATATACAAAAAATACATTTATAATAACTTAACCAAAGAAAACATGAATTGAATGTCTTAAAATAAGAAAGAATATGTGCATTATAAACATGGGAGACAACTCACCAGCATTACATCTTTTGGGGAGATTCTGATATACAATATAGACAAGGAGACAACTCACCAGCAGTAAATCTTTTGGTGAGATTCTGATGTACAAAATATGACATGGGAGACAACTTACTAGCAGTGAATCTTGTGAGGAGATTCTGATGTACAAAATAGACATGGGAGACAACTCACCAAGTTAATCTTGTGGGGATATTCTGCTGTACAAAATAGACAAGGAGACAACCCACCAGCATTAAATCTTGTGGGGAGATTCTGCTGTACAAAATATGACATGGGAGACAACTCACCAGCATTAAATCTTGTGGGGAGATTCTGCTGTACAAAATAGACATGGGAGACATCTTACCGGCAGTGTAAATCTTGTGGAGATTCTGATGTACAATATAAACATGAGAGATTTCTTACAAGCAGTTGAGATTTTGATGTACAATATAAATATGGGAGACAACTCACCAGCTGAAATCTTGTGGAAAGATTCTGATGTACAAAATAGACATGGGAGACATCTTACCGGCAGTGTAAATCTTGTGGAGATTCTGATGTACAATATAAACATGAGAGATTTCTTACAAGCAGTTGAGATTTTGATATACAATATAGATATGGGAGACAACTCACCAGCAGTAAATCTTGTGGGGAGATTTTGATGTACAAAATAGACAAGGAGACAACTCATCAAGTTAATCTTGTGGGGAGATTCTAATGTACAATAAAAACACAAGAAATTTATTACAAGCAGTTGAGATTCTGATGTACAAAATAAGACATTGGAGACAACTCACCAGTAGTAAATCTTGTGAAGAGATTCTAACAGAATATGAAAAAGATTCATCATCTTCATCTTCTACAAACTGATCTGGATTATTGGACCACAATCTGACCTAACATAAAAAAAATAATTATTAAAAATTAAATCACATAAATATCTTCAAGGTAATATATTTTATAAACCATTTGGAGCCTTAAAAAAAAATTCATTGCTGAGAGAGAAAAAAAACTTGAAAAAGAAGGAAAATTGTATCCTTAATTCATTGGCACGAGTTGTGTGAATATTTTTGCTTTTCCTTGTCAGTTGATTTTGTTTTGTACTAGCCCACTTATTGGGAAATGTGAGAATGCTTCTTTAATGAGCAATTTGTCATTGTTGATAATTCTTTAAATTTAATATACACACCATTCACCGATACTGAATTGGCAATCATACCACATTTTCTTATTTTTATTTTGTCTAGAAACTCCACCATCGTTAATTTGAAGACCATGTTTATTTGTAGATTTCTGTTCATGTTTTTACTTTGTTGTTTGCTGATTTTTCTGATAAATATACATCTTCTTTTCTACTGAGTCCGTTTACCTACCTGATCATCTGTCATCTGCATATAAATGATAACATAGTATAGTATATCATTGACAGACTTCTTCACAGTATTACGGAACTTTGAAGTGTCTATTAAAACTTGTACAAATTCAAACACACTGTAAACCAGATTTTCAAATCCCAAAGCCTCTCCTGAAAAAAAGATACAATGAAAAACAATGTCAACTATAATCATAACTAAAACTAGCTGTAATTCAAAAGCTGACAGAAAATGAATGATTTTTCTTAAAAAAATAATTATAAAGGTATGAGGGGCAATTAAGAGTATTGTGATTGGTTGATTGGTGTTTATTGCCACTTTAAATACTATAGAGCTATTTTGAGTCAGTCAGTTTTTCTTGGTGGAAGAAACTAGAATTCCTGGAGAAAACCACTGACCTTTAATAGGAAAACTGACAATCCAAGTCAATTAAAATTGGAGTAGAGTGCACCTGCAAGAGCAGGGTTTGATCTCAAAACCTCATTGTTGACTGGCTAGTGATTACAGTAGTTGAACTATTGAAGATTAGTCAGCCACCGAGGCCCCTAAGAGTATGTTTAAATGGGTAAAAAATGGTAGGTATCATTCTTAATATATAATATTTTAATTAATCTTTACAGCAATTGAATAAACAAAGTGGAATGATGTTGTTTAGCTTTGAGGAAGCAGGAATAACTACATTTAACATGGTATGTTCAATGATGGCATAAGCCAACATAATAGAGCTTAACATTGATAAACTAGAATGTGTCCAAAGTACACAGATGCCCCACTCGCACTATCATTTTCCATGTTCAATGGACCATGAAATTTGGTAAAAAATCTAATTTGGCATTAAAATTAGAAAGATCATACCATAGGGAACATGTGTACTAAGTTTGAAGTTGATTGTATTTCAACTTCATCAAAAACTACCTTGACCAAAAACTTTAACCTGAAACTTGCACTTTCATTTTCTATTTTGAGTGGACTGTGAATTAGGGGTAAAAAGTCTAATTTTTTTACAGTATCTATCAAAATTTTTAAAATTAGAAAGATCATATCATAAGCAACATGTGTACTAAGTTTCAAATTGATGGGACTTCAGCTTAATCAAAAACTACCTTGATCAAAAACTTTAACCTGAAGTGGGACAGACGGACGGACGAAAGCACAGACCAGAAAACATAATGCTGCTTTACTATCTTAGGTGGGGCATAAAAACACAATAGAACCAACTTGATGTGAAGTTTATACACAATTATCGTTAATATTCTTATAGCTACACTATATATAAACTACCAACCATCTGAATCAACAGGGTCATTAGCATCTTCCATATTGTTGACAACTGTTCTTACATAGCTGATGAAATGTTAAGGAATTTTTTACAGTATCTATCATAAAATATAACACATGTTGCATGTGATGGCAATAACTCATACTTGCCAAATTATTTATAAAATTTTCATAGTTTTCATCGTATTGCAAACTGAATAAAGGATACAACTCAGCACTCTGTGTGAAAATCAACCATATAGGTGGTAAAATATCATTCAAATATGGTGCCATAAACTTTGGATGACTTTTTACTAACTGAGTTATGGCCTGCAAGTAGAAAATATATTTTATGTAACAGCACTACACATTCACTTTGGTACACTACAATATGGTTTACCTTTTATTGATGTTGACACTTCTTGCTGTTCTTTTTTCTTTCTTCAGTTGTAAAGATGAATTTATATATTATTAGAAGTTTACTATTTGTATCTGTCGACATGGACATATTTCTGTCTCTTTTTCTGAAGCTTTGATTAATATGCTGGAGTAAAGATGAAAACCAAATTTCAGAAATCCTTGTATTGTAGTTCCTCAGAAAAATGTAAATTTTCAACTTGTCTATCATGTGTAAAATGATAAAAGTGTTCGGTAAACAGGATGTTTTTTTGAGTGATGAATCTGAAAATGCATCACTCAGTATAGCTGACATATGCTAACCCTGAAACCAAATTTCAGAAATCCTTGTATTGTATTTCACAAGAACTAGAGGCTCACCTTGGTCTATGTGCATATTAAACAATGGACACAGACAAATTCTTGACAAAATTGTGTTTTGGTGATGATGTGTTTGTAGATCTTACTTTACTGAACATTTTTGTTGCTACAATTATCTCTATCTATAATGAACTTGGCCCAGTAATTACATGTTATGAAAATTGTGAAAAATTGACCAAAAAGGGCAATAACTCCTTAAGGGGTCAATTGCCAATTTTGGTCATGTTGACTTATATATAGATCTTATTTTGCTGAACATTATTGCTGTTTACAGTTTATCTCTATCTATAATAATATTCAAGATAACCAAAATCTGCAGTTTCCTTAGAATTACCAATTCGGGGGCAGCAACCCAGCAACATGTTGTCCAATTTATCTGAAAATTTCAGGGCAGATAGATTTTGACCTGATAACGATTTTACCCAACGTCAGATTTGCCCTAAATGCTTTGGTTTCAGAGATATAAGCCAAAATCTACATTTCACCCCTATGTACTATTTTTAGCCATGGCGACCATCTTGGTGGTTGGCCGGTTATCGGATACATTTTTATAACTAGATACCCCACTGATGATTGTGGCCAATTTGGCCCAGTAGTTTCAGAGGAGAAGATTTTTTTAAAAGAATACTAAAACTTTTGAAAAATGGTTAAAAATTGACTATAAAGTGCAGTAACTCCTTAAGGGGTCAACTGACAATTTTGGTCATGTTGACTTATTTGTAGATCTTACTTTGCTGAACATTGTTGCTGTTTACAGTTTATCTCTATCTATAATAATATTCAAGATAATAACCAAAATCTGCAAAATTTCCTTAAAATTACTAATTTGGGGGCAGCAACCCAGCAACAGGTTGTCCAATTTGTCTGAAAATTTCAGGGCAGATAGATTTTGACCTGATAAAACAATTTTACCCAACGTCAGATTTGCCCTAAATGCTTTGGTTTCAGAGATATAAGCCAAAATCTACATTTCACCCCTATGTACTATTTTTAGCCATGGCGGCCATCTTGGTTGGTTGGCCGGTTATCAGATACATTTTTATAACTAGATACCCCAATGATGATTGTGGCCAATTTGGCCCAGTAGTTTCAGAGAAGAAGATTTTTTTTAAAAGAATTCTAGACTTTCAGGTCAGGTGAGCTAAAAATGTGATGAAAACTTACAACTTGGCTATCATGTGTAAAATGATCTTGAAATTATTACTCGAAATATACCAGGCATGATTGGTTGACTTGTGGTGTGGTTATGGTTTCTATTTGCAAGAATTAGATATTGACCTTGGAACTTGTCCTAGACAAGGAGTTGATATTCAATACAAAAGATATTGACTAAAATAACAGTATGAATATTGAACTTATCATCAATTATTGCTCAATGTTGATTTAATTTATGATACTGCAAAGCACTCCATACTTTTTCTAGAAAGAAATATAAAATGATTGAAATCTTGAGAATAAAAAAATTCTAACAACCTTAACTATTTCCATTTTTAATCCACTGTCCGAGGTAAAACCATCTGGTACTTGAAGAGTCTGTATAAATGCCTGTGTAAACTGTGGAATTAGTGGGAACAACAGCTGCTTGGCTATACCCTGAAACATTCATGTATACATTTCTGTTATGAATGAGTATTTTAGACAAGAACAATTTTGGATAATGCAATAAATCACTTATTTTCTTTATACAAATAAACAGTCTTGCCCATAAATTGCAAATCTGTCTCAAAGTGTATGTACTCCTATTTTACAATTCAAGATGGAGGTATACAGTGAATTTAATTTTAACCGTTCTGTGTTATTTAATTAACTCATGTTTCTGTAATCTCTGTTTACCAAATTACTAATATTTCATCAATCTTTGTAGTATTATTAACTGAATTTGGTATTAAAATTATCTGTCTACATTGTTTGAGGTATTACCCAGTCTATTATGAGATCTTTATGGTGTTGTTTCCAGTTATGGTGATCAAGATCATACCAAGCTTTTGTATGTGTTTGTTTTAAATTACTTTTCACATGGTGGTTGTGGTAACATTGATTTTTAACCTGATGTTTTTTTTAAAAATATATATATATATTTGTAAGGAGTAAGTTCGGTAAGGGCTATTTTTGGCACCTAATATTAAGTCTTTTGTTTCAAGTTAAAAAAAAGTTCATTAAAAGACAAGTAGAACTATTTGTTAATTGTGTCTTATAAAGCATTCATATTTAAAACGAGAATTTTTTTTATGAAATTTGACCAAATCTGTAGGATTTCAACCAATTTTTAGGCTAAGGAAACATAAGCCCGCTTTCATATAAAATCAAAATTAATTCTTTTTGTGACTGTCATGACTGTATGTATGGCTATTGTGATATTGGTCATTAAATCCTACTTTGAAATTTTAGCTAGAAAAAGGGGGCTTTTTCGAACATACTACATTCTTACCTTTTGAATTTCTGCCATATTAGCAATCATAGCAGCACATGTGTTAAATATAGTTACTGCCCTTCCTCTTGTCCTTATACTAAAAGCCTTCAAAATATAGGAATATGTTTTACAGTATAAAGAATAGTCAAATACCGTGTAAAACAATTAAAATCTTTTAGACCTTTCGCATTTATTCTATATTCAGGTGAAATTTTCAGTCAGCATACATTGTCAAATGCATTACACATATATTTCTTTTGTATATTAAATTCAGATGTTATAACAACTGAGCACACTTTATACTTTTAAAAGAATGGATTCCATGTACAAATCTAGATAAAACAATCAGTTTAAATATATGAACATGATGTACATGTATCATTTAACATGCAATAATTTTTGCTGTATTAACCTCAAGTCTAAAAGTCTTAAATTTTGGTAGACTGAAAATTAAGATTTTTTTCCATTAGCTAGAATACAATACAATAAAGATGCAAAACCACAGTAGGGAAAGCTAGCAACAACTGAATTCTGAACAAGGGCTCCTAAATTGAACTTACGTCAGCAGCCATAAATATTTTGTACATTTCTGGTAAAATTACAGGAGCCACTTGACCCATCTGTATGTCAGTTACATCTTGGGTGAATTCTGAAATGTATAAATAACAAGGGTGCATGTCTGTAGCATCTTGCTTGAAATGTATCAGTTATCTATCGAATTGTTACATATATTCTGAAACTCTGAAACTTTTTCATTATACATGTTTAATCCAATTTTAAGGTCTGTAATATTTTGTGTGATGTCTGAAATATATAAGTTATACATCTTTATATGTTGTTTCAGGTAAGGGTGAAGGTTGGTACCTATTAAAACTTTTTAACCCACTGCATTTGTTTGCAGCTGTCCTAAGTCAGGAACCTGATGTTCAGTGGTTGTCGTTTGTTAATTTTGTTTAAAAGTGTTTCTTATTTTTTATATAGATTAGACCATGGGTTTCCTGTTTGAATGGTTTTACAAATTAGTAAATTTTGGGGCCCTTTATAGCTTGCGTGTGAGCCAAGGCTCCGTGTAGAACACAGTACTTAAACCTATAATGTTTTTTCTTTTACAAATTATGACTTAGATGGAGAGTTGTCTCATTGGCACTCATACCACATCTTCTTTGTGCATTATCTCTAATATAAATCTGTAAGTATACCATTTTATGAGAGATCTGAAATCTATCAAACATTTTGTGCAAACCACCTTATTTTATTTTTGAGGATACGTTGTTTAATTTTTAGGCCATTCTAGACCACTTCCAGGATATTTAATTTTTAGGCCATTCTAGACCACATCGAGGATATTTAATTTTTAGGCCATTCTAGACCACATCGAGGATATTTAATTTTTAGGCCATTCTAGACCACTTCGAGGATATTTAATCTATTGATTTTAAAATTTACCTGATGTATTCCATGTATTGAGATAATGGAAGATCCAAGTTTTCCACATTTGTGACAATTCATATTCATGATATCTTTCTACCCATAAAAGTCATAATCAAAGTGATGGAAATCACTCATGGAAAGATTAGAAGAGTAGTTTGAATTATCTAGTAAATGTTACCAACTATCCTTGTAAAACATAAATCTGGACCAACAGCTTAAAACTTTAAAGTGTCAACCAAAAAAAAATTGAAAAATGTTGTTTTGGGGCATTTTGTCAGTTGAAACAAAGGTTATATGGCATTGAAGATTAAAAGTTTTAGAGTGCCTTTTGATCAATTTTTAAGTATTTTTCAACACAGGGCATTGAAAATGTACCTTTTCAATGTAAACCAATTAAAAAACTTATCTTATTGAAATATGGATTCTTCCTTGATTGCAAAAATATATATTCACTTCTAAAAAAATTCAAATGACTAAAATAGACATAATGATTGATGGGAAATAAACTAATAAACAATGGTTTGTTATAATTAAAAGTTTTAAAATTTTTATACTGTTTCAGATAAAAAAAAAAAAAGTGTTCTAATTTAATTGTTGATTAATTACAGATGATTATTGGAAATTTATCAAGTAAATTATAGGCCTTACTTGAATACCTTTTATTTATTCATATTTATATTCATATTTCATTTTTTTAAGATCTTGTTAATCCATTAATCATTTATCTTTCAGATATAATTTACAGAATCACTTTATGTAATGTAGATCAAAAGTAATTGGCAATAAATAAATCTATCATCCTTATAAATATCAAACATCTAATATACACATTTGTGTATTCAATTATGAGGTCAAATACTTGTGTATTAAGAATTATATGTACATTGATTGGTCTGTTGAATTATGTAAGACTGAGGTTGATAGGTAATGTGGTCAATTTAATTGGCAGTTTAGGAGGTGGGGCATTGTAATTAAAGGTCCACCTTGTCTCTGATTGTTTAGTGATAATGACAGTTGTCAATCATACTAGTTGAATCAATACCCAGTTACCTAATCAAAATGTTTTTTAAAAAGCCTGCACATCAACACACGTTAATGACATACATTCTTGAATGAACTGCTCCAATAATATACCCAGTTTTTTCAGTGTATATGTGTATTATGTGCAAATACATGAGAACTATATAGGGAACTATATTTCAGTGTGAATGCATTTAGTAACAGTAGCTAACCTGTCCTGTTGTTAGGGAGGTCGGTGCCCAAGTAAAGATTTAGAACAAGTTCTAATCTTTCCCAAAATAAATAGCATGTGAAAAATAATTGGTTTTCAGTGTTTGATGTCTGTAACATCTTGTGAGATGTATGACAAGTTTAAATTATACATTTTTTTAATGTCTCTAAAAAATTGTCAAAATGTATGTTCAATGTTCATTAGATCTTATGTAAATTGTTAAATTTCAGTTGAGCTATATAGTAGCAAACATCCCTTATTATCATTTTGAACCTACCTGCTAAAACTCTCATAGCTCCGTGTACAGAGGTAGGTTGACCACTGGTCAAGGCTTCCATCAGTATCTGGAACAATTCTGGCCAAGCTTCAGGCCAGTCCCAGTGGGCTATTGCAGATATGGCATAAGCACAACTAGTTCGAACTTTACTGATACTTTCTTTCAATCCAAGTGGTAATATTCTTCTGATCTGTACTTTCGCCTATCATAAAAAATACAATTTGTCTTGCCCAACACTAAATTATCAGTCTGTATTGAGTATGAAATCATCTCACATGAGTATATTATATACAAATAAGCTGATGTTGTATGGTTACAACTAACCATATAGGATAAATATTTGAAACATTAAATGAAGATCTGGACCTCACTAAGATTGAAATTTAACAATGAAAATTTATCTGAGAAGAAGTTTTGAAATGCCACTGCTTGTTAACAAATCACACAACAAAGGATATTAAGAAATCAACAAATCAACAATCAATCAATTAATCACAATTCTAAAGTTAGAAATCAATTACCTTCAGAACCAATGGCAGCATTAACTTTTTCAACGCTACACAAAAAAATAGAAAAATGGCTGCTGCTGCTGCATTTTTTTGTGTTCATTCATTAGAACAGTATATTCCTTTTCAGACTGCTGTATCTTTTTTATTATAAGAGATAGACAGTTATTGCATGAAAAATGCTCAGGAGAGCATGACCTGTAATGTTAGCCAATTATTTCAGTAAGATTTTTATCAGGTTACCTGCATTTTCAGGTAATTAACAGGTAAAAGGTGTAATTTATTACATTTGTGTTGAATTTTGAATAAAAACTACTTGTAGTCTTCATTTATTTTGTTGTTTTATCTGCCATATAATATAGAAGACACCAGTTGCTCGATTCCGTAGCGAATTCATTATATACAACGTATTATATAATTGTGGCACAAATAATTGGCTCCGTCCTGAAAATTTTTCAGTCAACCTCTGTTTTCCCCCCTTTTTCTACGTCTCGTAATGATCGATCAAATCATATTTACCACACAAATTAAATGTAATAAACACATTGAGATAACAAGAAACCTTTTAACTAATCCTTGTTGTCAGTTTCACCATAGATATGCTGAAATATTTCCATATTTCAGGGCTCACACTACTTCAGAATTATAGGGAGAAGTGACTTCTCTTTTTGAAACTGATAGGGAGAAGTGGTGAGATTTGAAAGAGAAGTGCTCTTTCGCGCGGTGCGCTACAATGTTTGCATTTTACAATAGTATAAAGGGCCATATGTAAATAATGTTCTTTTTATGTTGTTCAATTCATGAGTAAAAAATTACAATTAAAGTAACTTTTGAGATTAAAAGTTGTTTAAGTTTTACTAAGGTTCTTGTGAGAAACTACCAACTAAATATTTAGCACTAAGAAAAAAATTTATTTTAAAAAATGTAAAGAAATTATAATATATCAATTACAATTTAATTAAAAAGTATCTTGTGTATGAAATTCAGTGTTTCTCATAAAAAAATATAAAAGTTATTAAGCTGGGCCATAATATATTGATATTAGTAGAATAGTCTCAGAGTTAAGCAACTTTAATCAATAGTTTGAAACAATCCATAAAAAATATAGGGAATTATATACACCAATCAATAAGATGTAACCAAAAGTCTCTTAATGCGTGTGGAATGCGTAATTTTTCCCGTTGGGATCAATATTCTTCTGTCAGCTGTTCCATCCGTGCGTCCGTAGTAATTATTGTAAAAGAACGGATTTCGGTCATAGCTGGTCCGGTTCAGATACGTAGTTTAGAAATCGGTCAATGGCGGACGAATACAAGAAAATTTACAAAAATAAACGATGTTTGACAAGTTATTTGGAAAGGAACATGACGGTTTTAATGCAATAAATGGATTAAACATTTACTGGAGGCAACTTTTATCACGTTTAAATGAAGTAACAAACTTATTTTGCCGCCGAAATTTAGGTTGATGTACGTTTTCGAGTAACAAGCACCGGAACTTGCAGAATGCACGAAGTGATAAAAAGTTGTATTTTTATCAAATAACCTGCTACACACTGCGAAGACAATGCTTCAACCTCTTTTCTAAAGATAATGAATCGTTTATGTCTGAATTTCTTTAATTATCAGTAAAAAATTCATGTTTCATCAACTTAGTAAAAATTGAAAATGTCCGATGACGGAAGCGACTGAGAGCGACTATCGTCAAGAACAGGGCGACTTGTTTTCGCTTTTGGGGGTCGGGGAAAGCGAAGTGACGGTCGGGAAGGCGACTTATTCGCCCAAGTCTCCTGGTAGCGTGAGCCCTGTATTTACAGATTCGTTTCCAATATTTGCATTTGTCAAAATATTTGTTTTTATTTTCCTTATATTTTCCTTCTACTGCATGATTTTACAATAAAAATTGCCGGGATTTCAAGCGCAAATGAGACCTTGTATATATCCTCGATTCATACGAGGAAAAATTAGAGAGGACCTGAATGAACACCGAATGGTTTAAGAGTCCTGATGAAAAATCCATTGTCATCCCGGCATATGCCGCGAATAGCAGTGGCGGACGACTCATGTCATTGCGGCATATGCTGTGTGTAGCATTGAAAGGGTTAAGACACAAATAGATTATAAAATTGAAAATGGAAATGGGGAATGTGTCAGAGACAATAACCTGACAAAAGAGCAGACAACAGTCGAAGGCCACCAATGGGTCTTCAATGCAGCGAGAAACTCTGCACCCAGAGGAGTGCTTCAGCTGGCCCCTAAACAAAAATGTATACTAGTTCAGTGATAATGGACGTCATACTGAACCCTGAAATATACACAAGAAACTAAAATTATAAATCATACAAAACTAAAAGAAGCAAGAGGCTCATGACTTGGGACAGGCGCAAAAAATGTGGCGGTGTCAAAAATGTTTTTTGAGATCTCAACCAGTATATAAAGATTTTTTTTAACTAAAATTTATCTGATCTGAAGAGGCCAAAATTGCTCTCACACAGGAAGAGCAGATATTGAGGAAGATGACCAGCAAGTGAAGCCAACAACTGTATGGATTCGTTTCCCCTCAGTCTGAGACTGCTCAAAGGACTGGATGGGGCTCTGGGAAGTCAAGAATCCAGTTCATATGGAAAACATGGAAATTGCAGACCCAGACTTAGGTCTACCAGTTTCTTTATAAAAATAGCAAATATTCACCAACTTTAAACTAATCTAGAAAAATACTCACACTTTCTATAGCCTCAGGGGATCTAAACTTTTCAGCATGTTGACACCAGTGTGCTTCTACATATTGTTTCAGTAAGACTGATGCCAGCTGTCGGATAGCCATAGGTCCATGAGGATCAACTGTGAGCTCAGCTAGGTGTACACCAAATTCTGTAAAATGTTTGCGTCTTTAAATAAGAATTTTATGTCAAAACATTTAAAAACATAAATATACAAAGCTATGACACAAGAACATGTACATTATATATATATATATAATTACAACATGCATCTTGATTCGTCATAGAAAAGGAAATTATTAGACATAATTTGTAATCATGGTAATTTTCTATGTTGTGATGTTATGCTATTGTTTCAGAAAAAGGGAGGTTTGGTACCATTAAAACTTTTAATCCCACTGCAAATGTTTGCACCTGTCCTAAGTCAGGAATCTGATGTACAGTAGTTGTTGTTTTTTTATGTAATTTATACTTGTTTCTCGTTTTTTATATAGATTAGACTGTTGGTTTTCCCGTTTGAATGGTTTTACACTAGTTTTGGGGCCCTTTATAGCTTTTTGTTCAGTGTGAGCCAAGGCTCCATGTTGAAGGCCGTACATTGACCTACAATGTATAATGGTTTACTTTTATAAATTGTTATTTGGATGGAGAGTTGTCTCATTGGCACTCTCACCACATCTTCCTTTATCTAATGTAATCCAACCTGTTGTATGTTTTTTAATAGTTCATATACATGTACCAAACTTTTTTTCAGACTTTAAAAAATTTAAGAATGGTAAAATGAAAACTGATGTGGGAAAGTAAAATTGTAAAATAACTTTCCCATGGGTAACGCGCTTAAAAACAAATTCTGAAGCCCTGTGATTGACTTAATAAATTACATGGAAATATATAGGATAAGGCATATTTAAGTAAATCAAAAAGACCTGTTTGAATTTAAAGACATTTCTTTCGTGGTCTATAAATCAGCTTTATGTACACATGTAGACAATCCGAATTTGTATTTTGGGACGAAAATATAAACTAAATTGTTTAAATAATTTATTCGGACATCCCAAAATTCTGAAAGTGCATTAGTACAATAGGTTGATGGTCTGATGTACATGTAGTCCTGTCTGGTCTTTACATTACCTTTGCCATTTAATTCAACTTAAATATGTATAATTTATGAAGTTGAAGCATACATTAGGGAGTAAAAATTTGATTTATAAAGGTCTGAGAAGGACTTACAAATCATAAGGCTAGACCAAAAATGCTACAGGAAAATCTAGGATAATCTACATCGGATATCGACCATTTTGACTTAATTATAAAAAGCAGCTTGCATAAAAATTTGAATTCTTATCAATTGGTTGTCCCTAGCAGTTAGTCCAAGATTACTCTGACGTCCAATGGCTGTTTTGCCAGACATGCTGGGGCCGTTGGACGTCAGAGCTCGTCCCATATCAGAAAGTGGATATTTGCCCATCCAATATAGATGTGCTGCTTCGTCGCTTCTGGTGCCAATAGACGGACTTTGAATTATATAAATCATGTTAATTTGTTCATTTTTCATTTATCTCTTCATTTATGTAAGTTTGGTATCCGGTCATTCCGGCCCCAAACCGATCCGGTCCCAAGTCGATCCGGCCCACGTCGATCCGGCCCCATAATAAAATATGAAATAAACTATATTAATTTTGGAGGAATTTGTGACAAATTTAACAGTATAAATGGAATTTGCAAAAAAGTGTACGATAATGGATGACAACAGGTAAGTGAAGTATTGGAAGTACCAAAATTATAGTATATATACCAATACACATAATTAACAGCGCCTGGTGATGTTTTATAGCCTGACTGGTTTCGGTCCGAAAAGGACCTTCATCAGAGGCAGAATGATGGATTAATGTTTGCACCCTATTTATATAGATATGGTAACCGGCGGTTGAGTTAATCGGCGGTTGAGTTAACCAGCGGTTGAGTTGACTGGCGGTTGAGTTAACCGGCGATTGTGTTAACCGGCGGTTGAGTTAACCGGCGGTTGTGTTAACCGGCTGTTGAGTTATCCAGCAGTTCAGATTTAACTGGCGGTTGAGTTAACCAGTGGTTGAGATTTAACCGGCGGATCAAAATTATCCAGTGGATAAATATGTATCTTGTTGATATCTAAAAAGGTTCAATTATCCTTTCAGTGGGATTTTCCATGGTTACAGTTATCTATATTTAGCTAATGTACTTGTTACAGTAAACTTTCTTTACATGTTACGGTAAACTTTTAGACATTATACGGTAATCATGTGACCTGATGATATAACCATATTTGGGCTTTAGCATTGGGCAAAGGATGTTTTAATAATTTAAGAAGTACATGGTAATCATTTAGTCTTGATCTTTGGCTTATGATACACCTAAATAACAAGTCTTGGAATAGTATGTCATGGTAGTCATGTGATCTTGATATTTGGCTTATGATACACCTAAATATCAAGTCTTGAAATAGTACTTCCTAGTAGTCATGCAGTCTTGATCTCAGGCTTATGATACACCTGTATATCAAGTCCTGAAATAGTAATTCATGGTTGTCATGCAGTCTTGATCTTTGGCTTATGATACACCTAAATATCAAGTTTAATAATAGTATTTCATGGTAGTCATGCAGTCTTGACGTTTGAGCTTGTGATACGTCAAAACATCAAGTCAAAACTATTACCCCCCTCCCCCCTAACCAAACAAAATTTGGTAGGGGGGGGGTTCTTATTGAGAATGCTTCATTTAAGCTTTAGTACTCCTTTTAAGATCAAAGGTAGACGAATATTAATCCTCAGTGTTAAAATGTTTTCAACACCTTAAGTTTGTAATGTAGGTATTACATATATACATCAATTTCAGGTAATCGCTAGGCTTACGCTTAGAGCTCCTATGTCAGTGAAAAATCAATAGGCAATATAGGAAAAGTGTACTGACATAAGTAGTCTCTAAACACATTAGCTCCAAATGGAGCTTTCCTTAGTAGAAGCCATATTAACTATGTGTATCAGTGAGAAAAATGTAAAAGCATAAAAATATAGTATATATACCAATACACATAATTAACAGCGCCTGGTGATGTTTTATAGCCTGACCGGTTTCGGTCCGAAAAGGACCTTCATCAGAGTTAATATGGCTTCTACTAACGAAAGCTCCATTTGGAGCTAATGTGTTTAGAGACTACTTATGTCAGTACACTTTTCCTATATTGCCTATTGATTTTTCACTGACATAGGAGCTCTAAGCGTAAGCCTAGCGATTACCTGAAATTGATGTATATATGTAATACCTACATTACAAACTTAAGGTGTTGAAAACATTTTAACACTGAGGATTAATATTCGTCTACCTTTGATCTTAAAAGGAGTACTAAAGCTTAAATGAAGCATTCTCAATAAGAACCCCCCCCCCCCTAACCAAATTTTGTTTGGTTAGGGGGGAGGGGGGTAATAGTTTTGACTTGATGTTTTGACGTATCACAAGCTCAAACGTCAAGACTGCATGACTACCATGAAATACTATTATTAAACTTGATATTTACATGTAGGTGTATCATAAGCCAAAGATCAAGACTGCATGACAACCATGAATTACTATTTCAGGACTTGATATACAGGTGTATCATAAGCCTGAGATCAAGACTGCATGACTACTAGGAAGTACTATTTCAAGACTTGATATTTAGGTGTATCATAAGCCAAATATCAAGATCACATGACTACCATGACATACTATTCCAAGACTTGTTATTTAGGTGTATCATAAGCCAAAGATCAAGACTAAATGATTACCATGTACTTCTTAAATTATTAAAACATCCTTTGCCCAATGCTAAAGCCCAAATATGGTTATATCATCAGGTCACATGATTACCGTATAATGTCTAAAAGTTTACCGTAACATGTAAAGAAAGTTTACTGTAACAAGTACATTAGCTAAATATAGATAACTGTAACCATGGAAAATCCCACTGAAAGGATAATTGAACCTTTTTAGATATCAACAAGATACATATTTATCCACTGGATAATTTTGATCCGCCGGTTAAATCTCAACCACTGCTTAACTCAACCGCCGGTTAAACAAACCGCCAGTTAAACAAACCGCCAGTTAAATCTGAACTGCTGGATAACTCAACAGCCGGTTAACACAACCGCCGGTTAACTCAACCGCCGGTTAACACAATCGCCGGTTAACACACCCGCGAGTCAACTCAACCGCCAGTCAACTCAACCGCTGGTCAACTCAACCGCCGATTAACTCAACTGCCGGTTACCATATCTATATAAATAGGGTGCAAACATTAATCCATCATTCTGCCTCTGATGAAGGTCCTTTTCGGACCGAAACCGGTCAGGCTATAAAACATCACCAGGCGCTGTTAATTATGTGTATTGGTATATATACTATATTTTTATGCTTTTACATTTTTCTCACTGATACACATAGTTAATATGGCTTCTACTAACGAAAGCTCCATTTGGAGCTAATGTGTTTAGAGACTACTTATGTCAGTACACTTTTCCTATATTGCCTATTGGAAGTACCAGTTAAAGAACTATTTTAAATCGATACGAAAATGAGTGTTATTGGTCTGTTTGTATGGCAGCTTCAACATATTTTAAAATATGAAGTTATTTTCCACGATAACTTTAACTTTGAATATTATGGCGATTTTATTTTATTTAGTTCACACACAGAATAGCTTAATAAATATTTACAGTCCACTGGAACCTATAAAATTTAACTCATCATAATGATTTGTTTAATCATTAGTCTATAATTGTTTTGTTTATTCAATAATTGTCTGATGATTGTGAACTAAGGTAATGCCACTTGTAATCACTTAATTCAATCAGATCTTGATTAATTAAAGTTACGTAATCAACAAGGTCATTATAGTCTGATCTTCTGGTTAGTGAATATAATTAAGAGATAACTGTATTGTATTCCGCGTCGCCAGGTAAACTAAATTTGCGACAGTAAAACTACCGATGGACGTCCTTAAAGCTTCAAATACAATACAGTTATCTCTATTCTAATGCAAAACAAGTTCATAATTAAATTTCAATCATAATTTCAGTGTAAAATCTTCATTAAAGAAAACTCCGCGAAAAGATGTTATCTTCTTTGGTCCCTACACTACGTGACGTCATAGGTATGCTTCCGCCGTCAAACATAAACACTGGGCTTTTTCTGGCTTCTGTGTCGCTTCAAAATGTAATTAAATTTGATAAAAAGAAGATTTTTAGGCGCAACAAGTGAGTTTTTTGTTTATTATTGTAGAAATAACATGTCAATACATTCCGAAATTCAAAATGTCGGCTTCCTTAGTTACAGACAAGGAGAAAGAGAATTTTACGCTTGCTGTAATCCAATCAAAACAATTGCATTTGAATAATAATTAATTGTATTTTGTGATATCAAATATAGTCAATTAGACCGTTGGTTTTTCCGTTTGAATGGTTTTACACGAGTAATTTTGGAGCCCTTTATACATTGTAGCTTGTTGTTCGGTACTCAATTATCTTGAAAACTTGTAATAAAAATATAGTTGTTCAAATTATACTCATCTGAAGAATTTTTTTTTTACCGTACACATTTTACATTATAATAAAAATCATAAACATTTATGAATTACAATTAACATATATCCTTATTTTTATTACTTATAAATATATTTTTATTGGGTCCGGATCAACTTTACATGGGCCGGATCGACCCGAAAGCTGTTTCACCTACCTGCCACCCTTTATTTCATATTTAGATAGTTTTCAAGAGTGTTTGTATGATTATATAATGCACTGCATTTGTACACATTATTGGCTCCTTTACACCATAACCCAAAGTAGATCATAGTTACGCTCCTCAGAATAAAACCTAATCATACAACACATCAATGTGATATCAAACCTGTTGCCTTTAGTATCAGCGTTTTATTCTACCCTAAACTAATTTTATTGAAAAAATTGAATGAACCTTCGGTAACTTCAAGGGCTTTAACTTGTTCTTCCCCAGAAACTCTAAGATCATGGTCGGGAGACAACACAGAACCCAAACTTTCAACTAATGCTTCTTTCAATGACAGATTTCGGTCTGCTCCCGCCATTTTGCTAAATTTAAGTAAAGTTATGTTTGGCGGAGAATTGTTTTCGTATTTTTGTTTTATCATTTTCGAATAAAAAAATAAATGCGTATTTTCTGTGTATCACAACACATTGAAATATATTTCAATTTCAAATTTATAACCAGCTCTATATTTAAAGGATAAAGTGAGATGTATAACCCAACAGTTACGGGAAGATTGTCACCCCTGAGAACCATTTCGGATAAAACCAAAACCGAGTATTTTATTCACACAGCTAGCGACAGGAACGTAACTAGTCTTTGCGTTCTCACAATAATACATTATATTTCTTAAAATCAATTATTTTTATTGGTATTTAACACAATGTTTTCTTGTGCGGAAAATTTAACGAAACATCATTTCATATTCACATGTGTTCTTCTTAAGTTTATTTTCGTTTTGACTTCTTTTAGTTCTATAACTGTTTACTTGTTTTTCCGTAAGGGGTCATCCATAATTATCAACCATTTTCCAAAGTGTACAAAACGTACACTTGGGGGGAGGGGGTTAAAAAATAAACATTTTTACAGTACGCTTTTTTTTCATCAAATGAAATAAAACAGTCAGATATGTTTCAGTTTCTTTTCTAAGCAAATTTCTATATTAAACTAAACTTTAATAGACAGGATCTTCTTTTTATTAAGAATTATTGATTCTTGTCTTGAAATCTCAAAATGGTTGATGTACACTTTCTGAGGGAGGGTGGGGGGTCTGAAAAAGTGTACGTTTTGTACACTTTGGAAAATGGTTGACAATTATGGATGACCCCTAAGGTCATTCAAGTACAGTACTTATAATCATTGGCCTTTACCTGGTCTTTTGTAAGAACGTTCCTAATCAAAGTAGACCAAAAAAGCGTTTCAGACGGAACAAATTTGTATCATGTCAAGTATGTTATATGGCAATGTAAGAGTAAGGTAGACCAGGTAGTAAATCAGATGAAAGGATATCTATCGCTAAAAAAATGTATAAATGGATAAATATTGCCGAAAAATTAAACATTAGTTTTTTGCTCAACCTTTGAAATAATGAAAATATTTTATGTGGACATCAACACAAACATTGATTAAATACTCATTGTATTAGGGGAAAAGATATAAATAATCTGGCTTCCTATGGGCAAAAAAATACGCATAGCTTAGAGTTTGATAGACGTCGTAAGTTGAGAGGAGAGAAATGACCGTTTCGTTGTGGTTGTCACTTACTTGTTGACGACACATATCTTTAAGAATAAGAAGATGTGGTATGATAGTTATAAGAAGATATGGTATGATAACTACAGGACAGCTCTTAACCGGAGAATAAATTACGTAATAGTACAATAGATCATCGTACGACCTTCAACAATGAGCACAGCTCATACCATATAGTGAGTTATAAAAGACCTGAAATGACAAAATGTAAAACAGTCCAAAAGAGAAAAGTAACGGCCTCATCTATGTACAAAACAATCAACAACACACTAGTATACGTATAATACACATCAACAAACGACAATCACTTCATCACAGCCTCCTTGCTTGAAACATACGGAATCAGATGCTGTTAAATTTTGCTGGGGCCAAACTCTTTACCTAACCTGAAACAGTGGCGGAACAGTATACATGGTATAGCATTAGAACAAATTATAAAAAAAAATAGTTGAAAAGGTCTTTACTCATGAGATTGATACAGAGTACAAAATAAACTACCAAAAAACACCAAAGACCGAAGGGCAGAAAAGAGAACACTTGGAGCTACTGAATGCTTATTTAGACCCAATAACAACCATTTAAAACACCGGATAAAGCCTTAACATGTTTAACTATCAATCATTTCATATCCAACCAACATACAATTAATTTAGTGTAGAAACAACATTGACTAACAGTCAGAAAAACATGACCTTGTGTAATGCTAAAATATATACAGATAGCTAGTAGGACCGTGGAAATCTACTTTAACATGCCAGTCGTAAACTACAAACCTTTAAACTATACTAAATTGTCCGGATCTGATAATACGTCACTGACACAAAGGTAACAACGTCTAAGAAAAGTTTCGGAAAAATATCGCTTTTGTAGATCACCCATTCGACAAATAAAACGTTAGTTATATGCAGCACAGTGCCTTCGAAGAAAAATAGAGGCCGAAAATTATTCCAACTCACAAGTTGATGACAAACAAACGAAAAACGATAAAAAATAACAAACAATTAGATTGATACAGGTCATATATCCAGAGGAGATACTACCGTTTCCTCATGTGTTTCATTTGCGTCTTGACTCATGTATCTATCTGAAAATCCCATTGTATTGCCATATACTTCAAGTAGGTTACGCTATCAATATTATTTTCATTATCACGATCAATGCAAAAATGCCAGGGAAAAGACTTAAGAAAGAAAAGATTATGAAGAAGTCCCATTAGTCGAAAGAAAATTCGAAAGTCACAGGCGGAATAACTTGCATTAATTGAAATAACTATGTACTGCACTGCTCCTGCGGTCAAACACTCTTCATTATTAATAACTATGTACTGCACTGCTCCTGCGGTCAAACACTCTTCATTATTAATAACTATGTACTGCACTGCTCCTGCGGTCAAACACTCTTCATTATTAATAACTATGTACTGCACTGCTCCTGCGGTCAAACACTCTTCATTATTAATAACTATGTACTGCACTGCTCCTGCGGTCAAACACTCTTCATTATTAATAACTATGTACTGCACTGCTCCTGCGGTCAAACACTCTTCATTATTAATAACTATGTACTGCACTGCTCCTGCGGTCAAACACTCTTCATTATTAATAACTATGTACTGCACTGCTCAGGCTGCGGTCAAACACTCTTCATTATTAATAACTATGTACTGCACTGCTCCTGCGGTCAAACACTCTTCATTATTAATAACTATGTACTGCACTGCTCCTGCGGTCAAACACTCTTCATTATTAATAACTATGTACTGCACTGCTCAGGCTGCGGTCAAACACTCTTCATTATTAATAACTATGTACTGCACTGCTCCTGCGGTCAAACACTCTTCATTATTAATAACTATGTACTGCACTGCTCCTGCGGTCAAACACTCTTCATTATTAATATGCATCATACATAACACTTTTTTAATTGTATCTTATTTGATGTATTTTCAGAAAAACGTGAAAGAATTATTCCAAATAATTACAAAGTTTCATAGAAATTGACGATTCCTGTTATAATCAATGTCATATATTATTAGTTTATTCTTTGTTTTGGATTCAGTATCGGTCTCAACTTTATACTTGTTTGGCTTTATATCTTTTTTGATCTGGGCGTCACTGATGAGTCTAATGTAGACGAAACGCGCTTCTGGCGTATTAAATTATAATCCTGGTACCTTTGATAATTATTAACCCCAATAGGTCGATACCACTGCTGGTGGACGTTTCGTCTCCTAGGGTATCAACAGCCCAGTAGTCAGCGTTTTGGTGTTGACATGAATTTCAATTAGATGGTCATTTTAATAAATTTCCTTTTGACAAAATTTTCGAAAAACTAAGGATTTTCTTATCCCAGGAATAGATTACATTAACCGTATTTGGCACAACTTTTTGGAATTTCGGGTCCTCAATTCTGTTCAACTTTGTACTTGTTTGGCTTTATATCTATTTTGATCTGAGCGTCACTGATGAGTGTTATGTAGACGAAACGCGCGTCTGGCGTATTAAATTATAATCCTGGTACCTTTGGTAATTATCAGTTTCTGTTCATGGTCATAACTAATATTACAGTTTAATACCTTTCAGACTTGTTATGCATACTTCACATCTTCCTATATCTGTTTAACCGATGTTTGCAACAATCTAAATACAAAATTAGGTAGTTTTATCTTTTGTTACGGTTTCATGCAAATGAACAGATTGTCCTCTTTAACTATGTTGCTGGTTGATATAATTTTGGATTAAACGATGATTTTATTTTACTTTATTCTGCTCATGAATTCAAAGTTTACCGTTATATTATAATACAATGTTTTTGCGGACTCATAAGACCTGTGCACAGCTTCTCTAAATGTAGCGAAAACTTCTGCAGATTTGGAAAACAAGTCTAGGATCCGCTACCGAAGAAAAAACTTCCCACTCACTTCCCTTTTTCCATAGCTTAAAAGTTTATAAACCACTCACTAACCCTTTTTCATATGGAATATGCATAATGATGCTAGAATTTCAATTTCTATATTTATTTATTTTTTCACAGATGAGGGAATTGCGTTTTCGAAGTCGTTTTGTCTTGTAACATGAACGTTCTGTTTGAGGTTGTGATGGCCTGATAACACTAGTCTCGACCTTCACTTGTCATTAAATATTGTTCCTAGTGCGGACAGTGTACTACATGCATTTATTTTTCATAAACTTTCAAAATTTATTCCTTTATGTCTTGTACCTCAAATTGCAAGTAGCGGAAAGAAAGAATATCAAATTTCAAGTAGCGGAAAGAAAGAACACTGTAAAAAATAAGATTATGATATTTCGAATATATATTGCGGTATAGTAATGATATGGTACAGTTAAAAAATGTAATCATTAGCGTGTCTGAGGTCAATCCCCTCTACATAAAATTGTCAATGTTTTAAGTTTGAGCAAGTGAAGTTTTCAATTTCCATAGTTTTTATATGTTCTGTACAAGACAACTACACCACAGTGTATGTATAAATACCCCGATGTATGTATAAACACCACAATGTAGACATATTATTTAGAAAGGTGCGATGTATTGTTGTAAAAAAAATGCATTACAAATTAAGTGTGATATCGAAAAAAGTAAAATCACAAAAAAACTGAACTCCGAGGAAAATTCAAAACGGAAAGTCCCTAATCAAATGGTAAAATCAAATGATAAAACACATCAAACAAATGGACAACAACTGTCATATTCCTGACTTGGTACAGGCATTTCATGTGTAGAAAATGGTGGATTAAACCTGGTTTTAAAGCGCTAAACCTCTCACACGTTTTGCAGGATCTCAGTATTGACGACTTCATGTCTAAACCTCCTGATTGCACTTGTGCTAGTTCCCACCCAATTCACATATAATCCGGCTGGCCACGTTATTACTGGTGACCTCAACATTGTTAATAACACTTCCCTACGAAATGTGTTATCGAAAGGTCCAAAGTATCGTGAGCCGAAATCCATCAATTGGAAATACAACTTTAAAATTTTGATGGATTCAGTCGAGTATTATGCCAGGCAATGGACTAAGCGTGAGAAGGAAGACGTAGACACTCTTTCCGAATGTGAGGTCGTTGATACAAATCAGAATTAAGAAACTGAATGGGTCTATCAATGCCCATGCAACGTCAATCTTTAAAGACCCTAATGTTGCAAAACACTTATCCTACCTTCATGACAAATATGTTGTTGTCCCCGCAGATAAAGCCCCAAACAACATCGTTTTTGTGTGTGAAACTCATTACATTAGCTGCTTGATAAACGAATTAGGTATTGACAGTTCACTTGGAAACCCAACATATACCCGCACGACACTTACCAAAGAGGAAATCTTGAATAATCATAGCTCTGTTCTATGTTCCATTGGAATTTCAACCAAAGATGATGAACTGGATCTTCCATCACTGTATTGGATACCTAAACTGCATAAGTGTCCTTACAAACAACAGTATATTGTTAGGTCTTCCAAGTGCTCGACGAAACCTTTTTCTAAATTCTGAACAAAGAAATAACACGACGGGTGCCGTATACGGTGTGGGAAATGCTTACCCTTCCGGAGCACCTGATTTCACTCCCGGTTTTTAGTGGAGTTCGTGTTGTTTCTTATTTCTTATTTATAACTGTTGATGTAAATGTCCTTTGGTTTCTTGAGTCTTTGCTTACTCCTTTGTTTTGATTGTTATTGTCTTCTTAACATCTATTTTATCAGCAATCAAAGACGGGCTTCAAAGTTATTGTGAAACTGCCTATTCTAGAGGTGGCATGAATCAGATGTGGATACTTAAAAATTCCAAAGATCTTTTAGAATACATACAATCTAACTCTCTTTCATCTTGTAATAGTATTAAAACATTTGAATTTTCTAGACTTTATACAAGTATTCCAGATTCCAAAATAAAAGAAAATTGAAAGAGTTGGTATTGCTTTGTTTCATAAAAAAATAATGGCCAACGAAGATACAAGTATCTTGTCTTAGGAAGGGATAAATCCTACTTTGTAAAGGATCACTCTGATTCAAACAAAATATTCTCTGAAACTGACATTATCAAGATGCTTGATTTCTTGATTGACAACATATTTGTTACGTTCAGAGTACGTGTTTTTCAACAGACTATCGGCATTCCAATGGGAACCAATAGCGCCCCTCTTCTTGCCGACTTGTTTCTTTATTATTTAGAGGCTGACTTCATACAGGAACTTCTTAGGAAGAAAGATAAGAAGTTAGCAATATCCATTAACTCTACTTTCCGCTATATAGATGATGTTCTTTCACTAAATAATTCAAAATTTGGTCGAACGCATCTATCCCATTGAACTAGAGATAAAGGATACAACAGATACAGTTAAGTCGGCCTCATATCTTGACTTACATCTAGAAATTGACAATGAGGGTCGGTTGAAAACAAAACCTTACAACAAAAGAGATGATTTCAGCTTCTTTCCAATTGTAAACTCTCCATTTCTAAGTAGCAACATTCCAGCAGCACCTGCATACGGTGTATATATCTTCCAATTGATACGATATTCCCGTGCTTCCATTTCCTATCATGATTTTCTTGATAGAGGGTTGTTGCTCACAAGGAAGCTATTAAATCAAGAGTTCCAAATGGTGAAGTTAAAATCATCTCTTTGTAAATTTTACCGACACCATCACGATCGCGAGTTGGTTGACCGTTATAGAATAACCGTTTCACAAATGATATCGGATATGTTCCTTACGTCGTAACTACAATCCACTTCCCTTTCATAAATGTAACCTACCGAATTAGACTACTTACCGGATTTGTTATCTCATAAGCAACACGACGGGTGCCACATGTAGAACAGGATCTGAGATCACCCCTAGTTTTTGGTGGGGTTCGTGTTGTTTATTCTTTCGTTTTCTGTGTTGTGTCATGTGTACTATTGTTTATCTGTTTGTCCTTTTCATTTTTAGCCATGGCGTTGTCAGTTTATTTTCGATTTATGAGTGTGACTGTCCCTCTGGTATCTTTCGTCCCTCTTGTATGACAGTCGCATCAAGTTCAATTATATTGACAACGATGTGCGAACTTAACAAACGGACACAATAGGTAAAAATATCACTAATTATAGTACAACAACAGCCTGCTATGTTGATAAAATGTATGATTGTTTACATATTTTTACATGATTGCTACTTATCGTCCTGTTTATACAAATGATATGATAAACATGTATGCTATTTTAAAATGGAAATGTGCGAATGTATAAATCAAGTTTGACCACTGGGATTTTCTCTTTGCCATATCTTATATCACGATGTTTTACTAAAATAACATTTTTTACACTTATTTTTCAAATAAATCATATATTTTCCCCCTTAGTTAAAAACACACACACTTATGAACGAACTTCAAATAACCCTTTTGAACCTATGGTGACTGAATTATCAGTTAAAACATATGCTTATCTCATAAAAACAATGTTAAAATAAGTTTAACTGTAAAGGTTGCCCGGTGAACAAGTTTAAACATTTGTCAAATCACAACAAAAAAGCTTTTGAAATACGTTGAATCAAGTATTTAAGGTCAACCACCGCTTTTTTTAATGTTGAAAAAGGTGAATAAACAAGTTACACCAATAAGTTAATGTCTGTATTTCTTTTGCAAATTGTATGAATATGTACAAGCTAGAAGATCTACATGGCCTCTTACTATGCATGAAAAGTATCCTTTGTTATCATAGTTGGTTACAATAAATGTTTCAAACATTCTTCTGAACTAAACTAATACAAAGAAAGATCTGTTATTTCGTAATAGTTATCAAAGGTACCAGGATTATAATTTAGTACGCCAGACGCGCGTTTCGTCTACATACGACTCATCAGTGACGCTAAGATCAAAATAGTTATAAAGCCGAACTTTATAAATTGTCCTGAGAAAATTTGAACTTAATTTTCTGGATAATTGAATGAAGTTTGTAATCACTCATCTACGTGTCGTTATCGAAATTTGATAATGTCACAGGGACCAACAATCTACCATACGTAGTATCAACCATGTAAAAGTAAATAAAAAAAAGACACTCATAATATCATGCGTGTACAGCGAATTTCTAGACTTCAACGACAATCACTTAAAAACCAATGATGTATAAGAGGTAAAAGCGTCTGTCGAAGTTTCAAAAAATTCATTGATATTTTGACCCAAAAACTATATCTGACTTTAAAAAAAACTAATAGCATACTAGACCAAAATTGCGACTTCAGAGACAAAGATCACAAAGAGTAATTGAATTTCTTGCTTTGTGAATTTTGGTGCATGGTAGCTTGACAAAATATAAGAATATCTTAAACTACGAGGTAGTGTATGCGCAACAATTAAAATTTGGAAAAGAATTAAAAAAAAAGAGATGCGAAAGATACCAGTGAGACAGTCAAACTTATAGATTGAAAATAAAGTGACAACTCCATAGCTTAAAAAGAAAAAGACAGACAAATAATAGTAAACAAAACACAACATTGAAAACTAAAGACTAAGCAACACGGATCATGGTACAATTTATTAAATGGACAATTAACATTATATTTTCACCTTTGTAATACAATGAATATTTCACTTGCATTTATCCACGGTGGGTATGGTTGTCCTGCGAGAGAACGTTCTGTGCTGGTGATTTGGTCCTGTCAGGTGCTGGTGGGTCCTGATTCTGTGCTGATGGGTTTGTTTACATTGTATCAGAACGGCAATAAAACGACTGCTTTGTTGCTTAATTTTTCTCTGATGCGTCATAAGTACCATGCAAAGTATATTACAACAATATTATATTGCAAAAGTCGTGCAAGTTCGTTAAACGGAATTGTCCTGACGCTGTGCTGGTGATAAGAAAAACGGTCCTGGTTCTGTGCTCCTATGTCCTGGTTCTGTGCCTTTATATTTTAGTTAAAAGTGGCATATATTCAAGATCATTGATGCTGTACTGTTATTGGCATTTGACTAATTAACAGGTCGGGACCACTACCTTATATGGAAATGCATAAATTAGCATACTTATGTTCTCGCACATGTAATTGTTTATTTACATGTGACGCAATTTATTTTTACCTAGGTTTTTGACCAATCCACTAAATGAGTCACAATGCATGATGGACTACTACGTGTTTACAATCAACCAAGAACACGTGTTAGTTACTGAAATACAACACATTTTTTCGTGCAATGCGGGATTCACAATTTCGCTTAGTTTTTCATTTTGTGTATCCTCATTTATAGTTCGTGATATAAAGTATTACTTCCATGCTCAGATTAACGAAGAGTTTTTTCTATGCGAAGAAAAAAGGGTTTGAATTACCCGATATATAGCCATTAACATGTTGATGATGGCTCAGAGATTTCATGTATTTGTCCACAAGAAGCAACGAAACAACAGCGAAAAAACACAATTACCCATTAGACAAGCTTACTGGTGTAAAGTAAGCCGTCGATAACAGCCAGTGCTGATATTCAAGCGTATAGATAATTAAAGGCAAATGTGGGATCCTTGAATTTTGTGTTCGTAAAAAAGGCGAAGAAGTATTTACATACATGGCAGTGTTAACAAAATCTATAAGTATTTTTGTTGGTCACATTTCAGCATATGGGACTTCCAAACTGTTCCTTTTTTTAAGGTAGTGAAGTCAGCAACTGTAGTTTCAGTTTGTTCGTTTTTTAACGGGCTCGGACATTTGCCAAACTGAATAAATTCATTACAGCTGATTTCTTAAACCTACAAAGTAAAACTTTGGTTGGCTTGCTTGCTTTGTTTGTATAGTTGTTTATACAAGCTTTGAAAACAAGATTGACATCTTTAAACAATATATATATATATAGGCATAGTTTAACTTGTATATTTTATATTGTGTACCTATATACAAACAAAGCAAGCAAGCTAACCAAAGTTTTGCTCCACATGCATTAGGAAATAAGCTGTAATGATTTATTCCATATGTATGTGCGACAAGGTGGAAAATTGGATATGTTTTGTGAAAATTGCAGCGTTGGATCTATAATAAAAAAGAAGATGTGGTATGATTGCCAATAAAACAGCTGTCCACAAGAGACCAAAAATTACACAGCAATTACTATTTATAGATCACCGTACAGCCTTCAACAATGAGCAAAGCCCATACCGCATAGTCAGCTATAAAAGTCCCCGATTTGACAATGTAAAACAATTCAAACGAGAAAACTAATGGCCTTAATTATATATATAACAAAAATAAACGAAAAACAAATATGTTACACATAAACAAACGACAATCACTGAAATACAGGCTCCTATACAATATATTTTTTTTGATGGGATATATTTTTTGTCCTTTTAAATATTTAATTAGGCCGGGTTTTTTTTTGTTTTTTTTTTTCGTTTGGGTTGTTTTACACAAGTAATTTTTGGGTCATTAATATCTTTCTTTTCAGCATTTGACCTATGACTGCTTACTTTACTAAAGTATGTCTTTGTTGGAAAGATGTCTCATTTGGCACTCATACCTCATCTTCTTATTTCTATATACAAAGCACGTTTTAGAGAAAAAAATAATAGGTAATATGGCACCCACTATGATCCAGAGACTTTTAATATTGGAGATATTTTACATATGTCAACAGGACAGCAGCCGAACGATAAAAAAACCTCTGAGGTATATTTTGTGATAAAATTAGCAACAAACGGATATTATCGATGGATGAAACTATAAAAAATGTATTGAGCTATATACCTTAGCCGCTCAATGGCGGATCCAGGGGGCGGGGGTTCCGGGGGATGGACCCCCCTTTTTTGGACGATCAGTGCATTTGGATGGGGACATGTAGTTGGAACCCCCTCCCCTTTTGTCCAGGGTTAGGACCCCCTTTTTAAAATGGCTGGACACGCCCCTGCCGCTTTCATAACACTTCTTTTTAGCATACTGAATATTATGATGTTCTTACTATTAGTTCAGGTCCTGATAAAGAAAAATACACATTCAGTACAGAAATAAGTGTTTCAATGAAAGTTTCGTGTTTTTCTAGGCAGAAATGATTTTGCAATGACATTATACAGGTTTAAAAGAGCTCAAAGGATTTTCTTACTGGACAGTGGTCACTTCATTGGATATTTCACTGTGTCATGTCGTGAAATTAATGCAGGTTCAATTCATAACAATGCACAAAACCGGTTCAACTACCTTTGCAAGGCGAAAAAGAAAGTCGAATCGTGAAGCCAATAAACAATAATTTTTAAATCTGAGCATGCAAATTGAAGATTACGTTATATATTTTACATTAAATATATTTGCAGAATAAAAACTTTGGTAATGAGAGTCCAAGACAATATATTAATTGACTGTTTTCCCACTAATTCCACGTGTTTTAAGTAGTAGTTTACTCGTAGTAGCCCACAATGCATTGTAGTTCATTGAGTCGATTGGTCAGTTTTTCAAGGCCATATTGGCCTTGTGTTTTGGAAATTACTATGCAAATATATTCTGACGTCAGAAAATCTAGAGTTCTCGACCTGATTAACTGTTGTCTGCTTTCTTGAAATTGACATTGTTGTGAATCTGTTTACTGTTATTATGAGAGAAAAAGATCCCTATTTTTTTTTTTTTTTTAAATAACTGTAATCTTATTTATTGGCCTGTTAATGGAACCCTTCTTGTCCCCTTTTAAGATAAGAAAATATGTTTACGATTTTCGGGATTACGATCATTTTGCAAGATCACCAAAATACGTTGTTATTTTTACAATACTCATATAAAGTAGATGATGTGTAGGTTTGTTGTCAATGGACAAATTTCCATAAGAAACCAAAGGAAGTATGTGTTAACAACCATACGTCATCGTACGACCTTCAACAATAACCCATAAAATAAAAATGTAAAAGGTTTTGCATAAAAATGGAGAGCAAAAATATAGATTTTTTTTTTTTTTTTTTACATAAATAAGGCCGTTAGTTTTCTCGTTTGAATTGTTTTACAGTGTCTTATCGGGACCTTTTATAGCTGACTATGCGGTATGGGCTTTGCTCATTGTTGAAGGTCGAACGGTGACCTATAGTTGTTAATGTATGTGTCATTATGGTCTTTTGTGGATAGTTGTCTCATTTGCAATCATACCACATTTTCTTTTTATAAAACAATACAAATCTACACACTTAAAAAACTGGCTTAATTTTAACTGGTTATCAACCTGTGTCGAGGGTTCGTGTGAGGTTCATGTATTGTCTTGGTGTCCGCAATTACAAAAAGATCTTTTCTGAAATTACTTGACCAAATGTTACCAAATGATTTTTCAAGAGTGAATCTAGGTTTTTTTTTGCCTGCTTTTATAGAAGAACTGTACTATATAATGCAAATAAGCGTTTAAGTCTTTCGCCAAAAAATACTATCAATTTCTTTTTGTCCTATGTAAACTTCCGTACCATTTCCTTCCATTCATGATCATTAAATTGAACTGTAAAATATTTCTTGGTACCTTCTTAATTCCTTTATAAGTCTTATGTATACATAATTATGACAATAACTGTTGTGAGCACAAGATTCACTGCACACTTTTAAAGTTCTGCTTCATCAAACATTAAAATGTGAACTTAAGTTTTGAGACTTTTTTAATCGACACGATTGGGATTTTTGTAAATGAGAACATGGTTTATCTATTAGTTGAAAATGCGGCTTTGAACTAGCTTTCAGGTGTCATACCACCAATTAAAAGTCCCTATCTGTTCAACCAAATTTTGCAATTTTCACAGCTTTCTAAATATTTTACCTTAAGTTTAACTTCATAGAAACTAGGTATATCCTGAATTGTACAGGTGTCACCTTTCTGCATGCCAATTTTCAACATGCATTCAAAATCATATAAGAAAGCAGAGAGCTTCCGAAAGGAGGTACCACTAAAAATAACCCCTGGTTTTCTGGAAATCTTAAATTAGTATACTATGGAGCGCATTAATCCTCAATTTTTAATGCAAACTCATAGACAGGTAAATTTTGGCTCAAAATGGTCTTAATATATTTCTCTTTCAACAAAACTTTCATTTCTGCAAATTTGTTAGTTAGTTTAGGTGAACAATGACATCAAATGCACTTTTTTTTGTCCGAGTAGGCCTACTTTCACATACGTTCTAAATTTGAGGGAGTAATTGGTGGTATGACACCTAAACAGTACCTGCGAGCATTCGTTGTTCAATAATGTGTGTCTTTGTGTTATTATTTTATGTGATATATTGTTGTGTTGGTACACCACTGTATCAATGAAGGAGGAAATGAGGAGGGTTGGTTTGGTGGAAGTGGGGGGGGGATGCGGAGCTCTAACAAACATGTCTATGCGGCATGGGCTTTGATCATTGTTGAAGCATCAATGTAACGGGCACTTAATATCTTAATAAAACTATTCTTATTTTAGATACTATATATTGTTATCTGATACTGGACGAAAGATGTTGCCCTTTTATGTAATTGTGTATTACAAGTTACGATCATTTGAAAACACATATTAAACAGACAAATGGATGCACAAGAGCTAAAATAGGCGTCATAGATCCTATTAACAACAATCATCTGCCCAATTTTATTGATTTTGTAACACTTGTTTCAAATATGACCAACTTCTTATCCGAAATCACCAGCACCGTATCAGGACCCACCAGCACAATGACAGGACCTACCAGCACAGTATCAGGACATGAATAAATTGAGAAAATGCTAAATTTTAATAAATTGCAGTTTTTTTTCTCAAAATAGTTTTGTCGTGTGTATTGCGGTATAGAAAGCGGACTCTATGAGCATTTTTGTTTTATTTTTTTCAGTTCTAGTTTTTCTGAAAATGAACAGTTTTGTGTTACGCTTACTGAAACAGTTTAGATGGTCAACTTTTTAATGGTTTATATATGAACCCATAAGAAACAAAATTGAAAAATCTCAACCGTTTCTTCCATTTTTTATGAGTGAAAACGTCAAAAATCATTATTTTCGTCTTTGTTTACATTTTTTCATTGATCACCAGCACCCGTCAGGACCGAATCACCAGCACAGAACGTTCTCTCGCAGGACAACCATACCCACCGTGTTTATCATGGTTTTTCTATAAAACATAACACAATAAAAAAACATTATATGAAATGTAAAAAATCAGAGGTCAATCGTAACTGTTCCTCTCTAATGGTCTTGATGTCGTTTCTTGTTTTCCTCAACATTGCTTTGCCACGTGATCTTGATTCTGATTGGCTCTTTAGTAACTAGCAGAGGTAAGCTGCTAGTTACTTTTTAGTTAGATGAATAATTTCAGTATAGTTATTAAAAGTTTTATTAAAGGATTCGATAGATACTATAGTTATTGGTGCCATTGATTGATTTTAATTGTTTAAAGAATATGAGGCAACAGATACCAAAGGGACATTCCAACTTATAAGTCGGAAATAAACTGACAACGCCAATGCTAAAAGAAAAAAAGACAAACAGACAAACAACTGTAAACAAAATAGAACTGATCTCAGGTGCTCCAGAAGGATAAGCAGGTAGGCAGTTTAACTATCCGGACCAAATGTTGTTTATTGATGTTTCTCTTAAAATTTGTATGTCCGTTTTAAGTAGGACTCGGGTTTCGATGGTGTTGTAGTCCATTGTACTGGGCATTTTAGGTGCATTAAATCTTTTTATTGCAATATTTGTATAATAAGTCACAAGGTTTTAACGACGAACTGTCAAAAATATTGCATAGTAAGATAATTTATATGATAATGCGAAATTAGCTGATGTTTAGTTGAAGAGTAAAGAAAAGCGCAAATCTGAACATTGTGCTTTTTTCAATTTCACCTTCTTTACAAACTGAATCCTTTCCTCGATTGAAGGTTCAAAAGTTTTGTAATATAACTATCTGCTTTTAAATGACCAATCTAATGAAGTTTATTTTTGTTTATCATATCTGCCATATAAGCGGGAGCTCGAGGTTTGGCTAACCATAAAACCGGGTTAAACCCATGTGTTTGACCTTAGAAGTCGTGTACCAAGTCAGGAATATTGCAATTATTACCTAATAGTCCATTTCTATGATTGCTGGCGTTTGGTTTTCTTCCAGTATATATTTTCTGTTGTCGATGTTTCCTCTTAAAGTAGATGTGTTCCCCTCAGAATTAGTTATTTTCGTCGTTATTTTATTAGTTAGTTCAACACAACAGTTATTATCATAATTTCACTTTCAACATTTTTATGCCCCACCTACGATAGTAGAGGGGCATTATGTTTTCTGGTCTGTGCGTCCTTCCGTCTGTTCGTGCGTTCGTCTGTCCGTCCGTCTGTCCGTCCGTTCGTCCCACTTAAGGTTAAAGTTTTTGGTCAAGGTAGTTTTTGATGAAGCTGAAGTCCAATCAACTTGAAACTTAGTACACATGTTCCTTATGATATGATCTTTCTTATTTTAAAACAAAATTAGACTTTTGACACCATTTTCATGGTCCACTGAACATAGAAATTAAAAGTGTGGGTTTCAGGTTAAAGTTTTTGGTCAAGGTAGTTTTTGATGAAGCTGAAGTCCAATCAACTTGAAACTTAGTACACATGTTTCTTATGATATGATCTTTTATATTTTTAAACCAAATTATACTTTTGACCCCATTGTCATGGTCCACTGAACATAGAAATTAAAAGTGTGAGTTTCAGGTTATAGTTTTAGGTCAAGGTAGTTTTTGATGAAGTTAAAGTCCAATCAAATTGAAACTTAGTACACATGTTCCTTATTAGTTGATCTTTTTACTTTTAAGGCCAAATTAGATTTTTTACCCAATTTCACAGTCCATTGAACATGGAAAATGATAATGCGAGTGGGGCATCCGTGTACTTTGGACACATTCTTGTTTTATACTTTTTTATATACTTTTTACGACAAAATTACCTGACATTACATGTTTTCTCCACTGTTAATGCCTATTGGTGTTAATATTTGTTCAGAAGGCAAATTAGTGTTCACCAATAGAATTGATAAAACATTTGAACTTTTTATCAATGAGAATGCAATTTCATGCTCGATTCTTTTTGATAAGAGGGAAAGTAGCATTTATATATATCATCTTTAAATTCAAAACAAAAGAAACTATTGTTTTAATATACATGTAAACTATATCCTATAGTACACCTTAATTGATAACAATATCACTGCATCGATTCAAAATATCAAATTTATAAAAAATTCTGAAGTGCTTTATTTATTTTACAAATTTTTCACTAACTACCTGATATTGATGGGAAATCAAAACCTGAAAATTAATAACATCTATATTTTTATTTCAGGTCCAAAGTGTGGATACTATCAAGGATGTAGTCGTAAGTATATATTATTAGACACAACAAAAATTATGACGCTGAATTACTGATATACAAATTTCGAACACATGATGAATTTTTTTTAAAGCCGTATGCAAGTATCAGTATCTTTGAAAATTAACGGTAGATGCAATTCGACATTTTTAGATATATACTCAAAACGTTCTAATGCAAATTCTTCCCGTCTACGTCAACTTCATTTTTTGTACTTATAAAACATAATTAAATATTACAATATGTAATACTATGATGCATTTTTTCTTTTTCTTTAAACCTTGACGATTCTTAAGATAACAATAATTGTATATCTCTATTTATATATAGGACATCAAGAAGTCTAATTCACCCTGCTGTTTGACTGTTTTCGTATCTTAAATTGATATTTAATGTTTTAATATTCATATCGTCTTATAATTTTGCCTCATTTTGATTTGTTCTTCTATCATTTGAAAAAGACCTTTTATTTTACCCTTTATGACAAATTCAGTTTCTTCGTTTACAGGCAATCCGATGGCTTTTCATGCTAATTTAGGGTCATCTCTCAATATTCAAGATATTTACAAGGAAGACCACAGTTGTGTACGATGACGTAATAACCAATGTAGGCAATGGCTACGATTCAGAAACGGGCATATTTACTTGCAGGAAAGCCGGTTTATACTCGTTTAGCTGGACATCACTGACACCATCTGGTAAACGTTTCGAAACACGATTCATACTCAACGAACAAAGAATAGCTGGAAACAGAGCAAATGCTGTCGGCATTGGTCAGTATGTACAGGGAACCAAAACTGTTGTCGTTGAGATGAGAGAGGGTGATACGGCAAAAATAAATACAATTAAAGGTGGTGCAGCTGAAAGTCTTTATGGTGATTCCAATTCTTTCTCATACTTCTCTGGAATCAAAGTTGATGATTTGAAATGCGATGAGATTTGAAAGTACGGTTACTAAATGTGACTGCCTTTGTTACTATTATCAAACTTTTCTAATAATAAAAACATGTGTTTGAAAATCAATATCTAAATCGTATACTAATCATTAGTGTTAGTTTGTCTCTTATATTACTTAAACATGTCGTACTCAATGTAAAAATGGCCGACGGAGAGCTATTGGTTTTACTGTATTATGTGGATTGAGCCCAACGAATTTGACTCGAAAGATATTGCATAGAACTGTTTCACACATGACTTGAGGTTGGTGGACGACGTCTTTAATGTCTGTCTTGAATATAATACATGAAGTATTTGCCATTAGCTTTAGGCGTTTACGCAATAATCAATCCACCAATCCTTCGATGTAAATATGACTAAACATGTACATGTTTCCATAGTTGTTTTTCTCAAAATAGTCTATAACAGCAATTCTAATCATTGAAATTTTTACTTTATGCGCATATTGACATATTATATGTGGCAACTATTGCTTAATTTCTGAAAACGAAATACTTCTATCTTTCAGCAACTTTCGGGATTGAATCCCTTGACTGAGTGAAGCAAATTCTGAGTTAAGAGTCGTGCACCGTTTATTCATAAAACTCCTTGTCAACAATTAAAATCGCCATGATGAAACCAAAAGTTTTACAGGGTATTGCATTACCGATAGGATCTGTATCTTAGAAAATACTGCGAGCATGCGAACGGGATAGGGGTCGGCACAGGCTAATTCTGCTATATAGATTGAGGACCATCCCATGAACAGAAGACACAATTTAGTGAAACCTTTATAATCAATAGTAGTCAAATAGATACCATTCTAGTGTTTTGATTTAAAAACAAGTCATGTTTAAGTATAAAAAAAACTAAACAACTTGACACTTTCAGATTAAAAGTTCGAATTCGTTTGGGTCTTAATTTTCAACATTTTGTGGGAAAATATCGTTTATAAATCAAGAATTTGTAGTGTTCATATTTATTGTAAAGTCTATATAATATTGTTTTATAACTTTTTCAAATCAACTTGGATTTTCATCAAACTATGCAGCTATCTTAGATATATATTATGCTTACTGAATCCCAGGTCATTTTGTTTTTTGTTGTATTGCTGTCAAATTCAAGAATTAAATCAATCTAGGTAAAAAAAGCTAGAATTTGCATTTCGAACAAAATCCTAGCTTTTTTTTTACCAAGATTACTTTAATTCTTAAGTTTTACAGCAATACAACAAAAACCTAAATGACATGGGATTCAGTAAGCTTAATATATATATCTAAGATAGCTGCATAGTTTGATGAAGATCCAAGTTGATTTGAAAAAGTTTTAAAAAAAATTAAAGATGCCTATCTGAATTTATATAATAATTTTTATTTTTACCTATTGTAAAATTAAATTCTTTCATTTCACAGCAATAAATCAAACTACCTAATACATGTAATAAGCTTGAATTTTGTAAGATCAATATTTAATCTAGTTAGATGGGCTGATTTACACCAGTCAAAACTAAATTTGAAGGTCAAGACTAGTCGAGAATGTTAAAATGATTGTCAAAAACATTTATATCACAATAAATAATGTTGCTTTACGTTATTTAAGGTACAGATTGTGTTTTTATTCACTCAATATATTCATGATATTCATGGGACACATACTTTTTTTCCTATCACATCAGCATGGGACAATACTTTTTTCCAAACAGGTTTTGGGATTTGCACCGGTCCCCCTGCTTGATAAATATTGCACTGTTCCTAAAATGTCATGTTTATTAGGTCTTTCGAAATCGAACGATGCACATTTTAAAGTATTTATAATTTTATACAGGTTGTCCCTAAACAAAAACAGATTTCTATACAACATTCTCGTTCTCAAAAAGGTGCATTCAGATGATTTTTAAATGATACATTCACAGATAAAAAGTTTGCAAATAGGTAAATATGAAATGCAACTGTTATAAGTATTAAACTTATAAAAACAAATTATGTGTCCGTAAAGTTAATATCGTCACGATTCTAAAATAATTCAAATAAACTGATCATTTAATTAATTCAAAACGAACATACTGTATTGAAATAGTGTGGACATCTGTAATATTACACTCAGAGTTTGAAAGAATTAATCAATTTTGGTTTGTATTTATTATAAATTACCGAGTGAACAAGCTATTATATACTTAGAATTTCTCATCAAAGTAAAATAAACAGATGAGGCGGTAAATAATATAAGAAATATTTTATTGTATGTCAAGTATTCATATTATGTTAATGGAACACACGAAGTTAACTTTTGGATTAGTTATAAACCAATTACCACCGTTAGTTTCTACTGGTTGTGAAAATCTGTTCAAAAACTGTAAACCGAATTGTTTATAGTCGCTTTAGATATTCAAAATAACAACTGTGTTTTGAATATCGTTGTGATATATGAAATAAATCTGACAAAAAACTTAATTAAAACTCTTAAACATCCGACAAAATGAGTTGCACTTCAGTTTCAATATCTGCATTGAACTTATACAACGTAAATGAAACAGTAACGTACGCATGTAACACCTTTTATACACTCTCCGGAAACGCTGTAGCAACGTCTAAAGATGTTTATGGCAAGTGGTCCAGTACACCCTCATGTAAACTTGTCTTTTATGACAATGGTAAGTTCTATGAGATAAAGATTACAGTTTGACAAAATAAAACACCTAATAGTATTCAATTAAGCAAGGAAGACGTTTAAATCAACGTAAAGGGTAAATGCAAAGAATCGCCAAAGCATGTTCATTTTCTGTATTTTAAGCCAGTTGATGCAAATAAAGGAAACTGAAACTTGCATGACAAATTTATGAATAATGAGTTGATTTCAGCGATATACACTGATAAACTATAGCTTTTATTTTGGCATTGCACAAGTCATGTCTTTTTTTGACTGTCCATGACGTAAAAACACTAAATCCCTGGGAAGTGTTTTAGTACTAATTGTTTTTGGCTTTTATCTTTTTTTTTTATGAATTTCCTGTTTACAAAACTTTGAAGTTTTCGAAAAACTAAGGATGTTCTTGTCCCAGGAATAGATTACCTTAGCCGTATTTGGCACAACTGTTTGGAATTTTGGATCCTCAATGCTTTTCAACTTTGTACTTGTTTGGCTTTATAACTTTTTTGATATGAGCGTCACTGATGAGTCTTGTGTAGACGAAACGCGCTTCTGGCTTACTAAATTATAATCCTGGATAACTATTTCAGTAACTGCAAGTACTCTAAAATCGTAGTTTCGCGTTTATTTGACCTGTTGATACAATTTGTAATTTAATATTTAATTTATACTTGTTTTGTGTTATATCTCGTGTCAATAAATTCTAATATATACCTCCTTTGATATGTGTTTGGTATGAGGATGAATTCTCACTTATGTTAAAACGTTTAAAATTGCTGCATTTGTTTGCACCTGTCCTAAGTCTGCAACCTGTTGTTCAGTGGTTGTCGTTTGTCGATGTGGTTTATATGTGTTTCTCGTTTCTCGTTTTTTATATAGTTATCAAAGGTACCAGGATTATAAGACGCGTGTTTCGTCTACATAAGACTCATCGGTGACGTTCATATCAAGACAGTTAAAAGGCCAACAAATGCAAAGTTGAAGAGCATTGAGGACCCCAAATTCCAAAAAATTGTGCCAAATACGGCTTAGACTGTTGGGTTTCCTGTTTGAATGGTTTTATAATTGTCACTTTTGGGACCATTCATAGCTTGTTGTTCGGATTGATCCAAGGCTCGTTGTTGAAGGCCATACTTTGACCTATAATGGTTTACCTTTACAAATTGTTACATGGATAGAGAGTTGTGTTATTGGCACTCTTCTTATATCTATCTAAAAAAATGTTTGACAACACTTCACTATTTGTGACAAAACTGAAAAATGGCCAGAAGTAACACCTTGTGTCTTGCAAACCACAGTGTCACTACTTTGAATGTTTTTTTTCATTGAAGCTGACGTTATATGAACACATTAAATTTTTAATAGTAAACTCGTACAGTGTATAGAATTTATTTGACGAGATTAAGTAATAGGGAGAGAAAGGAGGCATGCCGATCTTTTTTCGTGTTTCGTTTCAAGTAACCGATCTAGATTATCCCGTACTACTTTTCGTACGCATGTAAATCAGTACGTAGGTTCATATCATGTGAACACTTTTATATGAATTGGCAATATTTCATTAAATGGGTTGTCATTGGCAATGAAGTAGTATAGTTCTTTGTTTGTTGATATCAACCCACTGTTAGTGAAACTTATGAACAAACAAAGATTCTACAAAAAATCAACTAATTTTGATAAAGCTGTGCACTAAAGGTGGATGGTGGTTTCCAATCTATTTCATGTTTGTATTTGCCATTTTAACAGAAGAAATACAATGTCAGAGCTCTTCTTTCAAAGATTGCTTTACATAAAATGTATCTGGTTTGTTATTTCTTGGTTTTTTTTTATTTAACATCCTTTACCGTTTTGATTATTGGATATTTACTCATTCAAAATAACTATAAAGATACGAAAAACCGTACCCAAAACGAAAGGTTATCAGAATTAAGAAACAATTTCACAATTTTAATGAGATGCCAGTATCAAGTTATCATTTACTCAATTTGAAAATAAGTAGATGTGGTATGATTGCCAAATATAGACAAAAGGACAAAACTAAGAACAATCAAAGGAAACCGTACGGCCTTCAGCAATTTGCAAAATCTATACCGTATATGAAACTCAAAAAGACCCAGGTTTGACAAAAATTTAGAGCAATTCAAAAGGGTAAACCAATGTCCTGATTTATGCTAAAATATGATACATGTAGCAACAAATGACAACAATTAAACTTTGTGTTTCTGGCATGGTTCTTTTATCCTTTACATACAGTTTGATTTTTTCTACACTTTTCTGTAAAAGTCTGTTTTCAGGAGAACGTTTTTAGTACCCTTTGAAAAAATTTGGTGTCTTTTGAATATTTATCGAGCATACTCATATTATTATAAGTTGTAGATGGAAAAGTCTAACATTGTTAATTTATTGACTGTCGAAATCATACAATGCTATAATTCAAACGCATGTTCATCTAATTTTTATATTTCGATCTTAGAAATGTAACACATCTCAAAGAAATAAGATTTATTAGTATGACGTGTTGTCTAACCATGAGATTTCATGACGATCGTTTGATAATGCTGTGTATACCTTCATAGGATATCTCTTCTGACAATCCTTTTTAGTTTTGCTTCTTATATTGATGAGGTTGACGTTCAAATTATAAAAGAATAGCTGATCATTTCCATTGCAAAGTATGATTAAAAAGAGACAGATTTCAAAACCTTTTTTTATGCGACAACAAAATAATTAAAAAGGTGAGTTTCTGTCAACTTTCCTTTCATATCGGTTTATATCTTTATTATGCATTCGTTTACTTTATTAATGTTTAGGAACATTAAAATCCATTAATTAATTTTTATAAGTGTATAACATGAAACCAGAAACTAAATACGCATTCATAATGTGCTTTCATGGGACGCTAACTTTGACGGTATATCGATATATCATCTATTAACTTCATTCTTTCAGAAAATTAATTTATCATCTTTCAATTGCCTGTTATACATGACAACCGACTCATGAAATGTATTAACTCAAATGATATAATCATTTGATTTATTGGAGTTAAAATGGAAACTGGGTACAATTGAATGCTTACCAACACTGCTGGTATTTGTCATAGACCTACATTTAACTTTTTACAACGCATTGTATAAAAAAGCCTTTCAACTAAATTACATACAGAAAGATATATTACTTTCTTAAGACTCAATATTCAAACCATAAGGTTTAATTTACTAAGGACGCTTATACTATGTTTTTATAACGGATAAACTTGGTCTGGTTACAGTAGACAAGTTGTATTTCATTAAATAACGTGTTAGACTTTTGAAATGTCTTGTACGACAGTCTCAATTTCTAATGGATATATTTTATCATCTTCTAACTTGTACAACATAAATGAAACTGTGACTTATTATTGTAATACGTTTTACTACCTCTCTGGTAACCCACTAGTTACTTGTCTAGATACCTACGGTAACTGGACAGCTATTCCTTCGTGTAAGTTTGCAGCTACAAAAAATGGTAAGTTCTCATAAAGTGAAAATAGTTTCTTTGTATCGAATATTTGTTCATAGTGCAATCTTTGAGTACTGCTATGGATAAATATCGTATATTTTATTATAACTTTTAACTTCAAACACGATATAGTTATAAGAACTAGTTGACAGTAGGTCCGTAAGGGCCGATTTTGGCCTCAAATTTCAGGTTCATCTGACGAAAGATTTGGACACTTTTTTAACAGTTAAAAGTGTCTATTTCAGTTGATTCAATTAGTTTTTGTGAAAGATTTTAACTGATTTAGTCATTAAAATGGCACCGATTCAAGTTTAAATATGAAAAATCTATCAAATATGCAAAAAAATGTCACTTTTCAGATAGTTTTTGTCAAAAATGAAAGTGGCCACATCCATGTTCATCCTCAACCTTTATATTTGTTATGTATTATCATCAAATACAACATACATTTCAATAACAAGGAAGCTAACCAAAGAATCTACCTGTAGCTTCATACTCGTTGGAATCTGCTGTAAGAATGAACACAAATGCGGCCATTTTCATTTAAGACGGAAAACGTCTAAAATTTAACTAAAATGCTACAATTGTGAAGATTTCAGTAATTTAGCATGACTTAGTAATGCTAGTACCCGATATATGTGCATTGTATTGTAAAAAAAACCCCAGCTCACATTTATGTAGCAGAAGCATTCTACTTTCCAATAAATAACTAAAAGTTAACATTTTATTAATTTTGAAAACTGCTATATTTTTGGGCCAAACAGGCGTTTTACTGGACTTACTCCTTTCTCTGTGAACATTTTTTTTGGTATTTGAAATATACAATTTTTGTTGGAATTCTATACGTTAAAAGAAGATTAGGTATGATTGCCAATGAGACAACTCTCAACAATAGACCAAAATGACACAAAAATTAACAACTATAGGTCACCGTACGGCCTTCAACAAAAACTAAAGCCAATACCGCATAGTCAACTATAAAAGGGCCCGAAATGACAATGCAACATAATTCAAACGAGAAAAATAACTTCCTTATTTATTTCACGCTTCGAACAACATATATGTTAAAATGTTGCTTGTGTGAAAATTGCGAAAGTATACGCGTATTTATAATAAAAAAAAAAGCTCACTGTGTACCTAGATAAGGGAATGCTAAACTATACCGCATACAGATGGAATTTGGTTGTGTAAGAAAAGCATTACCAAAGGTCACCTACAAATCATCCCATGATATAATAAGGTAAAATCGTATCAAGGGAGGGCTCGGGCAATGAATTGAACCCAGAGTTCAGAATATTATTTTATATATTCATAAATGCTACACAGCCGAACAAACACGCACTTATCAACTGCCCTTCTGTCAGATCGGAGAATTCCAAGTGGAATTTGATTACTACAGAACCCATAGGTTGTTTGTCTGATTGAAATTGTAAACATGAACTTTATATCGATGTTACAAGGATTGATTTTGATTAACATTAAGTTGTGCGTTTATATGTGCCAAGTACGTCACATTAGTATTTAATTAACATTTTAACCAATTGAATTATAATAGTTCCAATTTCGCACATTATTTTGATCAGACCATAAATTTAATTTGTATTTATGTATAGTACGTTTAGCATACCCATGATATTTAAGATGAAAAGAACTGTCTCTTCATTTGTTTCATGTCTTTTCTTGTCCTCAGTATCATATAATAATTTGTTCATCGATGTTGAATATATTAGATAAATAATATTCACAGTATCAAATTGATATATTGTGAGTTAGACTTGTTTAATTCTGCATTAATATGATAGTTCCACGTTTTTTGACAAATGATAGTTGTCGATTGTAGTATCAACTTAAGTGAACGAAAAGTAAACTATAGTGATATCATTTTAAAATTTAGAACTAATTCAATTTCGTTACTATTATATTGTGCGTAAAAAGGAATTCAAATTTTTAAAACTTACATAAATACGGGTTGAATGCCTTAAAAACGATTTTAAGATAATAATAGTTATCAAAGGTATCAGGATTATAATTTAGTACGCCAGACGCGCGTTTCGTCTTCATAAGACTCATCAGTGACGCTAATATCAAAATATTATAAAGCCAAACAAGTACAAAGTTGAAGAGTATTGAGGATCCAAAATTCCAAAAAGTTGTGCCAAAGCTATGAAATCCATTCTGTTATCCAAATCACTCTCCGCTATATTTGATTTTTCCCCTATTTATAGTTAATATTTAGATTATTTACAAGACAACATTTACGTGAAAAACATTTTTAAGTAAGGTAGCATTGTCAAAGTAGTTTCATTCAAAGTAATGGTGAATTTATGCACTTAAATTTACCGTTCAAATAAATTTAGTAATTGTCAAGGCCGAGGTCTATATACTTACATTCAAGAGAACAAAGCAGAAACATGGATTGACTGTTATTTTATAGTAGGTTTTTAATTGTCTGATGTACATAAACGCAGCACCCAACCTTCCAAAGGTTTTCCTATTTATTCACGTTCTAGGTCATAATTTCTGATTGTTTCAACTAATATATATCCTTAAAAAAGCCAGCTGATAATTTTGTTTAGGACTTGTTTTGGTCACTTGAACAGGAATACAAAAAACATGATAAACCCATCATATCAATATTTTATTAAAACTTAATTTGCAGACAAATGAACACGTATATGATATTTCATATCGTCAAAAAACGTGCTGACTAAGAAAAAGAAAAACATCTTTGCTAAATTATGTCTCAATTTGAGATGTATCTGATATATTTCAACTTGAACTAATAATGAGTAAGCGTCAAAAGTAATCTTCTTATGTATATATAAGTTAATCACATTGTATAAGTTTTGTAAATCATTGCCCGTATGCAAATACATATATACAAACAAAAACACCCAAATAATACGGAAATCACATGCACCCTGAACAGAGCCGTTCTTGCAATCAAATATGACAATGAATTCAACGGAGATAATGAAAGATTTTACATTAACATCAAATACCTATATCGAAGGATTCTAAAGATGACAAATTCCTATCTTTAAAAATGTACATAAAATGTGTTAAACTAGTAATACAATGTATCTGTAATAAGTCTTGGTCATATTTACTTATGCTGTTTGCACAATTTTATGTCGGTTTCTTATTAGCTTTGTCAATTAAGTTACACCTTGTCCTATCTGCAACTTGACATATTTTCATTTCTTTTTGTCTGAGCGGTATAGGAAAATCGAGAAAAGCGCCATAGAATCACGAGATTTAGAAGGTTAACAAGCATTGTGTAGATTCCACTGCTGTTTAACTACTATTTTTAATCCTCGATTGTATCATCATATCAGTAAACGGCGCCTTGGTACTGAAATTATATACAAGGTACCAACGTATTAGGAAAATATTGACAGTCGATAAATCTCTTTTTTAAAAGTCCGTCTTTTTCATTTAGCTTCAATAGTTGATATCTATTCATACATAACTAACATCGAATATTTTGGTTTGAGTTTTCCTGATGAAGGCAAATAAAGTAAGGGCTTTGAAATCGCAAAATTGAAGAAGTTTGTTAACATGTACTAGATATTTATCGATACAACTGCTGGTGGAATGTTAATCCCCGAGAATATCATCAAATCAGAAGTCTGCACTTCGGTATTGACAAAAATTACGACATTTCTATCTAAAAGTCCTCTTTGATAAATTTCAAAAAACGTATTAAGATTATATGGTCCAATTCCGTCATTCAAAGTTGACTTTGAATACATTTGGCTATATTATTGATGTCCATGTTTGTCACTTAACTTTCATTTTTCTTTCGATATCACTGGCATTCAAATGTTTTGGATTGAATGTTCCTGCTATAGGAACACACTTAAAGGTGCTTAGAATGTACGAAATTTATAAATTCTTATTTTACACACCAATGGTTTCTCATTTAGTTATTTGGGGTAGTTTGAAAACGGAATGTTGAGGCATGGGTGTTATTGATGCAGTAAGGTTTGAGGGAATTGGGCAAATATTGTCGTGACTATATTTTGTGGACAAAATTTTACAAAGATACACCATGTTTGACTATAAATGAAAAAAATACTATATATTAAATAGTTGAACCCGTATAACAATTTCAAAAACCAACCGTTAGCAAAAAGTAGGTATAATAAATAAGAATTATCAGATAAGGGTTGCTTCCAAATCGTGAAAAAAACATCTAATATGGTGTGTGGCCAAAAGAAAACTGTCTCGACTGTTCGCTCTACGTCATTTATTTCCTATCGGTTTTTAATGGTTTCATTTATCCACTTTTACATAACAATTTATATATGAATCGTTAATAACTTAATACGTGTACAAGTATTTACCTATCAGATGTTTTTTTTAAACAAATATTCAAAATCTAATAGAATTATGAAAAAGTTCATCAATCTGGCCTTTGGTTTTTAAATTCTTAATATGACGTGAATGAAGTAGGGATTATATAACATACGTGACGATTTTGTATTTATAATTAACATTTATTTGATATATAGTGCACTTGTAAACTATTTAGATAGGCAAATGTTTGATGTTGTTGACACGTTACAAGAGTATTTCCACCCGGTGTACTCGAATTTTTATGTCTTCATTGCTTAGTTTCATTCAATTTTGATATGTTTATTTGGATGTTTATTCGTCTAATTATACATATAACGACGGGATATGTTATGCTATGCAAACATATATTGTCTCCAAGTATCTGTTTTGTGGTATCGTTTTTTTTTTTAATTATTTATATAACGTAAATAATCATTTTGGGGCATGAACACTTGCCTGTGAATTAAATGTTTGGGATTTTTTTAAAAAGGTTTGATGACTTAACTGGTTATGGCAGGGTTTAGAGCTTACACTTATGTTCAATCTAGACATTTTTATTCGTACGTGTTGAAAATCAAGAGACAGTTATCAGTAGATGTCTTATGTTGCTTAATAACTTGATATAACTATGAGAAATTTAATTACTAATAAGCGCTGAAGTTGACAAGTAGTTTCTCGATGTTCAAATCTCGACAATCGACTGAAAAGAAACAAATCAAAGTAACAAACAAAACCTAATTATGATTGACATGTGATGATGTGTTGCTCAATATTCAGATTGCTGTGTTATGTTTTAACCTTCCTTTATGTCATCACATTAAAAGAATTTGTTCAAATCATAACTTGAACCCCAAAGTATTCCGAATTATGTTTCTCTTTCAGCTTGAATTATGAAAACTAATGAAATAAAACTACCAGGTTTCAAGACATAAAAAGAGAGTGAGTTAACCAAAAGACTCGAAAAATAGGTGGCAAAGAAAACACAGTAAAAACGTATTTTGATTGAGTTGACTATACGATATATATAAGTGTTTAAAAAGGAAACTGAAAAAAAAACGCCCCTCAAAACAATGAGACAAATTAAAATAGTATCTGAATTGTAAATTATATATATGTGTTTTCTTTTGTCTCTTAGTCATACATTGGGTAGAGTTTTGTGGGCTGTTGTTTGTCTTTTTGGTTTTTTTTTTATTTCACCATTCGAAGTCTTATTTTCTTCGAGTTATGTTTAAAATGGCTAGTTTTTCTACACCCTTTTTGCAATTATATTGTGTTAAATGCATGCAGTAACATTCCTTTTATCTGAGCAAATACAATCACCTGTTTGAGATGAATTTTAGATAAATGTCTTTCGACCGTTTTAACGTTTTCTAATCATACTGTATATTAATTATTCAGCATTTTTTTTTAACGGATCAACTATCTTGGTTTGCATGTAGAGTCGTTTTAAATGATTTAGTTACAACAGTACAGATGACCCAATGAATTCTAAATACGATCCGGAAGTTTTTATCTAAAAATAAGATAACATGACCATGTAGGTTTTCCTTTGGGATAATTGTGAGTACCAAAAAATATAGATAACAACTTTTAATAACTTCCGATAAGTTTTTATCTCAGTGCAAGTTAATCTACTTGTCAATTTATTGCAGTTATTTTGCTTTTAGAATTCATATAATTACATAAAAGATTTCCTTATATGCAAATAATGATAAATATAGGGAGAAAAACGTGTCCTTGTTTAAAAACAAATATAGATCGCAATTAAATCCTATAAAATATCGAGCATGTTGAAATAAATATATAAACAAAATCTCGATAATATTAAATCTATTTGAAATCCATCAGTTGCTAATTTGATAAAATATAAAATGGCGACAAATAGTTTCATTTAGTATGATCATTGAACAACGTTTATTTGAGATGATACGAAAACAAATTAAATGGATTAAGTATTTAAGTATAATGGTTAACAACGGAAAATGATTGAATGTGAATCAACTACAAAATGGTTATGCTTCTTTTAAAATGACATTTAGGTTGATGTTGATGTTGTTACACACTTTTTAACTTTGTCTATCCTAACTTTGGTATTGATTGGAGTAGATGTTTGTTATTCCATTAGCACATGTTACGCAATATGTTTTTGTTTTCTTCAATTTTTCCTTCGCACATTTTGTTCATGATATGATTTTACAGTACAAACCTATTTACCTGTAGACTCATCGACTTGAAACTATTCTTCAATTAATATTCCTTACAATACCTCACTTGAAGCAGTCATGAGTTCATAACATAAGTATTGACTTTAATACAAGAGCTTCAATTTAAGATTGATTTAAACATGACAGTGATTATTTAATTTGGTTTAATCACCTATTTTAAATTGTTGGTGGTAATTTGATAACACTCCTCTGACGTGTTAATGTATAAGTATTTGCTTTTTTATTTATTATGTTCCATGTACTTTTTCTTTGTATTTCTGTGTATCTATGTATATAATTTAAGGGAAAGAATAAAGACGTATCGTTGCGTAGCAAGCAAATGTAACTATTAATTATGTTGGTTAATACGTATCAATATGTTACTTTTGAGTATTTTATCTTAAAGTTAGCAATTGTTGGGTTTTTGCAACAGTCTATCAATTTTATTGTCTTACGCTTTTAATTTCTTTCACAGAATGTGTCTTCTTGTTCAATGTTGGGGTAATGCCGACACCTAATTCTTTAGCAAAATCTTTATTGTTAACTTACCTTTCTCTTGCGTAGAGGATGAATAAATACGTAAAACATTGACACAGTTCGTCTGTTTGTTTAACTTTAATACTTCGTAAAATCTTGATATTGAAAAAAAATGTTGCAGTAACTGGTTTCCTTTTGGAAGTCAACATTTAATTTTCAGGGGAGGAGTTAAGATTGGTCTATTGTTTTTATGGTATCTTTACGCTTTTTCTGTTATCCCTTTATTCATATGTTTTCTTATTGTACATGTATATCTACATGTATGTCATCTGCTGTGCTATTAGTCCATTTTTCTTTAAGTGCGCTATTTTTCTTATCCTTTTTATTAATTATTATTAAAGAAATTCAAAACCTATGTATTAATTTTTGGTACAGACTTTAATGTGAATTACTAACACGTATTTTGGTACGTTTTCATCATCTTAAAGATTTATTTTTTTTAATTCTGTATAATATCATAGTGACAAAAACTGGTTTAAATTGAGGTTTTTCCTTTGGAGTAAGTTCGGTAAGGGCCATATTTGGCCCCAATTATAAAGTTCATGGTTACAAGACAATAATTGTTTTAAGTTGCCTTAAAGACTTGTAAAAAAGTTAAACAGAGCTGTTTTTGTCAAAGTTTAATTCTAACACAACGATTTTTACATTTCAAAATGGTCAATATAAGGGATTTTGGTGAAATTTGACAAATCAGCGGGATTTCAACCAAATAAAGGACCAGGAAACATAGAGCGCAGGCGTCGACAAGCTTAATATTCAAATAAGACATGTTAAATGTCTTCACAAACATTATTTTAAAAGATCTTTGTTGTCGAGGTATGCGCTCTATGTTTCCTGTCAAATAATCTTTGGAAATTTACCCATTTTCATTGATTTTTTCGTGAAAAAAACAATATGAGTACAACTTGTGACGTCATAATGAAACGCAGAAACGTAAAATTTTAAACAAAATGGCTTATATCCTATCTAGTCAATGTATTAGCTATAATTTATCGTGATATTGGTCAATAAATCCGAATTTGAAATTTACGCTAAAAAAGTGGGCCATTTTAGGACCTTATCGAACATACGAAATAAATGATTAAGATTCCAGTGAATTATAGACAAGAATAGCAAAATATAAAACGCTTACTCAATGAATAGATAACACGTTTAAATATTTGACAGTTTGTCATAAGTACTAGAACATGGATGATTTATGAAGTGTGAGTTCATTAAAAATAATTGAATGTAATAAGTCTCTTTTATTGCTTTTGGACACTTATTTAAATGTATTTTCTAATTCCGTAAACTAGTCCATAGTGAACGTCCATTCGATGACCCGAAATCTTTTTTTTGGAACATTTTCAGGTCAATTTTCCGCTATATGAATGAAAACTAGAACATGATTAATTTCATTTTAAGTTGAAAAAAAAAATGCAGCAAGTATCTATCTACTTTGATGTTTTCGTTACATATTTTAAATAAATTGCATATTTCAAACCATGAATCAAGAACAAACTTAATGGTTATAATTTGTTCTTATAAATTTTGACAGTGTATGAAATTGTGCATTATAGTTGGTTTCGGTCAAGCGTAATTTTTGATATAATATGCATATTTAACAGAGAAACAACAGACACTATAATTTTTAAAATATGACATCAAAATGGTTTAGATATTCCATACAATCTAAAATTTAAAAAAGAAGTGTCATCCCCATCAATAAGATAGCAATCTAAAAAACACTAAACGAACACTCAAGTTATAAGTATTGTGACGATAAGCACAGAAATACATATCTATCGAATATGCATGTACCAAGTCAGGAACATGAAGTCTTTTACATTCATCCGATTTTTTTTATATATATATATACTAACATTTTTAGATGTTTTGGTTTATGGAATAACTCCTGTTTTTCTTTTACCTTGGATTTCGGTAAAATTGTTGATTCTTTTGTCTATCTATGCTGATTGATTAACATAAGAGGATAAGCAGTAATATGCCAATTTGTCGTCAACTGATTGTCATTTTTCGAACCATAGACCTATATGTATTTATAAGAAATTAAACCTTTGTTTTACTTACTATAGATAAATAACTTGCATGATTTTTCCATTTTTTAAGGAACTTTCCGTTATGAATTTTTCCTTTGAGTTCGATATTTTTTCTTTTTACTCTTGTTACTAACGTTGTCTTCAGTCACATCTCAATCCTCACAGCTGAAAGTAAATGCCGGATCAGTTCCTGGTAAACCGTTAGCTACAACACGTTACCCTGCTCAGATGATTCAACGACAAACTAGTTTATGAGGCTCACGTTCAGTAAACCCGCATCAGCGACACTCCGAAAACCAGTTGGATGGATGCGTACCAAATCTTGTACAAACATCGGCGGGCTAGCTGTATCGTTGTCTAAGTGCAATTTGCAGTCATCTACTACGGATTCAATGATAAATCTACCAGCAACATATCGACGTGGTTAGCTGACTGCCCAGCTGATCTCACTGACCAGGAAAGCAGGCGTTGTGGAGTCAAAAAAAAGTAGTAAAATCCAGCTCCAACGTAACCTAAAAAGAAGGCATTCAATAAAAATATGACAAAAATAGTTAAAGAAATATTGAATATTTGAAATGTATTGGAAAACTCATAAATTGTTATTTGTGACATTCAAACAAACTTTTCGGAACATATATGTTTGGGGGCAGTATTTTCATCTTTCATGAAGTAAATAGAAATATTGGTTATATGAACCTGTGTTTTTTTTTATGTGTCATTTACTTGACGTTTCCTTCACTGATGCCATTTTCTCCTACAAAAAAACACAAATTAGCGTTATTACCTCCTCTTGTCAGTCGTAGATTATTTAATATTTGAAGAGTATTTACAAAAGGAGGGACGAAAGATATCAAAGGGGCAGTCAAACTCATAAATCGAAAATAAACTGACAACGCCATGGCTAAAAATGAATAAGACAAACAGACAAATAATAGTATACATGACACAACATAGAAAACTAAAGAATAAGCAACACGAACCCCACCAAAAACTAGGGGTGATCTCAGGTACTAATGTATGTTTCAAAACAAAATGGGGGAATAAAAAAGTTGTATCTAAAAATATTATACAGTTATAAACTAGCTTTCTAGTAGATGCGACAAAATGAAACCGACTGAGCTATATAAAGGCAACAGTAGTATACCGCTGTTCAAACTCATAAATCCATGGACAAAAAAAAAAATCGGGGTAACAAACTAAAACTGAGGGAAACGGACCAAGCATCAGACAAAATCCCACGAGAATAACAAATATAACATTAGTAAGATAAGTAACATCTCATAGCTCGCAGTCCAATGCAAGATAAGAATTTCTGTTAATATAATCCAGTCAACTATTTGCACAATATCAATACAATAGTTATCAAAAGTACCAGGATTATAATTTTATACGACAGACAACTGTATTGCTTTAATCAACCATTTGCGTCCTATCGGTTTTGATCTACAAATTTAAATGACTCTCTAAAATAGTTGATCACGTATACAGCTCTTTAATAATTATTGAACATATCATTTGAATTATAGAATTTATAAAGTAAATATCTTAATGTTAAATTTGATTCAAATCAATAGACAATTCAAGTTAAAGATGAGTTTATGGTCGTTGACCTTTTTAATTTCAAAATGTAATCGATATTATAAACTATAAAGAATCATATAAAAGACTATTTTGTTTAACTGAACAATGATCAATATATTCGCAATATCCCTTGGATGTTTAACCAGGACATAATGCTTACTAATTTACGTTTCAGTATAAAATGTGGTTTCGGCGCTTGGCGTTTGCGCGAAAAAAATCTACGCTTGCCCGACAAATTTAAATTTTCTTATCAAATATAAATTAACAATTCGTAAAATAAAATTAAAAAAAACCTGCTTAAACACAGCTAGATGTCAATATTGTCAACGGAAAAAACTGAAGACAGTTTGTAGATGATTGAATGTCAATTATTATATCTTATGAAATCAACACACGGTAGTCCGTTGATGCTTATCAGGGAAAAACAAGTGTACTGGTTTACGTAAGACATGTGAAAATATAGGAATTAAAACTTATTAGATTTTCCCTGGTCAAGTGCGGCTGTTAAAAATACAAGGGTCCCGAAGACTGCGATCCGGGCTAAATATGTATTAAATAAACATATTTATTTCGTAAAAAAAAAGGGAAAAAAGGAAATGCTATTATTCAAACTTTGGCAATCGACTTACATGCAGTATGTTTTTAATGTTGGTATAGACGAGGAAAGTGTTCTATCTTTTAATATAATATCTATCAATTTTATTAATATTATTAACCAAAAAAAATCATGAAATTTAGGTTATTTTCAAGATAAAAACTCATCTGTAAAACCTCATGTAAATTAGATGTATAGTAGGTTATCAGTCATGTAATCACCTAAGTACTATCTTCAAGTCATATGATATCCTTGGCGATAAACAGTCAACCAAAAGTTGTATCGAGCCAGTGCTACAAAGTCATGGGAAATAACCCTTTGAAATTGTATGGGTCCACTACGTTTTTCTTGATCTACCTGCATCCAAAACGCTCAAACCTAAAGATGTATATAAATTTAGAAACTCAAGGAGTTATATGACCAACAGGATATTAAAAAAACAGCCGAATTGATATAAGGCTATAAGGCTTTGACTAAAGAAATAAAATCTAATATAAATTAACTTGCAGATTATCTAGTTTAGCCTTTCCTTGTCTGGTTTTCTGTAATGATCTTGAAATGTCGACTTCAACATCATATTCATGACATGTCTGTAACTTAGTAAGTAAAGTGTGTTAAAATCTTTATTTTTGTACCAATGATTGTACAGTTGTGTTAGAGAATCAAAATTGCCGTCTTGTACGATGATATAATTTTTAAACTCGTTATTCCAACGCAGTTTTCAGAAATGACTACTATTTACAATCATATCTATCTTCTGAATTAAACCAATTTTCTATCATTTGTTATCCTTGTCGCCAATTAAGTCCTTTTTGTAACAAGGGCGATACAACTGTTGATGTTTCCGAAATAGCATTTCAATGTAATATAAAAGTACTTATCAAAACGAGTTATATCCGGTAGTTTAGTCTTAAGGCTATGTAGTTATTTCAATATTGAAAATGTGTTTGTGTTTTGTTGACGCATTTAAAGACATCTAAACAATCGAAAGAACAGATCGTTCATTTGACTTTAAATTAAGATACACGTTAAACAATGTATAGGTAACTAAAGTTTTAAATCTAAATGTACAGAAATAGGAGAGTTGAAAATATTGAACGAACATTTGTGTGAATGTATCAGTGTATCGGTACATTACAATATCTTGGGTCATTCAAGGCTCACGCCATATACTAGTAACATGAATTTCATGCGACGTGGATTGTTTCGACCCAATCTAAACGAATGCAAAACTGAACATAACTACATAAATGAAATTAGCGATTTACTGAACACCACAATTATATATAAACAAGTGGATATCATTAATATACACTTCAATGTATTTCAAAATATAAATTGCTATCAGTCTAGCACATAATGTGAACGGATTGGACATAATGTGTCAAACATCTTTCATTAATTATAACATGAAAATTGCGCCAAAACAACTTGTTCCGATATAAATAATGACTTATATTGTCCTTTTTCTTGTCGCCATAGTCCTGCTGGCCATGTTATATCTCTGTACTTTACTATCGTAAACATGAGGCAAAAGAGAGAGTTGTTAGCGAAATTTCCATAATTTTGAATTCCGTACCCCTTCAACTGATAGAACTTCAGGTTTTTGATAGATGCAATCGGGGAATATGCCAAAAGTGGTTTAAGCGTTTGCTGGAGAAACCAAACTAAGACCCTTTATCTGAAAGAATAAAAACTGATTATCCTTCTTATATGAAGAGTATTTCTATAACTTCAATATACCCTTATCGTTTTCCAAAAAAAAACGGAGATATGAAAATTTGCATTTTCTCTTATCGAAAAAAATGTGTGTTGTTTTAACGGACAAAGCCTACACAATATATATTTTTTATCTACAAAGTTAATTACCGGTTGTTGGATGGGCAAACAAAAGAACCTGGAAACCCTTGTAAATTTTGGAATCTCACTTAAACATATGTATCGTTCATAAAAAAGAGTAGTTTTTTTTTAAATCACAAACCCGACTTTCTCTGTGTAGGAACTAATACTTTTTTTATCCTGGATACCAACACAAACATTCTCACACACTAAACAAAAATCCCCCTTCTATGTTCATTTCTTCAATGTGTTTTATATCCTATCCCTCAATAATTCTCATTTCAAAGCATGTTACATATCTGAGTGAATATAAAAAAGAAGATTTGTTATGATTGCCAATTAGACAACCTTCCGCAAGAGACAGAATGGCACATAATTTATCCCAGTAGCCAGTACTTCGGTACTGGCATGAAAATACGGATTTTTTGTGTTATTAAAATTTGCTGTTACAAAATATTAGAAATTATTATAAATTAAGGAATGTATCTCCCTCATGCAAAGCTCTGATTCCTTTCACGAATTTGGCTATACTTTTTGGACCTTTTGGATTATAGCTCTTCATCTTTTATATAAGCTTTGGATTTCAAATATTTTGGCCACGAGCATCACTGAAGAGACATGTATTGTCGAAATGCGCATCTGGTGCAACAAACTTGGTACCGTTGATTTTATTATCAACTATAGGTCACGGCATGGCCTTCAACAATGAGCAAACCCCACAATGCATAGTCCGCTATAAAAGTCCCCGAAATGACTCATGTAAAACAATTCAAACGAAAAAAACTAACGTCCTTATTTATGTACAAAAATTTACAGAAAACCAAAATTTAACACAGCAAAAAACAACCACTTAATTGCATGCACCTGATATGGGACAGGCACATACAAGAATGTAGCGGGGTTAAACATGTTAGCGGGATCCCAGCCCTCCTATAACCTGGGACAGTGGTATAACAGTACAACATAAGAACGAACTATAAAAATTAGTCGAAAAAGTCTTAACTTATCAGATGGGTATGAGTAGAAATACATATATCAAAAACATAGATTGAAGTTCACATTAAAAACAAATATTCGCACTAGAAGATCTGATTCATATATAGGTCTTTCCCTAGATATTAACCTTGACGGACAACGACCACAAATCTGGATCTGTGACAATCGTGAAAATTTCAGATTTCCATTTTTGGACATCTCACTTTCCAGTTAAATCTCATTCCAACGTCGTTTACTTATTTCAGTTGATTTGCCGAGGTTTCGTAAAAAGAGTGGTGATTCTAAAATGAAAGAAATCTGGTAGGGTTAATTTTTATCTATTATATCTTACTATTAAATAGACAAAATAAAACACTGATTAATATAATTGTACAATAAACAATACACATCATATAGTAACAGTAGTTTCAAAAAAAAAATCTAAATATGCTGATATGATTTTATGCAGTCCTGATGTTGCATCCTTGGGGAGATTTTATATCGTAATGCCATGAAGAGTACATGATACCATAATAGCTAATTCTCATCGTTAACATGTACAGAATTTCAAAGAAATAACTATGTGTCAATTCCAGTTCAAATTTCATTTTGATTATTCTTCAGAAATGATAAATGAAAAGGAAGTCAAACAGAAGTTATATAAACAAAAAATATTTATTTTCATCATTTGCTTTATTTAAAAAAAAAATCTTTTGAAATGGAATATGAAATGAACTCTGATAAAGGAAAATATTTTTTGTCAAACATGTATCTTCAATGATGTAATATGTATATATTTATTGGTAAAAGAACATTTTTGTTTATTTTTGTTTTATTATCTAATATTGATTTGGACTTTTGTTTTACTTTTTTCACATAATATTCCCTATGATTTATAAATTGGTGCTTTAAATAAAACTTGTAAAAGAAAAAAGTTAAGTAGGTATAAAATTTGATTTTAAATCTTATTATCAAAACTCTAAGTCTGTAAATCTTTTTATCTTTAAAGTGCTGTGGAATCGAGCCTTCCAAGTGTAGATCACTAACCCTTATATCACAATATCCTGTGCATGCAAAAATTATTTACAGTTCAGTAATAAATATTTAAGACATACTATCGTTTTAAGAAGAACAAATTTTGCTATTGAAATAATGGAGGTACACTTTATATCCTTTTTTATTCTTCTATTTATTTTGTTAATAGAAATATTACCCTAAAAGATTAGTATCACTGCAATGTAAACTTTTCTTTTTCACAACTTACTGCCCTTGTTTGTTCTATTTATTTTGAAATGAAGGTTTTTGAGTATATTAAAAGAAACTGAATATAAATTAAACATGTTATCGTTACAATCTCGCATGAGAAATTTAAAAGTAATTCTAAATTAAACTAAAATAAATAAAGCATAATATTCGACAAATACAAATGCACATATGGACACATTTATAAGTATGAATTTCATTTTAGATAAAAGGGAAGACTTTATTTGGGATTTTATTGTTTTGAACTTTAATATTTGTTTATACAAATATTGCGGCAGAACGAAATATGATATACATTTTATAAATCAAAGGACAATATAGTATATAACACTCGACGCAAATATGGATTCGATACAACGAATCCATATCGATGTGTCTACGTTGATAAAAGATCAAGAAATCGTCCAATGCCACTTGAATTATAACAGATGTGATATCCTACTCAGCATAACGCAAAGTATGGTTAACAAAAGTTTGAAAACAAACCATCATTAACATCATGAAGATAATTTACTGTTAATCTAACGACGCTAAGAAGTAAAGACACACACGACATGTTAAAATATAAAAGTATAGGACAACGTTTTTTAAAGTTAGTTGTTACAATGTACAAGGAATCGATGAGATGATTTTCTCGTATGAATGGTTTACACCAGTCATTTTGAAGGCCCTTTATACCTTGTTGTTCGGTGTGAGCAAAGGCTCCGTGTTGAAGACCGTACTATAACCTGTGATGGTTTACTTTTACAAATTGTGACTTGGATGGAGATTTGTCTCATTGCCTGTCATATCACATCTTCTTATATCTGATAAGAGCCGAAATTTAATCAGCATGTTAATCCAATCACAACATTAGAGGAAAAACGGTAGTATTACATTTTCCCAGCATTAGGTTGGCCTTTTGTGTACCCAAGGCAGGTGAAGGAAGTCAAATTAGGAGCGCTGTGATTGGATGTAAGGGTACAATATATTTTTTTAATTATCTATGAATAACTGCAGTGTGTAAATTTACAATATAAATTTTAAAACCTATTGAAATATTTTCTAGAGAATTATTCGAAAAGGCTTCCAAAATTTCAAAAATTTGTTGTAAAATGACGGTGGGCATGGATAACATAAACAAGCTCCGTTGGAAATTGGTCATGATACTATTTGGCTTTAATTTTTAAAATAGAATAATAAAGTACTAACACCACTGTTATGATATTGTAATTATTATGTTTATTTATGTTGGCCTAATTTGTGTTGTATGGCCTGATAGTTGTTTACCAAATAATCTTATAACTGTGCAGTTTATGAATGATTGGAACTTTCTAGAATGATCCTGATAAAAGATGCGTAATTTAAACTTCTACGTTATTCCAGAAACTTCCGTTGTAACTTTCCAGGATTTTCCACAATGTTCCATTATAGAGTGTTCTAGAATTTTCCATGACAACACTATATATACAGACACTGAAGTTAAACTCTCATTATTAAACTTGGACATAGACATTGATAGACATTAGTATTCACAGCATTTGGATTGACACTTTTATTCTACAAACAACATCATACTGGATTGTGACATTAGTAGTGAGCGTAATATTCAAATTGGATTCCGAAAGATTTCCGGATACAGATAAAGATAACAGATTGGACTCATATTTTGACAGTTAAGTTAACAGTAATATTTGTGTAATACCTTTTGTAAACTTTTGTATAATAAATATTGTTAAATTTTATGATTGATTTGTGTCTTTTGTTGGCTACAATTTAAAGGCGATTTCTGGCCGTAACAGAAATTAGGGGCTCGTCCTGGGATCTTAAAAATATTTTATTCAAAATTTGTTTAATATTTTTATTATAACTAGCCAACAAAATTCTACAAAATGGCATTTGATGCTGGTAAATTTTTGAAAACGCCAGACCTGGAGAGTTTTGATAATTTAAAGAAAGAGGAATTAGTGTTGCTAGCTAAACAACTGAAATTAGTTTTTAAAGTATCTATGAGAAAACAAATTATAAAAAATTTGGTTATAGACAAACTAGTTGACGCAGAAATGTTAGGTGAAGAGGCTCTTGAACTTAAGGTCGAAAATGTTGACGCCTTTAAATTAAAACAGCTTGAATTAGAACATGAACTTAGATTAAAAGAACTGGAAATGAAGGAAAGATTGGAAATGGATAAACAAGAAAAAGAAAAAGAAGATGAATTCAAATTAAAACAAGATGAACTTAAATTAAAACAGGCAGAACTTGAAATGAGGGAAAGGCTAGAGATGGAAAAACTGAAAATTGAAATGGTTAAAGAAGAAAGCAACACTAAAGTCCAGTCAAAATCAGATTATTTTGATGCAGCAAAAAATATACGTTTGGTTCCAAAATTTTGTGAAAAAACAGTCGATAAATATTTTCCACAGTTTGAGAAAATTGCTAATAATTTGAAATGGCCAAAGCCATATTGGACTACAATGCTACAAAGTGTTTTTGAAGGAAAGGCCGCTGAAATATACTCTGCACTTCCATCAGAAAAAAGTTCCGATTATGACACTGTGAAACAGGAAGTTTTCAAAGCCTATGAGCTAGTACCAGAAGCATATAGACAGAAATTTAGATTTTATAAAAAGTTTGATTCGCAAACCTATGTGGAATTTGCTCGGGAAAAAGAAGATCTATTTGATAAATGGCTTACTTCAAAGAAAACAGATAACAATTTTGATAACCTAAGACAATTGATGTTATTAGAAGAGTTCAAACAATGTGTTCATTTAGACTTAAAAACACATTTAGACGACAAAACTGTTGGGACAATACATGATGCAGCTGTAATTTCAGATAATTATACCCTTTCACATAAAAGAAGTTTCAAGGGTCAAAATGTTAATACTTCAAGTGGAAATTACAAAAATCAAAGCACTGAGCGTACTGATAGTAAGCCTGTTGCACAGAATAAGAGTCAGTCCAGTTATAATATGTCTAGTCCAAAATTTGATACTTTTGAGAAGAAGTCACTGATTTGTGCTTATTGTAAGAAAAATGGTCACCTGATGGCTGATTGTTTTAGACTCCAGAAGAAGAATGAACGAGATAATAAGCCGAAGTCCAGTGCTTGTACGACACCTTATATTACCAGTACGTTGGAATGTCCTGCGAGTCAGGCTTTTAAGTCCAGTTTTTGTGATTACATGGAGGAATATAAACCCTTTATGTCTGATGGGTTTATTTCTATTGTTGATGATACCACTCTTCAGCCTATTAAGATTTTACGGGACACGGGAGCTTCTCAGTCTTTATTGTTAGAAGGTGTGTTGCCTTTGTCCGAGAAGACTTCTGTTGGTGCCTCCGTTTTGTTACAAGGTGTAGAGTTAGGTTGTATAGATGTTCCTCTCCATCGAATTTATCTGAAGTCAGATTTGATAACTGGACCAGTTGTTGTGGGTGTTCGTCCTAATCTCCCTGTTGAGGGTGTTACATTATTGCTAGGAAATGATCTAGCTAGGAACAAAGTGGTTGCTGAACCAATTGTTACCAGTGAACCGGTGGTGGAATTTAAATCACCTGAAGATGATGTTGAATTGTATCCAGCTTGTGTTGTTACTAGGGCGATGGCTAGAAAACAACAAAATGAGATTTTGCAAGAAGACAAGTTTGATTACATGGACCTTTCTGACACTTTTATAGCTGACATTGAAGGTCCTGGTAGCTCAGAAAAGGCTATTATAAAACCACCTAGTGTTAACAAAAAAGTTATTATGCCATGGCCAGATGTAAACAGCCATTCATTAGACCGAAATAATTTACTCGAAGAACAACATAAAGACCCTGAGGTTCTTCAGCTCAGCCAGAGGGCTCAACCACAGGAGGAAGCAGACAAAGTGGCCGAATGCTATTACCATCAGGATAGTATTTTAATGAGGAAGTGGAGGCCTCCTGATGCTACCCCAGAGGAGGAATGGAGAGTGCTATACCAAGTGGTGGTGCCTAAAGTTTATAGACAAGAAATTATTGGTCTTGCCCATGACACCCCCTTGGCTGGACACTTAGGTATAAGGAAGACTTGCCTAAAAATATTGCAACATTTCTACTGGCCCAGACTTAGAAATGATGTTGCAGAATACTGCAAATCATGTCATATATGCCAGGTTGTTGGTAAACCTAACCAGAAAATACCACCAGCACCACTTCTGCCTATTCCAGCCTTTGACGAACCTTTCAGCAGAGTTCTAATTGACTGTGTTGGACCTTTACCAAAGACCAAGACTGGAAATGCATATTTATTGACAATCATGTGTACATCTACCCGCTTTCCTGAAGCTATTCCGCTCAGAAATATCAAGACACCTACTATCGTCAAAGCTTTGATCAAATTTTTCACATTAGTAGGACTTCCTAAGTCTATACAGTCCGACCAGGGATCAAATTTCATGTCAGGTTTATTTCAGCAAGTCATATACCAGTTAGGGATTGCTCAGTACAGATCAAGTGCTTATCATCCAGAATCTCAAGGTGCCTTAGAACGTTTTCATCAAACTTTGAAGAACATGATTAGAACGTTTTGTCTTCAATTTGACAGAGACTGGGATGATGGAGTTCACTTTCTACTTTTTGCGGTTCGAGAGGCTGTTCAAGAATCCCTTGGATTTAGTCCCTTTGAGTTGGTATTTGGCCATACTGTAAGGGGACCGTTAAAATTGATTAAGGAAAAGTGGCTTACTGAACATACTGACTTGAATCTTTTAGACTATGTATCTAGATTTAAAGAAAAATTGTATACTGCTTGTCAAATTGCTCAGAAAAACTTAAAAAATGTACAGAACAAGATGAAAATATGGTATGATAAAGATGCCAGGGACAGAATTTTTGAGCCTGGTGATAAGGTACTTGTATTTCTGCCAGTCCCTGGACATCCTTTACAGGCTAAGTATTGTGGTCCTTATACAATAGAGAGTAAAATTAATGATTTGAATTATATTGTAAAAACTCCAGGTCGGCGCAAACAAAATAGAGTGTGTCATATTAATATGTTAAAACCATATTTTGAGCGTACTAATGTATGTGATAGTAAACCAGTTGCCACTTTAGGCATGGTTCAATTTGAGAACAATCATGACAAACCAGATGTAATTGAACAACTTTTTAGTTCTAAATCTATGGAAGAGACAGTTAGATTGAAAAATTCAGAAATTTTGTCAAATTTAGACTCAAAAGTTGCACATCTGTCTTTTGATCGTAGAGAAGAAATAAAAACTTTGGTATTTTCTTTTAAAAATCTTTTTCCAGATGTGCCAAACAAAACCACTTCTGTTTGTCATGATGTTGATGTAGGAGATGCTTCTCCAATTAAGCAACATCCTTACCGGCTCAATCCACTCAAACTTGAATGCTTGACAATGATATTATTGAGCCGAGTAACAGTGAATGGAGCTCTCCTTGTCTCCTTGTGCCAAAACCAGATAAAACCTATCGTTTCGTGACTGATTTCAGAAAAGTAAATTCAGTCTCAAAATCTGATTCCTATCCGATTCCAAGGATAGACGATTGTATTGACAATATTGGTCAAGCCAAATTTGTGAGTAAATTTGATTTATTGAAAGGTTATTGGCAAGTTCCATTGACACAGAGAGCTCGTGAAATATCAGCTTTTGTTACACCAGATGGCTTATTTCAATATACTGTAATGCCGTTTGGCATGAAAAGTGCTCCAGCTACATTTCAAAGAATGATCAATAATGTTATAAAAGATTTAGACTGTTGTTATGCTTATATTGATGATCTTATTGTATGTAGTGATAGCTGGGAACAGCATTTAACACATTTATATGATACTTTTGATAGATTGTCACATTCAAATTTGACTGTTAATCTTGGTAAAAGTGAATTTTGTCAGGCCACTGTTGATTATTTAGGGCATACAGTTGGCCAAGGTCAAGTAAAACCTATTATGGCTAAAGTGGAAGCTATTTCCAAATTTCCACCTCCTACAAATAGAAAACAACTTATGAGATATTTAGGCATGATAGGATTTTACAGGAAATTCTGTTCAAATTTTGCTACTGTTGTTCAACCATTGACTCATCTTTTACGAAAAGATTCTAAATTTATCTGGAGTGAAAATTGTCAAAAAGCTTTTGAAAATAGCAAATCACTTTTAATTAATAGTCCAGTTCTGATTACTCCAGACTTTGAAAAACAATTTAAACTTGCCGTTGATGCAAGCGATGTAGGAATAGGAGCTGTTTTATATCAAGAGACAGATGATAATGTTGAAAAACCTATATCATATTTTTCTAAGAAATTAGATAAACATCAGAAAAATTATTCAACTATTGAAAAAGAGTGTTTTGCAATGTTGTCAGCACTTCAACATTTTGATGTATATTTGAATCCCACTGTATATCCTATTCTTGTTTATACTGATCATAATCCTCTCACCTTCATGCATAAAATGAGAAACAAGAATCAGAGGTTGACTAGGTGGAGTTTATTGTTACAGGAATATGATGTAATTGTAAAACATATTAAGGGTAAAGATAATGTAATAGCTGATGCTTTATCTAGAGCTTATTAAATCACTTTGTATATATTATGTATTTTTGTTCATATTGTTCATGATAAGTTTTTGTTACACTAAAACTTCTTTTAAGGGGGGAGGTGTTATGATATTGTAATTATTATGTTTATTTATGTTGGCCTAATTTGTGTTGTATGGCCTGATAGTTGTTTACCAAATAATCTTATAACTGTGCAGTTTATGAATGATTGGAACTTTCTAGAATGATCCTGATAAAAGATGCGTAATTTAAACTTCTACGTTATTCCAGAAACTTCCGTTGTAACTTTCCAGGATTTTCCACAATGTTCCATTATAGAGTGTTCTAGAATTTTCCATGACAACACTATATATACAGACACTGAAGTTAAACTCTCATTATTAAACTTGGACATAGACATTGATAGACATTAGTATTCACAGCATTTGGATTGACACTTTTATTCTACAAACAACATCATACTGGATTGTGACATTAGTAGTGAACGTAATATTCAAATTGGATTCCGAAAGATTTCCGGATACAGATAAAGATAACAGATTGGACTCATATTTTGACAGTTAAGTTAACAGTAATATTTGTGTAATACCTTTTGTAAACTTTTGTATAATAAATATTGTTAAATTTTATGATTGATTTGTGTCTTTTGTTGGCTACAATTTAAAGGCGATTTCTGGCCGTAACACCACACATAACTGTTTTATCCAGGTTTTTATTATAAAAAGTGGTAAATTTAGGAATTGTTAGTATTGTCGCCTATGGCAGAATAAATAGTACCGTTTTCCCTATACTCAAGATAGCAAGGGAAATCAAAATCAATCAGACTTCAGTCATATTATACTATTTTTAAGCATTTGATAAGTACATTTGAATTTTATCACAAAGAATAGAAATTTTTAACTGAAAACAATACTACGTTGAGAAAAGTGCTGAGTCATCATAATAAGTCAAATTGATGGGTACAGACATAGAACTCTATTCTAGGATTTCAATATTAAGTGTATTGTATAAACTGCACCAAACTATTGTTCTTTTGTATTTGATTTCACCTTTCGCAATGATTTTCTCAATTGGAAACACCAGAATTCAAGTCTCGACAAATATTTTTTACTGAAATGTTTGCCTTTTTTGCTGCGTAATTCACTAAATGTTTCACTTGGGTATTTCTGTAAACATAATCTATTAAAATGGGAAATTGTCTGGTTTAGTTTGTACTGTTTATGGAATTAGGCAATATTTGGTCACACTAGAAGCATTTTCAGTGTTAGAATTGTTCATCTAAGAAAAAAAGAGGCCTACTTGAGGCTAAATTTACATAGAATTTATACTCTCCTGTGTAAAGATTTGTTCACATTCTTGAAAATTCATGCAGCAAATATTTAAATAGTGCTTCATTTTGTAGTTTCTTTCTTTTATTATATCAAACATAAATAATTTTTCATTTCTTACTGTTTGAAAGGACTTTTGTTGGAAATTAATACTGCCAAGGGACATAATTCAGCTTTTTCATAGATTAATACAGGCAACAAAGGCAACTTTACAGCTGATTATTTCGCATATTTAATGTTTAAAGTGTCTTATATCTTTGTTTTCATCATCTCAAGACAGAATAATTGATTTTATAACAAGCTCTGAAAATTTTAACCACAAAATGGCATATACTAAAGCTTGGAATGGAGATTAGTATGAATTTGTGCATTTGCTGTAAATTTTTTATTTAAATGAATACAAATTGAATGGAACTGTCAATGTTATCTGTTTAAATGGAACTATTTATCATTCTTTTTATATAAGATAAGATACAGGTTGTTTATTAAGGCTTTTCTGAAAGAAGTAGAGAATGAGGTAAACCAGCAAGTAGGGGTGGGGACATAAAATGATCTATGTTTCTTTAAGTAATGGGAACATACAAGTTTAATTATAGCCAAGGTTTTCACAATAGCCCAGTATTGCATTAATGGTGTCATTTTTGTGTACCCAAGGCAGGTGAAGGAAGTCAAATTAGGAGCGCTGTGATTGGATGTAAGGGTACAATATATTTTTTTAATTATCTATGAATAACTGCAGTGTCTAAATTTACCATATAAATTTTAAAACCTATTGAAATATTTTCTAGAGAATTATTCGAAAAGGCTTCCAAAATTTCAAAAATTTGTTGTAAAATGACGGTGGGCATGGATAACATAAACAAGCTCCGTTGGAAATTGGTCATGATACTATTTGGCTTTAATTTTTAAAATAGAATAATAAAGTACTAACACCACACATAACTGTTTTATCCAGGTTTTTATTATAAAAAGTGGTAAATTTAGGAATTGTTAGTATTGTCGCCTATGGCAGAAATAGTACTGTTTTCCCTAGAACTTACTCGCGGTACGATAGTCAACATTGTGTCTACATAGCATAACGTTACACGCGGCTTGTGTAACGTTGCATTTTTACACAACGATAGTGTTACCACTATCTTCTACGCATATTTCAGGTATTTTATTTTTTTTATAATCCCGAGGTTGATGATAAAAAAATATTTATTGATGCACTCTTATGTATTCTACGTAACTGTAAAATCAATATGATATGCAACCCACTGTTCCATCTTTTGGTCATTGTTCTAGAATGAAGTGACTGTAACTGATTTTTATGGGAAGTCAGAAAAAAATTGCATTGAAATAAATCATACATTTCCCTCGCCTTAGAGTAAACCAAATGTGTTGAACCTACACATCAAGATATATTACCCCCTTTTATTAATTTATAACTGCCAAAATATATTGTTAGTGTTGAATGACTAGTCAATGGTGTGATCCTCTTTTTGCATGGCGATACTTATGGTAGAACACTAAGTCTTGTTATTTCACTCTCATTAGGTTAATGTTTTTAAACGTAGTTAACCTTTTAATTATACGTGTTACAATTATACCGTCAATAATTTTCCAACTACAAAATGGGATTTGCTGAGTGGTTTTGGGTTTTTGTGTCCTCATATTTTAAAGATAGAAATATAGAAAAACAGCATTCATGAAATTAAATCGAATTTAAATAAAATGAAACAGTGTATGTACTAAATTATATAACATATAATATCTGAACGGTATACTTCAAATTTTCGTTATTTTTTGTGTTTATCTAATGGTTAAAAGATTTATTGCGAACTTAATACATTCTAAACATCTAACCGGTAAGGTGTCGCCTGAAACATTTAAAGTAACAATGTCTGTAACTTAATTGAATAAAAGCTTCTACAATAGTAAATACAACATTAATTAATTAAATAAAGTTTTATTTAGACTTATGCACTATCTATTGTTTTTGCTCTTTAAAGCTCAGTAGTGAACAAAATTCTGACAGCTACGTGGGACTGTTCGTGTCCTACTTCTTACATACCCTCATGTTATTTCTAGATTTTCGACTTCGTTTCATGGTACGCAAATGTGTAACAGTGGCACTTAAACAACTATCTGAAATGATTAGTTTCGAATGCACAATATTCCCATCGTGTTTGCGCAATAAACGAATTTGAAACTATTGTGGAATCTAGAATTAGTGAAATATTTATGAGAAATTGACTTCTCTGTCATTTACACAACTAAACATCTATTCTAAAACAAATTGTTGGCGTTTAACGGTTTAAGTTGTTCTCATATACTTTATAATGATATCATACTAAACCCTAACGGGAGGGATTCCACTAGATTTTTACATGATGAAGACATAATCTTCCAATCAGTTTAATTGAGGTCTGGAGAAGGCATGTAAGTATCATCAACTCAGTACTACTGGAGAACTAACATAAACGGTACCATTTTTTCTACACCAGATGCGCATCCCGACATTCAATGTCTCTTCAGTAGGGCTCGAGGCCAAAATGTTTGAAAATCCAAAGCATATTCAAAGGATGTATAATGTCCTTTACTTCAATTTTTTTGTCTATTGAACTACATTTATTTTCGTCTACTGAACATTATTTTTTTTAAGTTTGTGTAAATATCGTCTGGACAAAATATATAACTTCTTTTATTATCTTACAATGAATCACATGAAGTCATTAATTCACGATAGTATTGACTTTATTACGAGCGTTTCAACTTAACATTAATTCGGCTGTGGTAGTAATTATTTAATTGGGTTTTATCACGTAATAGTAAACCGTAATACGATAACACTCCTTTCATGTACTAACCAATTGTTAATTTATGTGTTGATTTACCTCATAAAAGTATAATTCAAGCGTATGTAAAAAATACCCTTTTGAAATCTATCACAGTGTTTAAGAAATGTACTTTTAATTTATTTTACGTTTTTGAAGTTTTCGTTCGCGGAGTAAAATTTAATTTTGAACCTGTTATCTTTTTCGGCATTCTATCTTGTTTCATGTCTTATTCTATATATTTCATTACAAAGAAAAAACTCAATTAACAAACAAACACTTCAAGTGCGTAAAAGTTTTCCTGGTATTTTTTCTTTTCTAATGCAATATTTGCATTGTAATGTTTCATAATTTGTAAACGAATAGTCTCTTTATATGATACATAGAAATGGCACATTTACTTTTTTTTTTATAATAAATTAAATATATGGTTCAACCGGCTGTCGATATGACGAAAAGGGACCACTAACGCAGTTCTTTTAATTTTTGTTTAAAAATAGAAATCATAATTTGTTCTTGTATATATATTTATGACTTACTCAAATAAAAGTGAAGAAAAGCCCCTACCTTTTACAAAATATGGTGAACTTGTATGATTTCCTTACTATCTCCCAGAGACCGAAGGACGTTTGTTTACACAACTATAGAACACTGTATCGCCTTCACAATTAGATCATGTATAGAAAGTATAGAAATTGGGTTACAAAATATGAAACAATTCAATAGATAAAAACCTACAGCCTTATTTATGTTTGAAAAAGGCAGATAGCAACAAACGTCTACCAACTTAATTATAGACTCTTCACATCAGAAACGACACAAAGGAGCAAGGCAAGTCAAGTTGGTATACTAAAAAAGATGGCCTTGTGTAATGCGAAAGTATAAGGTTTTTTTTATTTGTTATTGCTTCATGTGTATCGTTTCCTTGTTTTAAAATTCACCAGAAGTCTCATTGAATTGAACTGGTCCTTCTCTTGGTGACGGTGAATTAATACGTATGTCATCGGTTAAAGATAGCTTAAACTTTTGAAATTAGTTTCAATCATTACAATTGAATTCGCATCAATATTTCTAGTGTGCATGTCAAAAATAGTATACTTAGTTATCATCCACAAAACTCCATATTCCATTAACAGCATTTTTGCAAAATTTTTTAATCTTATTTAGGCACCGATTAAACTACATGTTGACTGGGATTGCTACACACATGTAGAACTAAACTGTTTTTCTCTTTGAGGCTATTCCTTTATATAAATAACTTACAATAATTGGATTTTAATTTGATGACTTTTGAATGAATGATTAGTTGATTATTTTTTTACAATGTGCAAATAGTATTTATTTTATGACGCAGATTTCAATATGAATTGCGAAAAAAACGTTTTTGGTAATTTGTGTATGACAATGGAGATGTTATTTAAATCTTTGGGTTATTCGAAAATAACACAGCTGTTTAACACTTTGGACTTTTTTCTATTATTTAAGGTCAAAGATCAATTACGTTTTAATTGACATTACAAGGGATTGTAAACTAGAAGTGCAAAATATTATGCTAAAAACAACACTTTATGAATACATAAAACGTCGGTGTAAATAAATAGATGATTTATGAAGTGTGAGTTTATTATAAATAAGTATATTTAATTAGATAATCTTTTTATTGTATAAAACTTAAATGAATTTTCATATTTTTTAAACTATTATATATAAAAAGTCCATATAATAGTTAACGTCAATTCGTTGACGCAATTGGTATTTTGTTTTATTTTTATAAAATTCACATTTTAATTTTCTCTCAAAAACACAATATCAAATGATATGAGAAATATTTGCTTACTACTTATAAGAATTTGAGGACAAAAATATAGTTTTTGCAACAATTTTTCTCAAAATATTGAACATTAACGTCTAAATTCTCAAACAAACTGGATGTTTGTCTATTGAAATTATGAACACATATTTGTCTATAAAATCCTAATTTGTAACTCGATTTGTGGTGTTATCATAGTATTGCAACAACTAAGTTAAACGACAGGCAGAAAAAATATCTTTCAAAAGGTGTTGGTTATTCACAAGTATCTGTTATCAATTTGACTTTAATAAATATTAATGTATAAGGCTCGTGAGAATAAGAAGAGACGCACGATAATTGTTAACAAGGAACCAGCCCAATGGAATGACGCAAACTTAAACAAATATAAGTATTGTATCTATGCATACAAAAACAATTGATTCATATGTCTAGTGATAACAATGATATCATTTAAAAAAGCAGAAATAGACATACATGTAGTTATAGTTATTATACTATTTCGAACAATATATTGTTATACTTATGAAATAATGAATTCGTTTGTTTGTTTATTTCATGTAGTTTGTTTGTGGTGTTTGCTTGGAATCATATTTTCTTTTCTGAAACATATTTTTCCTAAGGTATAGATATTGAAGTGGTGCGAAATATACCAGAGGGACATAAGCTGTCACCAAATTATTCGTCTCGCTTCTATTATGAATTTCTGTTACCATAACTTAGTAAAGGCAATCAAGACATATACTAGTGCCGAATTTCAAATGCTTATATCTAAATACTTTCTTTTTAATGTGGTTTTTAATGATATTTTTAACATAGACGTTGTGGTGCATGTTTTAATGATCTTTGAATGTTTCCAAAATCATGAAATGATCTGATTTTAAATCAGTTTTAAATTAGTTATATAATATAACTATACACTTCTTTACTGTCCTACTTTCACAAAATCAAACATATCATTTACATTTCTATCACATGAATGTTTGCGCCTGTAAAATTGTCATTATAATCAAATTTAGGACTTGTTAAACATGTTTCGACTGGCAGATTCGACTACAACCACACATCTCACCAAACTATATCTGATTACGCATGTATATGCACATTTAAGTATCTCAATAAATCACATTTATAGATTTTTTACGATGTTTGAAAACTACTTTTTTGCATCCTAAAGGATAACTTGCAATTATACATCTACACCGTATGATATACCAAATATACGTTTATGTAGTGTGACAACTAGCATTACTTACGGAAAACTCATTGAATAAAGCTGAATCAACTGTAACATTTAATTAGTCCTCCTCAAAATGAGTAAATCAGTGTGTACATTTGAAGCCTGGCAAGCCTTGTAAAAACGTTGTATAGTATTCTTTTATTTGTCTACGTAAATAATTACTTTTACAGTTTAGTTGTTGTTGTTTTTTTTTTTGCAATATCCATTTGACATGGCTCTGTACTTATACATCCCGTAATTGTGCTATTGTGTTATTGTGCTATGGTAATTTTTTTGTATTCTTGTCTTTCGTTTTTGCAAATGCGATTTGTCTATAAAGTTTTTTGTTTATCTTTGTTGACACATTTGCTTGGTTATATAGTGATTAAGATTATAACAAATGTTGACTGCTGTTCCCCTATCTTTTGACTTTTAACCCATTATATTTGTTTGTTATGTTCACACATCTTTTTTATAAATAGAAATGTATGCGACTGTCCTACAAGTGAGAGGTTAAGCTAGCTACAAAACAGGTTCATTCAACAATTTTCGACATTGGAAAATGTACATTCCAAATCAGGAATATGACAGTTATTATCCATTCGTTTGATGTGTAAGAGCTTTTGATTTTATCATTTACTTAGGGACTTTCCGTTTAGAATTGGGGTTATGTTTGTTGTTTTTTTACTTTATGCATGTTTAGCTTTGCATGGGCGTTATTGACGAAGAAACACTCAGAAAAGTGCTTCGGACGCACGGATTGTATAACGTGCTATGATCATCAAATATCATTGTCTATTATGAAAACAACAAGGAAATGAATATAGAATAAATGTTTAAAGAAAATTTAGTTGTTGTAGTCGCAAAAAAAAAGAAGAAGCAATTGGCTACTTCAAAATAATCATCATTTTGAAAAACACCGGATATGCATTTATTTATGTTCCTTCAGTAACTTAAACCAAACGTACTTTGTTTTAGAATACAAGTGATGTTTTCACATGATGATATGCACATTTTTTCAGGAGGTAAATATTTGGATAAATTTTTAAATAATTGTATAAATAGCACCATGTCTTTATCGCAGCTTATTTCTGTCATATTGCCCGATTAAATTCTATGGTCGTATTCATAACTTTGATACTAAAATATTTTTTGAAGATATTATAACATATTTTTGGTACTTGAAATCAGGCATAAGCAAAGTCAACAGAAGTATACCGCTGTTCAGTATTCTTAAATCGATTAAGCGAAAACTAATATGGATCTCAAACCAAAACCGAGGGGAACACATAAACTACAAATTTTTATTTTATTTTATTTTTTTATTGAGAACTTCACTAGGCATAGTTTTTCACAAAATCTTAATATCGAACATTTTATTCGGAGGAGTAATTGGGGTAATCTAATTTACTGTATAGTATCGTTATGCCTTTTTTGTCATCCCTATATTAATCAGTTTTCTAATTGTACATGTATATTTATGTGATCTGTTGTGTTATTGGTCCTTTTTTTCTATTAGTGCTTTTTTTTATTATACTTTTTTATCCTTTTTATTTCTTTTATAATTGAAACCTATATATTCATTTTATTTTATAGGTTTTATGTGAATAACTAACACGCATTTTCAGTATTTTGTAATTTAACTTTTTGTTAGTTTTTCAGTAACAAAGAACAGTTTTTTTATAATTCTTTATAATATCAAAAACTGTTTAAAATTGAGCTTATTTTGTAATAAATTCAATTATCAATTATATCTTGATTAAGATTAAGATTCCAGTGCAGTATTGACAAGATACCACGTTTAAATATTTGAAAGTTTGCCATAAGTACTAGAAAATAGATGATTTATGAAGTGTTAGTTCATTAAAAATAATTGAATGTAATAAGTCTCTCTATTGCTTATTAGGCAGTTCTTTAAATGAATTTTCTAATTCCTTTAACTAGTCCATAGTAGACGTCCATTAGTTGACCCTATATTTTGTTTTAACATTCTCAGATAAATTTTCTGCTCTATCATAAAAACTAGAACGGAATTAAATTCATTTTTAGTAAAAAGAAAATGCAGGAATTATCTATTTACAATGATCAACAACAAGCGTAATGGTTATAATTTTTTCTCCCGAATTTCAACTGTCTATAAAATTTGTTTACTTTCAAGCATATGTTTTTGCTATAATATGAGTATTTTTAAAACAGAGGAACTAGAAATCATTACAGATAACCTTAAAACTAAGAAGGTATGGAGTATAAGTTAGTCAGAAATGTTTGTAAATATCCAAACCAATTTTCAAATTAGGACGTTGGATATTTACAAACATTTCTGACTATTTTATACTCCATACCTTCTTAATTTTCTAATAAAAAAAGAATAATAAAAAAAATATTGAACTCTGAGGAAAATTTAAAACGGAAAGTCCCTAATAAAATGGCAATAACAAAAGATCAAACACATCAAACAAATGGATAACAACTGTCATATTCCTGACATTGTATAGGAATTATCTTATGTAGAAAATGGCGGATTCAGCGTGATCTACGTCAATGAGATAGCAACAAAAAAACTCTAAACGAACGGACTATCCGTTAGCAATAAAACGTTACGCTTCTCAGATGGGTCAATATCCCTGATGCGTCTCGAAATCCGGAACACAAACGTTGTGTGTAAACAAAATATCTATGTTTAGTGATATTGTACATCTTTCTATCTATTTTTTGCAAATGACTGAGCTCAACCAATTGAAGTGATTAGGAAAGTAGGGGAACATATAATAAATGTGTAAAAACTATGGAGCTATTAAATGTGTTCAAAGTATTAAACTTTATAAGAACTTATTGTGTGAAAAAAAGGATTTTTTACTACAGAAAAAGTAAATTTCAATTCGTACCCCAAAAATTTACCCACATATGTCACACAGCTTCGAAACGAGCTTTTATACATATTCAAGTTTACTATATGGACTGAGCTACAGGAAAAAATGTTACCATTACCGCTTATGGAAAAACAATTAACGATATTGACCTAGATGATTCAACTAGTTTATGATGCTCCCGTTCAGTAAACCCGCGTCAGCGACACTCCGAAACCCAGATGGATTGATGCGTATCATTTGTTGTAAAAACGTCCGAGGGATGCTGTATCGTAGTTTAAGTGAAATTTGCAGTCATCTACTACGAATCCAATGATAAATCTATAAGGAACATATCGATATGATAAGCTGGTTGTCCAGCTGATCACACTCGCTCTGAAAGCAACTGTTGTGGAGTCAAAGAAACATCAATATAGAAGAAAACCAAAACAATTCCTGTAAACCAATATGTCCGCCTACCAAAATGGCGCCTTCCATCTGTTCCTGACCAATTGCAAAAAAGAATTGTCAATGCTCAACAATCGCCTCTGTTTAAGAAATATTGAATATCTTTATCTTATTCAAATTGTATCGGAGAACATATAATTTGTTTTGGATGACATTCAAACAAACTATTCGGAACATATATATTTTGAGGGCTGTATTTTCATTTTTCATGAAGTAAATAGAAATATTGGTTATATGCAATATGTTTTTGATGTGACAGTTACTTGATGTTTCCTTCACTGAGGCGTTTTTTCTCAAAAAAATAAAAACATTATTGATTTGGCGTAATTATCTCCTCTTGTCAGTCATAGATTATTTAATATTTGAATGTATGCTTAAAAAACGGGAAGAATAATGAAGTTCTTTCTAAAAACATTATACAGTTATAGATTATCTTTATAGTAAAGGGGACCAAAAGTTAAAGATAGGTAGCATCTCATTGATCGCAGTGCAATGCAAGGTTAGATGTTCTGTTAATATAATCCAGTCTTTGCACTTTATCAATACAAACTGTATTGCTTAAATCAACCATTTGCGTCCTATCGGTTTTGATCTACAAATTTAATAACTCTCTAAAATAGTTGATCACGTATACAGCTCTTTAATAATTATTGAACATATCATTTGAATTATAGAATTTATAAAGTAAATATCTTAATGTTAAATTTGATTTAAATCAATAGACAATTCAAATTAAAGATGAGTTTATGGTCATTGACCATTTTAATTTCAAAATGTAATCGATATTATATATGTTTAACTGGACAATGATCAATATATTCGTAATATCCCATGGATGTTTAACCATAACTAAATGCGCACTAATTTACGTTTCAGCATATAATATGGTTTCGGCGCTTGATGTTTGCGCGAAAAAAATCTACGCTTGCCCGACAAATTTACATTTTCTTATCAAATATAAATTAACAATTCGTAAACTAAAATTAAAAAAAAAAACCTGCTTAAACACAGCTAGATGTCAATATTGTTAACGGAAAAAACTGAAGACAGTTTGTAGATGATTGAATGTCAATTATTAGATCTTATGAAATCAACACACGGTAGTCCGTTGATGCTTATCAGGGAAAAACAAGTGTACTGGTTATCTGAAGACATGTGAAAATATGGGAATTTAAACTTATTCGATTTTCCCTGATCAAGTGCGGCTGTTAACAATACAAGGGTCCAGAAGACTGCGATCAGGGCTAAATATGTATTAAATAAAAAAGGAAAAAAAGGAAATGCTATTATTCAACCTTTGCCAATCGACTTACATGCAGTATATTTTTAATGTTGGTATAAACGAGGAAAGTGTTCTATCTTTTAATATAATATCTATCAATTTTATTAATGTTATTAACCAAAAACAATCATGAAATTTAGGTTATTTTCAGGATAAAAACTCATCTGTAAAACCTCATGTAAATTAGATGGATAGTAGGTTATCAGTCATGTAATTACCTAAGTACTGTCTTCAAGTCATATGATATCCTTGGCGATAAACAGTCAACCAAAAGTTGTATCGAGTCAGTGCTACAAAGTCATGGGAAATAACCCTTTGAAATTGCATGGGTCCACTACGCTTTTCTTGAACTACCTGCATCCAAAACGCTCAAACCTAAAAATATATATAAATTTAGAAACTCAAGGAGTTATATTTCCAACAGGATATTTAAAAACAGACAAATTGATATAAGGCTGTGACTGAAGAAATAAGATCTAATATAAATTAACTTGCAGATTATCTAGTTTAGCCTTTCCTTGTCTGGTTTTCTGTAATGATCTTGATTTTTAGAGTTCGTTCCTATGTTGTACTGTTATACCACTGTCCCAGGTTAGGGGAGGGTTGGGATCCCGCTAAAATGTTTAACCCCGCCACATTATTTATGTATGTGCCTGTCCCAAGTCAGGAGCCTGTATATTCAGTGGTTGTCGTTTGTTTATGTGTTACATATTTGTTTTTCGTTCATTTTTTTACATAAATAAGGCCGTTAGTTTTCTCGTTTGAATTGTTTTACATTGTCTTATCGCGGCCTTTTATAGCTGACTATGCGGTATGGGCTTTGCTCATTGTTGAAGGCCGTACGGTGACCTATAGTTGTTAATGTCTGTGTCATTTTGGTCTTTTGTGGATAGTTGTCTCATTGGCAATCATACCACATCTTCTTTTTTATATTGAAATGTCGACTTTAACATTATATTCATGGCATGTCTGTAACTTAGTAAGTCAAGTGTGTTAAAATCTTTATTTTTGTACCAATGTCCGTACAGTTGTGTTAGAGAATCAAAATTGCCGTCTTGTACGATGATATAATTCTTAAACTCGTTATTCCAACGCAGTTTTCAGAAATGATTACTACTTACAATCATATCTATCTTCTGAATTAAACCAATTTTCTATCATTTGTTATCCTTGTCGCCAATTAAGTCCTTTTTGTAACAAGGGCGATACAACTGTTGATGTTTCCGAAATAGCATTTCAATGTAATATAAAAGTACTTATCAAAACGAGTTGTATCCGGTAGTTTAGTCTTAAGGCTATGTAGTTATTTCAATATTGAAAATGTGTTTGTGTTTTGTTGACGCATTTAAAGATATCTAAACAATCGGAAGAACGGATCGTTCATTTGACTTTAAATTAAGATACACCATTTATAGGTAACTAAAGTTTTAAATCTAAATGTAAATATTCCTTTGTACAGAAATAGAAAAGTTGAAAATATTGAACGAACATTTTGTGTGAATGTATCAGTGTATCAGTACATTACAATATCGTTGGTCATTCGATATCACGCCATATACTAGTAACATGAATTTTATGCGACGTCGATTGTTTCGACCCAATCTTAACGAATTCAAAACTGAATATAACTACATAAATGAAACAGCGATTCACTGAACACCACAATTATATATAAACAATTAGATATCATTAATATACAGTACAATGTATTTCAAAATATAAGTTGCTCTCAGTCAAGAACATAATGTGAATGAATTTGATATAATGTGTCGAGCATTTTTCATTAATTATAACATGAAAATTGCGCCAAAACAACTTGTTCCGAAATAAGTAATGACTAATATTGTCCTTTGTCTTGTCGCCATAGTTCTGCTATCCATGTTATATCTCTGGACTTTACTATCGTAAACATGAGGCAAATAAGAGATTTGTTAGCGAAATTTCCATAATTTCGAATTCCGTACCACTAAAACTGATAGAACTTCAGGTTTTTTGATGGATGCAATCGAGAACTATGCCAAAAGTGTTTTAAGCGTTTGCTGGATAAACTAAACTTAAACTCTTTATCTGAGAGAATAAAAAACTTGTTATCCTTCTTATCTGAAGAGTATTTCTATAACTTCAATATACCATTAACGTTTCTTAAAAAAACTGAGATATGAAAATTAGCATTTTCTCTTATAGAAAAAAATGTGTGTTATTTTAACGGACAAAGCCTACACAAAATTTGTTTTTATCTACACAATTAATTACCGGTAGTTGGATGGGCAAACAAAAGAACCTGGAAATCCTAAACAATTTTGGAATCTCACTTAAACAAATGAATCATTCATAAAAAGGAGTGTGTTTTTTAAATCACAAACCCGACTGTATATGTGAAGGAACTAACACATGAAAGGGCGATGAAATATCCATTCTTTATGCTGTAAACAAACACAAACATTTTCACACACAAAACAAATCATCCTTCTATGTTCATTTCTTTAATGTTTATGATATCATAATTATCCCTCAATGACTCTCATTTCAAAGCATGTTACATATCTAAGTGAATATAAAAAAGAAGATTTGTTATGATTGCCAATAAGACAACCTTCCACAAGAGACCAAATGGCACATAATTTAACAACTATAGGTCACCGTATTGCCTACAACAATGAGCAAACCCCATACCGCATAGTCTGCTTTAAAAGGCCCCGAAATGACTAATAAAAGTAAAACAATCCAAACGAAAAAAATAACGTCCTTATTTATGTACAAAAATAAGCCGAAAAACAAACATTAAACACACCAACAAACGACAACCACTGAATTACATACTCCTGATATGGAACAGGCACGTACAAGAATGTAGCGGGGTTCAACATGTTAGCGGGATCCCAGCCCTCATATAACCTGGGACAATGGTGTAACAGTACAATATAAGAACGAACTATACTAATAAGTCGAAAAAGGCTTAACTAATCAGATGGGTACAAGTAGAAATACATATAACAAAAACATAGTGAAGTTCACATTAAAAACAAATATTTGCACTAGAAGTTCTGATTCATATATAGGTCTTTTCCTAGATATAAACCTTGATGGACGACGACCACAAACCTGGATCTTTGACAATCGTGAAAATTTAACCTTTCCCTTTTTGTCCATCTTACTTTCCAGTTAAGTTTCGTCCCAACGTACGTCGTTTACTTATTTCAGTTGATTTTCCGATGCTTCTTAAAAGAGTCACTGTGGTGATTCTAAAACGAAAAGCACATCTGGTAGGGTTATTTTTATCTAAAATATCGTACTAATAGACAAAACAAAAACACTGATTAATATAATTGTACAATATGCAATACACATCATATAGTAACAGTAGTTTTAAAAAAAAGTCCGAAAAATGCTGTTATGATTTTATGCCGTCCTGATGTTGCATCGTTGAGGAGATTTTATACCGCAATGCCATGAAGAGTACATGATACCATAATAATAAATTCTCATCGTTAACCTGTACAGAATTTCAAAGAAAAAACTATCTCTTAATTCCTGGTCTAGCTTCAAAATAAGCATCTTTTATGTTTAGCTAAATGTAACTCTTATTATTGTATTGCTTATTCAAAGCATTCATATCATACGTTTGTTTACATTGCAGTTTAGTGGCAATACCTTTATCAGTTATATCAAAGAGGAATTTCGAAAAAAAAAGTTTTAAGAAAAATCTACAATATCGTTGCCAGAAGAATAAAACAGAAGAAACATTGAACATATCACATCACCGAATACAAAAGGTACACGAATCTCTGAAATTAATACTGATCTTACTTTTCTAATAAACATGAAAGTTGATATTTGAAAACAGTGTTCTAACTTAATTCTGCATCTAGTTTAAATTTTATTTTGATTATTCTTCAGAAATCATAAATGAAAGGAAAATTAAACAGAAATTAGATAAAAGAATAATATGCATTTTCATCAATTGCTTTATTTTTTAAATTGTCCGCTTGAAATGAAATATGTAATGAACTCGGATAAAGGAAAACATTTTTTTGTCAAACGTTTATGTTCAATGATGTCATATGAATATTAATAAAAGAAATGTTTCATTTATTTTTGTTTTGTTACCCAATATTGATTTGGACCGTTTGGTTTTTACTATTTTTCACATATAACCTCATGATCAATATGTCATATGATTTATAAAAGGAAACTTTAAATAACACTTGTTAAGGAAAAAAGCAAAGTAGGTATAAAATTTTATTTTAGATTCATATTATCAATTCTATAAGTCTGTAAATCTTTTAATCTTTAAAGTGCTTAAGAATCGAGCTATCCCTGTGTAGATCACTAACCCTAATATCGCAATATCCTGTGCATGCACAAATTATTTACATTTGAGTAATAAATATTTAAGACATACTATCGTATTAAGAAGAACAAATTTTGCTATTAAAATAATGGAGGTACACTTTATATCCTTTTTTATTCTTCTATTTATTTTGTTAATAGAAATATTACCCTAAAAGATTAGTATCACTGCAATGTAAACTTTTCTTTTCCACAACGTACTGCCCTTGTTTATTCTATTTATTTTGAAATAAAGGTTTTCGAGTATATTAAAAGAAACTGAATATAAATAAAACATGTTATTCTTAAAATCTCGCATGAGAAATTTAAAATTAATTCTAAATTAAACTAAAATAAATAAAGCATAATATTCGACAAATACAAATGTACGTATGGACACATTTATAAGTATGAATTTCCTTTGAGATAAAAGGGAAGACTTTATTTGGGTTTTCATAGTTTTGAACTTTAATGTTGCTTATACAAATATTGCAGCAAAATGAAATATGATATACATTTTATAAATCAAAGGACAATATATTATATAACACTCGACGCAAATATGGATTCAACACAACGAATCCATATCGATGTGTCTACGTTGATAAAAGATCAAGAAATCGTCCAATGCCACTTGAATTATAACGGATGTGATATCCTACTCAGCATAACGCAAAGTATGGTTAACAAAAGTTTGAAAACACAACCATCATTAACATCATGAAGATAATTTACTGTTAATCTAACGAAGCTAAGAAGTAATGACACACACGACATGTTAAAATATAAAAGTATAGGACAACGTTTTGTAAAGTTAGTTGTTACAATGTACAAGGAAACGATGACATGATTTTCTCGAATGAATGGTTTACACTAGTAAAGGCCCTTTATACCTTACTGTTCGGTGTCAGCAAAGGCTCTTTGTTGAAGACCGTACTTTAACCTGTGATGGTTTACTTTTACGAATTGTGACTTGGATGGAAATTTGTCTCATTGCTTGTCATATCAATATTCTTATATCTGATGAGAGCCGAAAGTTAAACAGCATTTTAAACCAATCACAACATTAAAACTTACTCGTGGTGCGATAGTCAACATTGTGTCTACATAGCATGACAATACACTTGGCTTGTTTAACATTGCATTTGTACACAGCGATAGTGTTACCACTATCTTTTACGCATATTTCAGGTATTTTTGTTTTATAATCCAGAGGTTGATGATAGAAAATTATTCATTGATGCACTCTAATGTATTCCTCGTAATTGTAAAATAAAAGTGATATGCAACCCACTGTTCCATCTTTTGGTCATTTAATGTATTCCTCGTAACTGTAAAATCAAAGTGATATGCAACCTACTGTTCCATCGTTTGGTCATTGTTCTAGAATGAAGTGACTGTAACTGTCTTTTATGGGAAGTCGGAAAAATAATGCACTGAAATAAATCATACATTTCCCTTGCCTTAGAGTAAACCAAATTTGTTGAACCCACACACAAGATATATTTTCCCCTTTTACTAATTTATAACTGCCAAAATATATTGTTAGTGTTGAATGACTATTCAATGGTGTGATCCTCTTTTTGCATGGCGATACTTATGGTAGAACACTTGTTATTTCACTCTCATTATGTTAATTATTTTAAAAGTAGTTAACCTTTTAATTATACGTGTTACAATTTTACCGTCAATAGTTTTCCAACTACAAAATGGGATTTGCTTGGTGGTTTTTGGTTTTTGTGTCCTCATATATTAAAGATAGAAATATAGAAAAACAGCATTTATGAAATTAAATCGAATTTAAATAAAATGAAACAGTGAATGCACTTCATTATATAACATATAATATCTGAACGATATACTTTAAATTTTCTTTATTTTTTGTGTTTATCTACTGGTTAAAAGATTTATTACGAACTTAATACATTCTAAACATCTAACCGGTAAGGTATCGCCTGAAACATTTAAAGTAACAATGTCTTTAACTTATTTGAATAAAAGCTTCTACAACAGTAATTAATTAAATAAAGTTTTATTTAGACTTCTGCACTATCTATTGTTTTCGCTTTTTAAAGCTCAGTAGTGAAAAAAATTCTGACAGCTGCGTGGGACTGTTCGTGTCCTACTTCTTACATACTCTCAAGTTATTTCTAGATTTTCGACTTTGTTTCATTGTACCCAAATGTGTATCAGAGGCACTTAAACAACCGTCTGAAATGATTAGTTTGGAATGCACAATATTTCCATCGTGTTTGCGCAATAAACGAATTTGAAACTAGTGTGGAATCTAAAGTTAGTGTAATATCTATGAGAAATTGACTTCTCCGTCATTTACACAACTAAACATTTATTCTAAAACAAATTGTTGGCGTTTAACGGTTTACGGTGTTCTCATATACTTTAAGATGATATCATACAAAACCCTAACGAAAGGGATTGTGCTTGATTTTTTCATGATGAAGACATTATCTTCCAATCAGTTTAATTAAGGTCTGGAGCAGGCATGTAAGTATCATCAACCCTGTACTAGTGGAGAAATTTCACTAACAATACCATTTTTTCTACACCAGATGCGCATCCCGACAATCAATGTATCGTCTGTAGGGCTCGAGGCCAAAATGTTTGTAAAATCCAAAGCATATTCAAAGGATGTATAATGTCCTTAACTTCATTTTTTTTTATCTATTGAACATGTTGAACTTCATTTATTTTCGTCTACTGAACATTATTTTTTTTCAGTTTGTGCAAATATTGTCTGGACAAAATATATAACTTCTTTACTTATTTTCCTTACAATGAATCACATGAAGTCATTAATTCACGATAGTATTGACTTTATTACGAGTGTTTCAACTTAACATTAATTCGGCTGTGGCAGTAATTATTTAATTAGGTTTTATCACGTAATAGTAAATAAAGGCAACAGAAGTATACCGCTGTTCAAATGTAATACGATAACACTCCTTTCATGTACTAACCAATGGTTAATTTATGTGTTGATTTACCTCATAAAAGTATAATTCACGAGTATGTAAAAAATACCCTTTTGAAATCTATCACAGTGTTTTAGTAATGTACTTTTATTTTCATTTTTGAAGTTTTTCCTTCACGAAGTGAAATTTAATTTCGAACCTGTTATCTTTTTCGGCATTCTATCTTGTTTAATGTCTTATTTTATATATTTTATTACAAAAAAAATACTCAATTAACAAACAAACACTTCAAGTGCGTGAATGTTTTCCTGGTATTTCTTCTTTTCTAATGAAATATTTGCATTGTATTGTTTAATATTTTGTTAACGAATAGTCTCTTAATATGATACATAGAAATGGCACATTTGCTACTTTTGATAATTAATTAATTATATGGTTCAACCAGCTGTCGGTTACGGAAAAGGGACCACTAACGCAGTTCTTTTGAGTTTTTTTGAAAAATAGAAATCATAATTTGTTCTTGTATATATATATATATATATAACTTACTCAAATAAAAGTGTAGAAAAGCCCTACCTTTTACAAAATAAGGTGATCTTGTATGATTTCCATACTATCCCCTAGAGACCGAAGGACGATTGTATACACAATTATAGGACACTGTATCGCCTTCACAATTAAAAGACCCATCATGTATAGGAAGTATAGAAACCGGTTTACAAAATATGAAACAATCCAATAGAAAACCTACAGCCTTATTTATGTTTAAAAAAGGCAAACAGCAACAAACGTCTACCACTGAATGATAGACTCTTAACATCAGAAACGACACAAAGGAGCAAGGTAAGTCAAGTTTGTATACTAAAAAAGATGGCCTTGTGTAATGCGAAAGTTTAAGGTTTTTTTTTTATTTGTTATTGCTTCATGTGTATCGTTTCCCTGTTTTAAAAATTCACCAGAAGTCTCATTGAATTGAACTGGCCCTTCTCTTGATGATGGTGAATTAATACGTATGTCATCGGTTAAAGATAGCTTAAACTTTTGAAATTAGTTTCAATCATTACAATAGTATACTCAGTTGTCTCAAACAAAACTCCGTCGTCCAATGACAGCATTTTGAAGAAAAAAAATAATCTTTTTTAGGCATCGATTGAACTACATGTTGACTGGAATTGCTTCACACATTTAGAACTAAACTGTTTTTCTCTTTGAGGCTATACCTTTATATAAATAACTTACAATAATTGGATTGTGTTTGATGACTTTTAAATGAATGATTAGTTGATGATTTTTTTACAATTTGTAAATAGTATTTAAATAATTTATTTTATTACGCAGATATCAATATGAATTGCGGAAAAAAAAGTATTTGGTTATTTGTGTATGACAATGGAGATGTTATTTAAATCTTTGGGATATTCAATAATAACACAGCTATTTAACATTTTGGACTTTTTTCTATTATTTAAAGTCAAAGATCAATTACGTTTCAATTGACATTACAAGGGATTGTAAACTAGAAGTGCAAAATATTATGCTACAAACAACACTTTATGAATAGATAAAACGTCGGTATACATAAATAGATGATTTATGAAGAGTGAGTTATTATAAATAAGTATATTTAATTAGATAATCTTTTTATTGTATAAAATTTTAAATGGATTTTTGAAACTATTCCATATAATAGTCCATATAGTAGTTAACGTCAATTCGTTGACGCACTTAGTATTTGAAAATTCACATGTTCATTTTTTCTTACAAACACAATATCCAATGATAGGAGATTTTTGTATTAACTAAATGAGGACCAAAAAAAAATATCAATTTACAAAATTGACAGTTTAAGTCTAAATTTTGCCAAAAAACCGGATGATGGTGTATTCTAATTGTGGACATATATTTTTCTATAAAGATTTGTATGTAACGCGGATTCATATGTTATCATAGTACTGCAACAATTCAGCTAAACGACAAACAGAAAAAGAACAAGAAACTTTCAAAAGTTGTTGATTATTCACCAATTTGGTTTTTAACAATTCGAATTTGATAAATTTAGGCTAGTTGTGTAAATAAAAGGAACGCACCATATTTGATAACAAAGAGCCCAGCGACACGAAGTTAACTAAAACATATATAGGTATTGTACCCATGCATACAAAAAAAAAATGATGCATCTGTCCTGTGTTAACAATGATACCATTTTAAAAAGCAGAAAATAGACATACATGTAATTATAGTCATACTATTTCGACTCACTTTACAAAACATCATTCTACGAATGAAATAATGATTTCGTTTGTTTGGTTTTTTTCCATGTAGTTTGTTTGTAGTGTTTGCTAGAAATTACATTTTCGTTTCTAAAACACATTTCACCTAAGATATAGGTTATGAATTTAAGCTGCTACCAAATTATACGTCTCTTTTCTATTATGAGTTGCTTTTACCATAACTCAGGAAAGGCAATCAGGATATATGACTAGTGCCGAATTTCGAATGCTTATGTATGTCTAAATAATTTCTTATCAATGTAGTTTTTAATCATATAATTTACATAGACGTTGTTTCGCATGCTTTTATGAGCTTTAAATGTTTCTAGATTCATAAAATGGTCTGATTTTAAATCAGTTTTTAATTAGTTATATAATTCAACAATACACTTCTTTACTGTCCTACATTCACAAAAGCAAACATACCATTTAAGTTTCTATAACATGAATGTTTGTGACTGTTTAATGATTATCGAAACGAGGACTTTAAAAGCATGTTTCGACTGGCAGACTCGACCAATATCCCACATCTTACCAAAATGAATCCGATTACGTATTTATATTTATATTTAAATATGTTAATAAATCACATTTTATAGTTCTTTTACGATGTTTGAAAACTACTTTTTGCGTCATAAAGGATACTTTGCATTTGTGCATATATACCCTGTAATATACCAAATATACCTTAATGTAGTATAACAACTTACATAACTTACGAAATACTAAGCTTAATCAACTGTGAAATTTTATCAGTCCTCCTCAAAAGGATAAATCAGAGTATATATTATAATCCTGCTAAGCTTTGTAAAGTAGATTTTTTTTTAATATATGGATGTTGCTTATCATCTTAATAACGTGTTATAGTATTCTTTTATTTGTCTCTGTGAATTATTACTTTTACTGTTAGTCTAGTTTTTGCAATATCCATTTGACGTGGCTCTGTACTTGTCTTTCCTTTTTTGCTAATGTGCTTTGCTTATATACCTTTTGTTTATCTTTGATTTCATATTATAAATATATATAAGACCCAGTAAGGAATAAGACAGTTATTATCCATTCGTTTGACGTGTTTCAGCTTTTGTTTTTGTCATTTGCTTAGGGAATTTCCGTTTATAATTTTCGTTCGTCTTTCTTTTTACTTTCTGCATATTAGCTTTGGACTTTATTGACAGAAAAGTGTTTCAAACGCACGAATTGTATAACGTGCTATGATCAGCAAATATCATTTTATTTTTAAGTCTAGCAAATGAATTTTGAATAAAGGTTTAAAGAAAATTAAGTTGTTGTAGCCGATCAAAAAAATCTTCAAAATTATCATCATTTTGAAGAAAAAAAAAAAAATATCTACTTATTTATGTACATTTAATAACTACACAAAACGTATTTTATTTTAGAATTAAATTGTTGTGTACACCTAATTATAAGCAAATATTTTTTTCAAGAGATCAGAATTGGGATAATTTCAAAAATTACTCTATAAACAGGCACCTTGTCTTTGCCGTAGCTTATCTCTGTCTTGTATGGCTATGCTAGACATACCGCTTAAATGACAACATTACATGGGAATACAGTACCAATTAAAACAAGGAGAAGTACGTAAACGAAGAATAAAGTATAGCCTATATAAATTTCCTGTTACAAAACTTTGAATTTTTCGAAAAACTAAGGATTTTCTTATCCCAGGCATAGATTACCTTAGTCGTATTTGGCACAACTTTTTGGAATTTTGGATCCTCTATGCTCTTCAACTTTGTACTTGTTTGGCTTTATAAATATTTTGATATGAGCTTCACTGATGAGTCTTATGAAGACGAAACGCGCGTCTGGCGTACTAAAATATAATCCTGGTACCTTTGATAATTACTATAACAAAATAAGCTACAGACAAAAAAACTGATAGACAAAGGCGACTTCAAAGTAGGACTAGTCAAATGAGTCTTTGCGACTCGTTATTTATACAACGTCACACCTTTTTGAATGCACATACACGTATATCTAGCAGAATATATTTCGAAATGACAAATAAAAAGGGTATAAACACTTCTTAACATAAGGTGATAAATTATAATATCCTAAGGAATTGAAAGTCCCGGAGATCCAATTGCTTGATGTTGTCTGTGTGTAGATATTTGGTTATATACAAATAGAAAATGTTTACTTTTTGTATGTTTTTGAATTATTGCTTGTGCGGGTGGGGGTGAAAAGTGTGCACTTTCCAGTTGTGTACACAAAACAAATCTTATCAATTGCGTCACAAATCATATTTTCTTCGCGTCAAAACAAAATAGTTCACGGCATAAATATATACCAGAAAAAAGTCGTCAGAAATTAATCTGCTAAGATTATATTGGACACTGAATAAATAATGTTCACGAACGGTTAGAAACTCAACATATATGTTTGAAACCATCAATAAAAAGGATGGACATACTTGAAAATTACATGTTGGGCATATCTACCTCTGTCATAAATGCAGTAGAAAACAATTATACTTGCTGTTTTCCAAACTTCTACAAATCGCATCAAAATCAGTGTTTAATAACAGTTTACATCAGTGCTCAACGAATATCTTTTTTTTCTAATTGAAAACGTTTTGGAATAGTACCCACAAAAAAGTTCCCACCGTAATGTCAGCTGTACAATTGTGTGATTTAGATTCATGAAAATGAACGGTCTAACCTTTATTTATTATATTATTTCTTTATTTACTTTTCAAAAAGATACTTTCATCATTCAAAGACAATTTAAGATACTAGTACTTCAATGTTATGTGTTAAAAATCGAGGGCAAAAATTGTGATCATTCATTTGTTCATTTTAAAAATGATTTTATATATTACTAAAAAACAATTGAAAAAAAGAAATTTTTATATTCTTTTGTTGTTATCATCGTGCTCCAGTGTTCTTGTTCACGTGAAAACTTTGAGTCTTTTATAAAGTGAAAATGAAACTCGATGAATCCAAATGTGAAGCAAAATATGATTATCCTAATTATCCTAATGAAGCACCTCAGATTACCCCTTGTTTTTGGTGCGGTTTGTGTTGTTCAGTCCTTAGTTTTTATGTGATGTGATTTGTATAGCGTTGGGCTTTTTTTTTGTCTTTTCTATTTTTGCAATCACGTACTTTTTTATCAGGTGAATGTTGTCCATATTTCGCAATAGCCGTTTAATATATTCCTGGATATACACTTTGCAGTGTTTATGGAGACGCTCGGTTATTTTTGCAATTATTATACAGTTGCAATAATGTATAAACAGCAAATAATTACTGTAATCAAATTTAGGATGATAGGTCCTATCAAGTTATTGCTATTCAGTGTCAATAAACAGATACATATAGTTCAAGCAGAATATTTTCGGAAAATACAATTCTTTAAAATAAAGTTCCTTCACTTTAAGATTCAGGAAATAAAACTTCTTTTGACTGGTTATATTTGCAAATACCCCTGCTGAACTGCATAAATCTTTCTTATATAAGTATCAGAAAACTTGATAATGACTAAACATCAATGGAAGAGCGGCATTTTTATGATTTGACGTCATCTAAGTAGTTTGTTCAAATTGAATCCTAAATGATATTTTCATAAAAATACGGTGTTAATTTTATTTTTATCTACAAATTATATAGTACTGTTTGAAATGATATGTAGTTACGCAAAAATAATGGTTAGGGAATGGTTTTTAATCTTTCATTGATCGTCTTATTTCTATTGGCTTATAAAATCAGGTAAAAAAGATATTTAAACCACAACGGTTTTCATTTTTGTTTCAGGTATTCGGTACTTAAGTTTAAATATAATATCTGAAATTTAAAAGTCATAAATGCTGAAAATTTATTTTAATCTGTTTTACTGACTTGCATAATATAGGAAGTAAATATTTTCCGATTAAGAAATGAGTTGCACTTCAGTTTCAATATCTAATGGATACATTCAGTCAGCATTGAACTTATTCAACGTAAATGAAACAGTAACGTACGCATGTAATACGTTTTATACACTCTCCGGAAACGCTGTAGCTACGTGTAAAGATGTTAATGGCACGTGGTCAAGTACACCTTCATGTAAACTTGTCTTTTATGATAATGGTAAGTTCAAGAAGTTTATGTTTATTAGTTAATGTGAGAGATTTCGTGATTTCTGTTACCAATATGTAGCAGAAATATTTTATCGTCAATATGTTTACAAAAAATAAAAATTTAATAAAATTACGCCAGACGCGCGTATCGTCTAGATAATACTCATCAGTGACTCTCAGATCAAAACTTTTAGAAAGCCAAACAAGTATAAAGTTTAGAATAAAAGATTCTTTAATTGTTTTGTCGATTTGCAATTTTTTATGTCGCTTTATTTGAAACACTTACTGTTCATTTATCTGTCCAAAATCAGAAACCTGCAGATATATATAATTCGTCTGACTTTGTCTCTTTCATTGAAGAATAACTAACATTTTTTGAAAATTCATATTAACGTAGATTCTTTGAAAATTGCATACCATATGATACAGAGATAATTTCACAATCTTAAAGAGGTAGGGACAATTTGTCGGCAATTTGTTTCATTCGATAAGATAGGTAAATAATGTTTTAAATAGCCCGATAGATGCTATTTATAGTACATAAAAATACGTCACATCATTTATTTTCATACCTTGAACAGGTATTCCTACAAAAACAAGGCCATGACTATTGATTTTTTAATATTGATTTTATTTTATTATTAACATCCTTTATGCAAGGTGCCATACCATGTAACTTCTCAAGGAGCCAAATGATATCGAACTAATTCAAATCGTGATTTTCTCATTCTGAATATGTATATCTGTTACACAGTATTTGTCCTGGTCTTTTAAGGTTTTATCGTCTATAAGATTAGACAAGAAAATACATGTGCATGTATATATTTTAACCGCAGAACATCTTACATCAGTTGGTCATAGATCACCCTGTGTTACTACTTCATGTTGTATTGCCTTTTCTGTAATTTTAACAAATCGGCCTTTCGTTGTGATACAGATGCAACAGATTCTTGATGTTTTACCTACAATCACGATTTGTAGTGTAATTGATTTGTTCTGTTATGTTGTTTTATTTTTCTGATGAGTTATGTACCCGTGTATAGACGGTGGTAAAAATTTCAGTACTAGTATCTTTACAGTTTGTGATTTGGCGACAAAATTGTTGTTGACTGCATTTGTTACATATAATACCATGTTCAAAAAAGGTTTCGACGAAATGTGTTTTGTTGTTATGAAAATTGTATACAATGGCCTTATTTTAAGTTATGTGTATATTACACCCGTAACATGTAGGCTTAATTTCTATAGAATTAATTCTCGTGTTATTGGTTATGTACAGGCACCTACATCAGTTTGACGGCAGTTGTCCCTTGGATATATGTAATAACGTACACACATGAATAGAAAGTAATTCAAGAGTATGGACAGTCATAGGATTGCACACAATAAGCGATACATTGTTTTTTCTTTGATACACGTAAAATTATTTACTAGTACACTAACTGAATAGTCAAAATGAACCAAAATGACTCTATGAATCAAGCAAACAACCGAAAAAATATGATAGAAACTTTAAAATTTAATATAACAACACAAAAAAATGCAAAAGTTCTGAGCGAGGTTCGAACCCTTTCTTCAAAACCGTTATTTATTAGTAGTTCTGTGCTCTACTGGTGGAGCTACGGCGATTCTTATCATTATGACTCTTATTTAGAAACTATATTGGTACAATTTATCGATGTTACAATTTTTTCTTTAAAAAGTTGTTTTTTATGTAATAAGGACACACTAAACCAATTTCATTTTTGAAGTAAAAAGTAGTATGAATAACAACAGTCATAAAAAGCATTCTTTGGTTTGAAATGTCCTTCTTGGGGGATTCCCTGTTTTTTCCACATAAAAACACCCGAAAATCCGGATATTGGACTTTCATCCTTTTTTAGGGTTAAATTAACTATTGATCACACATATCATACTATATGTAAATCGAGATATTGATCAAAAAGCATTTTTATTTTTGGTTTTTATAGGAAAGTTTACTCTGTTGGCACTTTTTGAAATTGGCCCTTCTGTGAAAAAAATCCTCGGCATTATGGCCCTACCTCTTTAATTGTATAAATCGGCTTTTTATCAAGTAGATATTTACTAGTACATATATTCAACATTAGTACATACACGAAAGTTTGAAACAAAATGAACCCTAAATGCTTATTACAACTGCCTGTGTTTTGAAATCCACTGAGAGGTTACGAAATATTTCTAGTGCTGGTCATAAAGTAGTATATAATTGAGGATATGACAGACTAGCATAAGTGCATTTGTGTCACTTGGCATAGATTACCTTAGCTGAATTTGGCAAAACTTTTAGGAATTTTGGTCCTGAATGCTCTTCAACTTCGTACTTTATTTGGCCTTTTTAACTTTTTTGGATTCGAGCGTCACTGATGAGTCTTTTGTAGACGAAATGCGCGTCTGGCGTATATACAAAATTTGGTCCTGGTATCTATGATGAGTTTATCTATGATAGTCTTAATGGTGTGCGTTATTATCGATTGATGATGTTGGTGTGGGCTAGTTGAGGTACAGTAGATTCTTATCAACTATCAACTATCAGTGGTACAGTTGTATTGCTTGATGATACCCTTATGGTATTATGTTGTGCATTATTATTGATTGATGATTCTGGTATGGACAATCAGCGGTTTAGTAGATTCTTATCAATTAGTCGTTGCACAGTAGCTTCGATTGATGATATTTTTATGGACCAGCAATATTACAATAGTTTCCTATGATCTAGCAAGGATAATAATGTTTTAATGTATAATAACCTTAGAGATTAGCAGTGATATGAAGGTGTTCTCAGTTAATCATAAATTAAAAATACTCGCTTTATATTTTTCTTAAGTCCATTGAAATAACCAAACATGTGTATATACATTGAATATTTGACATAAGGAACATTAATAAGACGAATCTCAATACCATTATTGTGCTTTGAATGTGTAAGGAGTCGTCTCCTGCTGAATATTGCCAACACTATTCGATAAATTCGGGGGGATTTTAATGAGTACTTCCCTCAAATAAACAGATAAATGTGCTTGAATGTACATGTCTTCATGATGTGTCATACAGTGAAATATATGTATTACCCTTTCTCCATGGTATTTTCTTTTTTCTTTAAAATTTATCTAGTATTGCGGTATTTTTGCTAATACTTTTCTTTATATTTATTAGGGAATATTTTTATTGGAAGCATGTCTTCCCTGGTAAATTATGTATGCTTGAATATTTTATGAGCCTATGATTAATTGTATTTTTTAGAATGTATCTAATTGGAAAAGGGTGATGAAGCTATTTTACCTTCAGGGAAATGATGACAATGAAATTAAAAAAAAACCAGTACAATACATACAAATAAGATGTATAAAATATATAAGCTAGTTGTCAAATGGATTCTTGGAAATATGATTCTCAGTTGAATTTGTCGATTCATCTAAATCGTTAGATCAAACACTTTTCTCATATAACTATCGCAATTGAATGAATCTGCAGTGTATTCGATGTTAAATTCACTAAAATAATTCATTGGAACTTACCTTTTGCATTTTATCGGTATTTGATCTACTAATTAAAATACTGCTCTCCGTTAATTATTGAATATATCAACTGAATAATGAAAAGTACAAAAATAGATAATTAATTTGATTTAATTCATTGATGATTAATATAACTAGATACAATTTAATTTAAAGGTGGTTTTAAGGTTGTTTACGTTTTGTATTACTAAATGTATTCACTGGTATAATGCTATATAGGATCGTATCAAAGCCTATTTCAAACAACTAAGTGTAGATCAATAAATAAATTACAAAACCTTTCATGGTTGTTTAAACCTTGATTTGATGCGTTAGACCTTTTTATATGAGTTTAAACCAATTCATTTCAAATATTTTTAAATCTTTAGAGGGTAAATAATTGTGCTTATTAATCTTTTTCCGAAATAAATTTAGAAATGTAACCTCGTTGTTGACAGCATGAATACTGCTTCATAATATAAAATAGAATGTGGAAATGTGTTTTCCGGTTTATATACTAAGTCATATGAATATCCGGATATGTGAAGAATACGTCATTGAACAAGCAAATAGAAAGGAAAACAAAAAATTGTCTAAATAAGCTCTACAAAATATTTATTTCGTTTTGGATAATTATTTTATAAAACGTAACTAGAAAATGAAAAAGAAAATTTAAACACGTGGATGATATTGTTTTTTTACAAATTGATTTACTACAATTCTCATATTCGATGTTTAAAACTCTTAGTCGACTTCTTGTAAAGTAGGTAACACTTATTGATAAAAGAAGTGTTTTGTTTACTTTTTGCTTGATGATCTCATATTGATTTTTAACGCTTTGATTTTCTTTTTTATGTTTCGTCACAATATTTAGAAAAGTGTTTCAAACAAAGGTTGCTAAAGAAAAATACAAAATGAGTGTAATATTTTCTGGTTACATCGAATTTCTTTTTAACAAATCTATTCCATATGGAAGCTGTAAAATCTCTTTTTAAAAGTGCTGCAGTACCGAGCTTCATGTCTATAAAGCTCTTATCCTTACATTACGGTAGCATGTACATACAAAGGTACCTATAGATCCATACTTATGGAATTGACCAATATCGCAATATTAAAATGTATAGAGGATTTTCATTTGATGAATTATGATGTTAAAGTATATATACTTTTTATAATGCTAAGTATTTTGTAAATAAAACTATTTTGTTAAAAGATTAATATCACTACATTGTTAAATTTTATCATTAAACACCTAACTTCTCTTGTTTATTTAATTTATTTCGGACTAAAGGTTTTTAAGTTTATTAAAAGAAATTGAATATAGATTAAACATCTGTTTGATACAATCTCGCATGTGAAATATAAATTAATTCTAAATTAATTCTAAATTAATTCTAAATTAAACTAATATAAATACCATCATAATAAGCATCAAATACAAATGTAAATAAAGACATATTAATGTGTATTAATTTCATATTGGATCAAAGTGAACACTTTATTAGGGTTTGTGCTGTTTGAACTTTTATGTTTGCTGATAGGCCCTGCCAAGATGTTAACATATTAGTATATAATATGTCAGCCAAAGGACAATATTACGCTTAAAGCCCGATACTACATCTCTGAAGAGACATAAATTGTCGATATGAGAGTTTGGTACAGTAAAATTGCTACTGTTAAAAAAATAATGAGGATTTATACGTTTAACGAATGGAATAAAGTATCTACATTTATATATAAGAACTTTTAAATCTTTGTCCAGTGTGACTAACATAACCAAATCGATTACTAAATTTGGAAGCATGGTATAATCAAACTCGCAAAAGGCAAAACAAAAGCAATTAAATAATCGTGATATCAACAAAAAAAATACACTTAAAAATGTGAGTGAACGATAACCTTTGAAAGGTAAATGATAAACGAAAACTTTTGATAGGTAAATGGTAAACGATAACCTTTGACAGGTACATGATAAACGATAACCTTTGACAGGTACATGATAAACGATAACCTTTGACAGGTAAATAATAAACGATAACCTTTGACAGGTAAATGGTAGACATGTTCATAAAAATGATATCCATCCATAAAAATCTATAACATGTAAATGAATAATTTTAAAATCAACTTCTAAAACTCCACAAAGGACAAAAAATGTGGTAATCATTTAACAATGCATAGCTTTAGTACGTTTCTCGTAAATGATCACAATGTCAATTTAAGATCATATGTTAAGTAAATGATACAGATAGATACGATAAGTGTGATACGATAATTGTACCTAAACACATTTGAATTTTTAAACGCATGGCTTGCTCAGCTTTTTACAAAGTTATCTAAAATGTAACAGTCAAGTATTTATAAATATCACATTCTCGCATATGTATGGATAAAGGTGAAAATATAGTGATAGGTATGATATCTATAATACTAAAATTACGAGGTCCAATTTGTCAGCCGTCATCACGTAAAAACGACGAATCAAAGAATTCAACTTTATATATAACTAATATAGTACAAAGGTGTAGATTAAAAATTACACCACTCCAGGCCCTTTTGTTTTCCACGTAATTAATATTGCCAATAATGAAGAAGTTCCGGGTCGAGTCCGCTACCAATACCAATAGTATATCCACCTGTTACCTATTACCTTATCTGTACGTTCCGCATCTGACAGGCGTACCACCAAACGTTGTATTCAGGGTTAATATGCTATATACACGGATCATAACCACAGGGTTGACACTACTAAATTGTCAAATTGTTACCTATTGTAGTATTTTAATCAGTTAGACTTTCTAAGATAACAATACGAATACTAAAAATCTGGACTAAAAATAAGGCGTATAGGTACAGTTTTCAATTTGTTAGTGGGCATGACGTAAAACAGCGAGGCAAAGAATTCAACTTTACTTATAACTTATATAGGACAATGCTGTTGATTAAAAAATACTCCATTCCAGGACCTTTTGTTTTCCAAATAATTAATACTACCAATAATTGATAAGTTCCAGTTCGACGGATTCAAACAGAAAGATTTGAAAGCAGAGAAAACTGCGTATCTTATAATCGGCATGACTTTATCAGATGACAATACTAATATTAAAATAAGGCTTGCGCATAGTTATATACTTTAATTCAGTCACGGACCCGCGATATCACGGGTGTGTTCTAGTGTTATATATTACCGTAGCTGTGTTTGGCAATGCTCTTCAACTTCGTACTTAATTTGGGCTTTTGTTTTACTTTTTTTATTCGAGGGTCACTGTTGAGGCTTATGTATACGAAATGAGCATCTGGCGTACGAAATTTCAATTCTGATATGTTTGACGAGTTTATTTATAATTAGCATTTATTAGTCTATGCATACATATCAAAAATAAGTTAAGATAAAGAATACGAACTTCAAAGATTAAAACTATACCACCACACAAGAAAGGCGTACTTATATAACTTTAAACATATATCAGTATGTAGGTAATAATACATGAATAAATGTTTTCAGGATTTGAATTATGAATCCACCATTTTCTACATAAGAAAATGTCTGTACCAAGTCAGGAATATGACAATTGTTACCCCTTCGTTTGATGTGTTTGAGCTTTTGATTTAGATTAGGGACTTTCCTTTTAGAATTTTTCTCGGAATTCAGTATTTTTGTGATTTTACTTTTTTTTTGTCAAAACGTAATGGAACGTAGACTCTGAGGCAAACAATTAGGTTAATATGCTCGTACAAAGTACTAATGAAATGCAATCTGTTGATGCGAATGTCATACAGGTTTAGCGCTATAAAACCAGGTTCAATCCACCATTTTCTACATTTAAAAATGCTTGAACCAAGTCAGGAATATGACAGTTGTTGTCCATTCGTTTGGTGTGTTTTATCATTTGTTTTGGCCATTTGATTAGGGACTTTCCGTTTTGAATTTTCCTCGGAGTTCAATACTTTTGTGATTTTACTTTTTATAAAACATTCATGGAACTTGATGAATTCGAAATTTACAGACGAAATGTGTTTGTTTATCAAGCTGCGTGTAGTTTATACTTACATTTTCAAACAATCATTCATCATTTAATATTACAAGCATCGAGCTATATAACCATACCGATCATATGAAATCCAATTATAAAAAATCATGGGTTAAGAAGACGTTGAGGGAATTTTTAAGATTCCTACAGGATTATGGTGTAATATAACTAATAATAAGAATCTATTTCATTATTGTGCCACGTATTAATTGACAAACATATGCAATAACATTTGGTAAACTCATTATAGATATCCGGATTATTTTTTTTTGTTATGCCAGACGCGTGTTTCGTCTACAAAAGACTCATCAGTGACGCTCGAATCCCAAAAAGTTAAATAGGCCAAATAAAGTACGAAGTTGAAGAGTATTGAGGACCAAAATTTCTAAAACTTTTGCCAAATACAGCTAAGGTAATAAACGTACATAGAACAATCAATACCCAGCCATATACTTTGGCTTATGAGACACGTTGCACAAAATATATATACATGTTCTAAAAAATCCAATGATACTTTGAAATACTATATTTTTAAAACTAATAACTATCATGAGGTAAGAGTATTTTCAACATGATGAATAAAATTTATTTAAAAAATATTTTAAGATATTTTGTAAAAAATATTTACTTTCTAAAACTTCACACATATAAAACAAAATATGTGAAAAAGGTTACGTTAAGATATTGCGAAAAAAAATCAACTGATATGCATAATTTAGAAAAACAGAATGAATTCAAATAATTATTCACCGTTAAAACTTTAAGTAAACAATTTACGTCGAATGAAAAACGGCTAAAAAGTATGTAAACAATTTACGTCGCATAAAAACTAATACATATTAACTACTAATTTTAATTCGGCGCGGGACGTTTGCGCTTTTTCATACGACATTTGCGCTTTTTATTTTGGACACTTGCGCTTCAAATCATAGGACATTTGCGCCTTTTAAAAAAAGACGTTTGCGCTTTTGTAATATTTGATTTTTATGACTATCCTCCCCTTTTATCTGGGCTAGGGACCGGCAGGTTTGACCTTAAAGAGTTAAAGTTATATTTTTCCTTATGATTAAAAGTTTAAAAATAGCACATTTCATAGCACATTGATATATGTTTTAAAGTTTATATACAGCTAAAAGTTAACATTATAAAGACATAAAAACATGTGTAGTCATCACAGGTCAGTTTGGCTGGATAGCTGAAGCACAAGGAGTGAACAAATTTAGCTCTTGTTATCTGTTCTGATTGGTATTTCGCACACATTTCAAATAAATAATAAAGTTTCTTTTTCTCAATTCTAGACCGGGGTGCCTATTCATCAATGTAACGAATCTTAATGTAATTCACCGACTGTTGTTCAATGATATTCTTCAAAAAGATTTTTAAAATTGTATAGCAGGATGAGTCGAGTAGAACTGTTCATTATAGTGGGCATGGAAGGATTCTGGACATTTTATCGTACTAATGACAAATAAAAATTAAATCTATTAACGTAATGATTACTTCTCATTAAAATTACAAGTAGACGCCTATAGGTAAAAAGCGCAAATGTCCGGTCAAATTAATACAAGTGAATCAAGATTTAAAGCGCAAATGTCCATAATATTTGAAGCGCAAATGTCCTATCGTTTTACAGGTAAAAAAGCGCAAACGTCCTGTGCCCTTTTAATTGAACCTCTATTTCAAATTGACCTTGATGCCTTTCATGAATTTGACTAGTTCTAACGATTTTCAATTATAAGATTACTAGTATCAGATTAAACGAATAAAAGTAAATTTTAAATGTTTGTGCGTTATAACCTTATAATTAACATAACTGCTATCAGCCATGAGAAAAATAAGATTTCTATAAGGTATTTCGACATTTAAAAACTTCTGTCAAATCCTTGACATCGAGTTTGAAAAAAGTTGGTATCAAAACTTACAAAAAAATAATTTCGAACTTGTTGATAAGACAGTTTTAATATTTTCAGACGATTTTTTCACATTAAAAGTAAAAAAAAAAAAAAAAAAAAAATTGCAATAAACTCCATTTTATTAACTGATTAATTAACTACTAATTAGATTAACTGATTGATCTCATATCAGCTGTTGAAGCCTTTAAAGTCTTAAGAAACCTCAAATTAAAAAAAAAATATGCATATGTTTTTTATAACTAAATGGATAGTTTTCATTATACAACTTATGTACATATACTTTTTTCTGAGGAAAATTCTTTAGTTTGTCCACATTTAGGAGAAGTTTACTTATTTTTAATTGCTTCCTTGAAAGGAAGCAATTCGCCGACATATTTTCCGTATGCATAGTGACCCTCCTCGTAAAAATCAGGTGATCGCAATACGCATGGATCTGTCAATAAAATAAACAATTATCTAATTGTACATGTTAAACACGTGCTCAATTCCCATGTTTTTTTGTTATTTGTTTTCTATAAGGTGACAATCGGTAAACTTCGGCTTCAAAACACGACATTTAATGACCAGCCATATCTGTTAAATCATAACAGACAGAGAGAAAAAAAAATACGATTATACCATATATTTGCGTAAAAAATAAGAAAATCGTGTACAGATGACTAAGTTTATGATATGTACATGCATTGGTTTCAAGAATCAGATAAACTTTATTTTTCACCAATCACTCGTTTCATATGACTTTAACAATAGGTGTCAAAGTGTTTAAATCGCACCAATTAGTATATTACCTATACTACATGCAGAAATATTGTTTCTTGTTGAGCCCAAATCCAAATGGGTCGAAAAATATCCTGATGTTAGAGCAAGAAGCGATTCATTATAATATATTATCACCGAATCCAATACATCTATTGTTTATTCCTTAAAAAACAAATTACATGAGTCAAGTATTTCTCATTTGTAAAATCAATTTTAGAGGTCAACAAAATAATTAAAAGATTGTCTATTAACTGTTATTATATACCTATAATGAAGTGTTCGTGTTTCGAGTATATTTCAATTACAATGCAAGCAATACAAGGTTATAACTATTATCACAACTTTTGTAGTTGAACCTTGGTTATATGACTTATTAAACTGAACGGAAATATTAGAATTGGTCATACATATAAAATTGGTAGAACAGTATTTTTTAATCACTGTAAACTATTATGCTATATAGAGAAGTCAACTATCTTAGCTGTTGAACCATTTAACAATGTGAGTCAAAGTTTTTCAAATTGCACTATAGTTTTTTTAATAAAGAAAATGAATTTTAAAAAATACGACAATTATTTTTAATGTTGTTGTCCTGATATCTTATGGACTCTCATCACACGTTTCTCTTTAAATATTCATAAAAAGTGTACATTCGCATAGCCGAATATAATTTCTTTAAAAATTCCTACTCTATTTTTTTATAATCTGAAGAATTGTTATGCATACATAGCGTGACAAGTACGTCTTCTCAAGGTGTCTGAGACACTTTAAAAACTGCATCGTCATTTGTCCTGAGTTCATACAGTTTTATGATAATTATGCTATAAGTATAATGTTTCATAATATGCCTACTCATGAATATTTTACTTATAACATAAATGGTACCAATTTGTCTACACCAGATGCGCATTTCGACAATCAACAAATTATTTTAAAATCCAATGCTTATTAAAAGGATAAAAAGCTATAAACCAAAGAGGTCAAAAAAGATTAGCCAAAGCCGTGCAATGAATCAGAGCATTGCATGAGGGTGATACATTTCTAAATGTTAAACAATTTCGAAAATTTTGTAACAGCAAATTTTAATAACACAAAATCTTTATTTCCATGTCAGTACTAAAGTATTGGCTACTGGGCTGGTGATACCCTCGGGGACTATCAGTCCATCAGCAGAGGCATCGGCCCATTGGAAGGAATAACACAAACGGTACCAATTTTATATAGTAGCATACCCATTTCATACACTTTTCTTAATTAGATTCCCATGTCACAAACATACAAATCGTAAAAGAATGTAATTAAAAGCTGTAGCAATTATCTCCCGAACTATTAGTTGCTAGGGCAATGCCATCCATTTTGTAGTTATGTGCGAACTGCATAATTATTTGTTTATGTCTCCTTTCAGTTTAGAATACAAAAAAAAAATATTTTTCGCATAAAAAGTTTATGCTGATTTAGCCCTGCTTTGTACTAGACCGACACGCAGAGCCGAATTTTCAACATGATAATTCACATGGAAACAGTCCACATTACGACAAGCTAGACTAAGTATTCTACCTGGACACAGTATTCCGACTCCGTGCCGACCAGTCAATTCTTTTACCTTAATGCCGCTTGCTTAATAGCATTGACGAAACATTTTTTTGTCTAACTCGAGGTTCGAACCCATGACCTCCCGTGCTTGAAGCAAACACTGTTTCGTCTCCGAGGGTATCACCAGCCCAGTAGTCAGCACTTCGGTGTTGACATGAATATCAATTATGTGGTCATCTTTATAATAGTTATCAAAGGTACCAGGATTATAATTTAGTACGCCAGACGCGTATAAGTTTCCTGTTTACAAAACTTTGATTTTTTTTCCGAAAAACTAAGGATTTCCTTATCCCAGGAATAGATTACCTTAGCCGTATTTGGCACAACTTTTTGGAATTTTGGATCCTCAATGCTCTTCAACTTCGTACTTGTTTGGCTTTATAAATATTTTTGACATGAGCGTCCCTGATGAGTCTTATGTAGACGAAACGCGCGTCTGGCGTACTAAATTATAATCCTGGTACCTTTGATAACTAACCATGACAGCCACCGACGCGGTCAAGCTGAATAATAAGTTATTAAATTAAAATGCATATCGAGTAGGAAAATCTATTATATCATATTATCAAAATTTGTTTTAAATCATTTTATATCAAATTTTCTATTATATAAGTACGAAACCAGTGTTATTTGAGTTTTACTCGAACGAATTGTAAAAGATATACGATTGTAAATGAACAAAAATTTCGAAATTTACATTCATTGATAACTGAATAATACATAAACTTTATATCTATAAGTTGCCATCTTCGAAATATGGGATCCTATAGATATGTTCTCGTTATAGAATATTGCATGCCTGCATGCTTCTTTCTGCTTTTTTTAACTATTCACTGGATTCGACTAATAACCAGATTTTATTGTGATTAACAAGCCTTGTCACATGGAAAACTGCCAACAAAATGCAGGAATTTGCCCAAGTTGAAGGTTTGCAACGTTTAATTTATTAACGTTTCATAACATTCATGAAATAATTGCCATGTTACATAAGGCAATAATTTTGACAATAAAAAACCCAACACATTCAATGATAATTTCAATTTCAATGTCTGCAGTCGAAGAAAAAACTCAAATTGGTGACGTTTTTACTGAATAATTTAATTTAAGTGTACCGTTGTATAATATGAGTTTTAAATGACTTTTTAAATGACGTTTGTAAATAAAAGATACTTCACGACAGTACTTTGGTCGTGTGAGTTAGATAAATTGAAGTAGTTGGTATATTTAAACATTCAGTCAAGGTACCTACTTCGTAGACAGTAAATTTTAAGCCGCATATGCTTCTGTTTACTGTTTGAATTGTGACTTTAAAGGAACTGTCTGTCAGAATTTATTCGTGAAATCAATATATCTTTCGATCTTTAAAAAATCATTACCTGTTGCTATTTGTGAAACCCGATTGTTTTTTGAGAGACCAAAACTACATAAAATAAAGATGAAACAAACTTATACAAACAGTTTTAGATAAAAAGACGACAAATTGCATGATTGAAGATAGTCGTATTATACAGTAATGCTAAGTAGCGATACATGGTTGTATATGAACTTATGTGTCTATTATATCAGTTATACAATTAAAAAAAAAGACTTGGACTATGATACTTATCCATATTAGTATAACAGTCCCAGGAAAAGACAAGAATAATTGTATGCTTTAGATAGACACATCACCAGGTTAATTGATAAAAAAATCAATTTGAGTTTTTAAAATGTACGTGAATTAGGGTTTATTTAGAGAAAAAAATGTTTGTTTTCTGTGTCCATTACACATGTTTCTAAAATGATCTTATAAAACAAGAATTTATCAAAAATAAATGAATACGAATCGTTGGTAAAAAGGACAACACATGACAACGAAAACAGTTAAAAGTTGTTTTTTTTCTAAAAGGGTTGAACAATTACATGATTTATGAACTTGTTTATATAAGATTAAGCATTTACAACATGCCAATGTTGAAACACTACTTATTTCGTGGCACATAATATCCTCTATGATTATCAACCATGCAGTGGTATCACTCAGTGAAAATAAAATAACGTATGCTACATTTTTGTCCTAGTACCTGATATAACCTAAGTATTGGTAGTTTGTGTTTTTTGTCTTTATGTTAGTTTGTGTTTTTTTGTCTTTATGTTAGTTTGTGCTTTTTGTCTTTATGTTACTTGTACTTACAAACATTTATCTGGTGAATCAAGCCAATATAATTAACAATTGATTTTAACAGTCTACAATTTGGAGTTTAGTATGGCGTTCATAATCACTGAACTAGTACGGTGACAAATCAGGTAAATTTGAAAATTTTATGGACCGAAATACCTCACGGCTAATTTTGGTCTTATTTTGTAGATAAATATAATATCCTTTGATTAAGGCATGTCGTAGAGTGTCAAAGGTCAAAATGGGGGATTCGTATGTTCCATCAAATTTTTATATATCAAAACTTCTTAAGTTTTGATTGTTCTACTTTTTTGTGTAAAAAAAATACTATTGTTGATATATATATATATATAAGAAATGTAATATACTTTAACAGACTGTAAGATTGAAAAAAATGTCACATACATTTGAAAATCGCACAATTCACTCAATTTATATGATCATATGATATTAAAGTTTGGTGTCAAATAAAAGCTGATATATCGCTCTTTCATCTGTTACCAATTTTTTATCTGATATCTTCATTCCGGAATTTATTATAAGCGTTCCCATGTTTGAAAATGAAAAGAAAAAAATCCGAAAATCACACTTTAACGCGGTTTTACAGAACTGCACCGTGGGAAAACTCTACGACAGGGCTAAAATGAAAGTATAATGTTTACTCTATCTTCATGCGAATTTTCAGCCGTGAGGTATTTCGGTCCATTAAACTCTTTAAATAAGCGACTTTTTTCGATTTTTCACTCCACTATAGTATATATATTTGTTTAGGGGCCAGCTGAAGGACGCCTCCGAGTGCGGGAATTTCTCACTGCATTAAAGACCTGTTGGTGACCTTTTGCTGTTGTCTGTTTTATGGTCGGGTTGTTGTCTCTTTGACATAGTCCCCATTTCCATTCTCAATTTTAACTTTATTTTGTACTGTTACATCACTATCGATATGAGGTTAGAGGGAGGACTGAATGCTCACAAACCTGGAATTCAGCAGTTGTCTTGATTGCTGTCAGTCAAATTTGTTTAATCGTCGGGTTTCTGAATATACGATATTGGTTTTGCTCATTGTGTAAGGCTGTAGTTGACCCTATAGCTGTTTACATCCACATCATTCGGAGTCTTACGAATAATCGTCTCATTACCAATAGTAAATCATAGTTCCGTGAACACTGGACACTTTTAATTTGCAAAACACTCATTTGCAAATCCGCCGCCGCCTCAAACAAGAGCTACAATATCATGTATATAACCAAAATGTGCAGAATTACATGGGATTCAATAATTTCATTGGTTTTCTACAGTTACTTTCATATTTATTTTGCAATTTGAATTATAAAAACATGGGATTTTCAATATCCCATGGGACAGGGCAAAATCCCATGGGATTTACCATTATCCCATGGGATTTTGGTTAAATCCCATGGGATTTTTTTTTGTCCCATGGGATTATTGTAGTCCCATGGGATATTTGTTGTCCCATGGGACAAAAAAAATCCCATGGGATTTTTATTATCCCATGGGATTTTTAATATCCCATGGGACAAATTAAAATCCTATGGGATTCTAATTGTAAATATATAGATATAAATAAACAGTAATGTGTATGTTACAATGTATTCTATTTGGTAGTAAATTATTATAAGATGAATCTTTTTAATTGAATATCTTTTTTTCTTGGGAAATGTTAATTTAGCATATTGTTCTTTAACTGTTCAAAACTAAACTTTTAAACAACAAAGCAGATAATGTAAGTATCAATATATGTTTATTCATGAATTATAGAATACTTTCTTGAAACACAATTATTTGCCATTTGAAATCAATAAAAACTCTATTGTTAGGCTTAACATACTAGTAGCTATTTAAGTAAATCTATTTTTTCACAATATCCCTCAACACAAAACATTAATAGTTTCTTATCATCCAGCATTGTTTGATGGTATAGTCCACTTTTGGACATTCAGCACAGAACTTTGATATTATTGTGGTTTCAATATTTTTTTGAATTTAAAAGAACTTCAAATCATTGACTGAGTGATGAAAATAATAACTGATCCAACTTTTTTCTTTGAATTTATTCTGGTCTTGTTTCTATGTTTTCTCCATTTATTTTAGGTGGTGAATTTCAATCCTTCTGAAAAAGAACCAATAAAATCTAAAGTAATGGATTATACAAAATTGTTTTCATACATGTAGCAATAATATGATTTTCAATAAAAATAGCTATGCGGTATGGATTTTACTGATTGTTAAAGGTTGTCCAGTGTCATCAGTTGCTAACGGCCTACATCCTTTGGTCTCTGATGGAGGGTTGTCAAATTAGCAATATACCACATCTTCCTATTCTAATACCATATAACAATCAATTAATTTATTCTTCTTTATAAAATTTGGGTATTTTCCCAAGTTATATACATAATATATATATATACTGTAAATTCGGAATTAATGCAAGTTTTTTTTATTGCGAAAAATGCAACGGAGTTGTAAACGCAATAATTTAAACTCGTATTATGAAATATTTTATATGGATTAAACAGGATTTTTCAAAATTGTAAAATTTAAAATCGCATTTAAGTCTAAAATGACAGAATCGCAATAATAAATGCACGCAATAATTTATGAATTTTACAGTATAAAGATCAATGTTAAAAGTTAAAACTTTAGACAACTATAATAACATTCCATTATTCACAAGAATTTGCAATATATTATACAAAATGCAGACAACAGAAACAATATTTCTTTAAGCTTTTGAAGTTCAGACAGATTTCAATTTGTGTTTTATTTCAATGAAAAAATACCTTGAACATATTGGAAATTATAACATTGATACAAACAAAATATGTATGTTTTATCCTTTTTTTTTTGTATTGTTGGCTTGCTGTCTCATTTTAATATAAATTTAAACATACATCAATAATCTTCTTCTTTATTAAAAGTAAAAATGGGATATTTTTGATTTTGATATCCCAACACATTATAGTTCTATCACATAACTTATTACCAAGTTCAAAAACACCAATGTGTTTGATATTAATTTTAAGACATGTATAAATGTTCCAGACCATATCAGTATTCGGATCTTACTTTTATGGTCCAGAACTTACAGTCCCACCATATGTGTACAGTCAGACCATTTAAGTATACTTGTACTGTCTGGTACCAGCTCAACCAAACCTGTGTTTTTATTTTAACTGCAATTAAACTTTTTGTATTAATCTATTAAAGATTTCAGTTATGTTGATCTGTACTGTACATTTGTTTGTAATAAACTTGACCAACTTCTTAAAATTGGGCAGACTGTATGCGTACAGTCCAAATACTTGTTTGTTCTGGAACATAAACATGAATAACAAGCATTTGGCAGGATGTCATGCTAAAATCCCATTAATATTAGTACTAAATTTTGAGTATATACATGTAAATCCACAAGTTACTTACTGAAATTCATGGTGAACACTCACCAAAAACTTACAATTTAGAGGAAAGACTGGAAAGATGAATGCACTAACACTATCAAAACAGAGCATAAAACTTACCGAAAAACAAGATGTTTTACATTTATCCAGGAGCAGGATAATTGAAAAGTTGTTTTTTTCTTTCTCTGCTGTCCATCATATAACCTTTGAATTCATTCATGCAAAATATGAAAATCTGCAAAGGTAAGACCTAGAACCTCAACTTATCCACATTTTGAATTTTGAACTGCATACTTGTCCTTTTCATCTTGCTGACAACCTAAACATAAAAAAATGATAAAAACATAATTCTAGATTGAATTTGTGTTTTTATTTTTGTTGGTACATGTACAAACAATTTTCCCAACTTTAAAACGAAAACATCATCACCAAAGAGGAGGTCATACTAACCTCCGAAATATTTAAACAAACCGAAATTATTACTTGATTAAGATCTTGTCGTAAATTAATGGCATAGATACTCTTATTTTTGAAAACTTGATGTCTATTGCATACTTATATTCCTTTTTACGAGAGTATGCATATTAAGATGGACTCCATGGACTTTAATGTAAGCATGATTAATTTTACAGTCACTGACAGTTTTTCAGCTCTATGTGTACATTTTGAGAGAATCTTGCAATACTGTATATTCTGATATTCAGAACTTATTGTGAGGTTTTTATTAATACAACTGAAAGCTGTATCTCGTTTTCATTTCTGATACATATTTATGAGCTGAAGACCAGTGCCGAATTTTTCTCACTGCATTGAAGACCCATAGGTGACCTTCGGCCGTTGTCTGCTCTTTGATTGGGTTGTTGTCTCTTTGTCAAATTCCCAGTTTCCACTTCCCATTTTATATCATGTATGCTGATTTTTCTTAAATTACAATATTCAATCATGCAATTTTGTCTATTATTGAAAATACGATAAGCAAAAATAAATGCACAAAAAATTTAACATTGTTAGGCCAACTAAAATTAATTAGTAGATTTTCATCCAAATTTTTGAAAAAAATGGGGCGGGTGGGAGGATTTTATTTTTTAAATTTTATTTCATATGAAACCCTTTTGCATGTTTTGTGACGAGTTCTTCATATATGCAAGTGTAATAATATATCATGTATTGTTAAGGCCGTACAGTGACTTATAGTTGTTAATGTCTGTGTCATTTTGGTCTTTTGTGGATACATGTAGTTGTCTCATTGGCAATCATACCACATCTTCTTTTTTATATACACAAGTATGAGGAATCTTACATAATTTTTCCAATCCTTAAATGAATATATCTAATTGCGGCTTTAAAAACTTAAGAACAAAAACGTGTGAGAAATACTCTCTTCAGTTAGACTACCTACACCAAATGTATTTGGGTTTCTAAACAATGGTTTGTATTCCCATAAAATGAAGCATATGCATTGGTATGCAACACAATTATTATGAGTACAGAATAAAATGAAAACTCAGAGAGTGTTGAAAATAATAGGGTTGGTACTTTATATGCAAGATGAAAATGTAATTATTATGTAAAACATGAACTTTATAATAAAACAAAGTTGTTGTTTAATGACTCTTTTTGGGTGCATTGGGACATTTGCTGTTTGTCAACATAAAAAGACAGCCATGGGTGAAATCAAAGGGCTTGCATAAATAAAATGCATATGTTAGTCGACTTTTTAAATTCAATAAACGGTCATAAATCTGACAAGTTTGTGCTTGTGTTTCAATATCTTTAATCCAGTCATGTTTTCTGTATCAATGGTTTCCACGAATCTTGCGCTTTGGGTATCATTTACAGTTTAAATTTCCTGAGACAAAGTCATTGCATAAATGACAAAATTGTGTTTTGGTGATGATGTGTTTGTACATCTTACTTTACTGAACATTCTTGCTGCTTACAATTATCTCTATCTATAATGAACTTGGCCCAGTAGTAAAAAATGTTTGTAAAAATTTACAAATTTTATGAAAATTGTTAAAAATTGACTATAAAGGACAATAACTCCTTAGGGGGTCAATTGACCATTTCAGTCATGTTGACTTATTTGTAAATCTTACTTTGCTGTACATTATTGCTGTTCAAAGTTTATCTCTATCTATAATAATATTCAAGATAATAACCCAAAACAGTAAAATTTCCTTAAAATTACCAATTTAGGGGCAGCAACCCAACAACGGGTTGTCCGATTCATCCGAAATTTCAGGGCAGATAGATTTTGACCTGATAAACAATTCAACCCAATGTCAGATTGCTCTAAATGCTTTGGTTTTTGAGTTATAAGCCAAAAACTGCATTTTACCCCTATGTTTTATTTTTAGCTATGGCAGCCATCTTGGTTGGATGGCCAGGTCACCGGACACATTTTTTAATCTAGATACCCCAAAGATGATTGTGGCCAAGTTTGGATTAATTTGGCCCAGTAGTTTCAGAGAAGAAGATTTTTGTAAAAGATTACTAAGATTTACGAAAAATGGTTAAAAATTGACTATAAAGGGCAATAACTCCTAAAGGGGTCAACTGACCATTTCGGTTAAGTTCACTTATTTGTAAATCTTACTTTGCTGAACGTTATTGCTGTTTACAGTTTATCTCTATCTATAATAATATTCAAGATAATAACCAACAAGAGGCTCTCAAGAGCCTGAATCGCTCACCTGAATTTTTTTGGTTTAATCTCTCATCAATGATTATTTTGGCTTTTCAATTTATTTAAATGTTCTTTGAATCGTCCTATTTTCTTCAAAAGCAAAAAAAAATCATTTTCTCCTATGTTCTATTTTAGCCATAGGAGCTATGTTTCTTGACATACAAGGAAATGAAATATAAAATTTATACTAGATACTCTGAAACTCTGAAACTCATTTAGCCTAAGTTTGGCTGAAATTGATACAGCAGTTTCATAAGAGAAGATTTTTTAAAGTAAGTCAACATGGTGAACAAATTGTGAAAAAAGTCTTTAAAGGGCAATAACTCCTAAAGAGGTCAATTGACAATTTTGGTCAAAATGACTTATTTGTAGATCTTACTTTGCTGATCATATTTGCTGTTTACAGTTTATCTTTATCTATAATAATATTCAAGATAATGACCAAAAACTGCAAAATTTCCTTAAAATTACCAATTAAGTGGCAGCAACCCAACAATTGGATGTTTGATTCATCTGAAAATTTAAGGGCTGATTTGTTAGTCTTGTATGATTTTAAATTTTAGTTTCTTGTGTATAATTCGGAGTTTAGTATGACGTCCATTATCACTGTACTATTATGCATATTTTAGGGGCCAGCTGAAGGACACCTACGGGTGCGGGAATTCTCGCTACATTGAAGACCCATTGGTTGCCTTCGGCTGTTGTTTGCTCTATGGTCGGGTGGTTGTCGCTTTGACATATTCACCATTTCCTTTCTCAATTTTATTGACCTAATGAACATTTTTACTCCATGTCAGATTTGCTCTTAATGCTTTCGTTTTTGAGATATAAGCCAAAAACTGCATTTGACCCCTATGTTCTATTTTAAGTAACGGCGGCCATGTTTTTTGACGGATCAAAAATCAAAGCACACACTTTGTGCAGGATAATCTAAGGAACAACCATGCTAAGTTTTAACCAAATCCATTCAGTAGTTTCAGAGGAGAAGATTTTTTAAAGTTAGCAAATATGATGAACAAATTGTGAAAAATTGTCATTAAAGGACAATAACCCCTTAAGGGGTCAGGTGACAATTTTGGTCATATTAACATATTTGTAGATCTTACTTTGCTGATCTTTTTTGCTGTTTACAGTTTATCTTTATCCATAATAATATTCAAGATAATGACCAAAAACTGCAAAATTTCCTTAAAATTACCAATTAAGTGGCAGCAACCCAACAATGGTTTGTTTGATTCATCTGAAAATTTCAGGGCTGATAGATCTTGACCTAATGAACATTTTTACCCCATGTCAGATTTGCTCTAAATGCTTTCGTTTTTGAGATATAAGCCAAAAACTGCATTTGACCCCTATGTTCTATTTTAAGTAACGGCGGCCATGTTTTTTGACGGATCAAAAATCGAAGCGCACATTTTGTGCAGGATATACTAAGGAACAATCATATTAAGTTTCATTCAAATCCATTCAGCAGTTTCAGAGGAGAAGATGTTTGAAAAATTGTTAACGACGACGACGACGACGACGACGTCGACGACGACGACGACGACGGACGCCAAGTGATGAGAAAAGCTCACATGGCCTTTTAGGCCAGGTGAGCTAAAAACAGTACAATTTCCTTAAAATTACCAATTCAGGGGCAGCAACCCAACAACAGGTTGTCCGATTCATCTGAAAATTTCAGGACAGATAGATCTTGACCTGATTAACACTTTTACCGTTGTTAGATTTGCTCTAAATGCTTTGGTTTTTGAGTTATAAGCCAAAAACTGCATTTTACCCCTATGTTCTATTTTTAGCCATGGTGGCCATCTTGGTTGGTTGGCCGGGTCACGCCACACATTTTTTAAACAAGTTACCCCTATGATGATTGTGGCCAAGTTTAGTTTAATTTGGCCCAGTAGTTTCAGATAGAGAAGAAGATTTTTGTAAAAGATTACTAAGATTTACAAAAAAATGGTTAAAAATTAACTATAAAGGGCAATAACTCCTTCAGGGGTCAACTGACCATTTTGGTCATGCTGACTTATTTGTAAATCTTACTTTGCTGAACATTATTGCTGTTTACAGTTTATCTCTATCTATAATAATATTCAAGATAATAACCAAAAACAGCAAAATTTCCTTAAAATTACCAATTCAGGGGCAGCAACCCAACAACAGGTTGTCCGATTCATCTGAAAATTTCAGGACAGATAGATCTTGACCTGATTAACACTTTTACCGTGTTAGATTTGCTCTAAATGCTTTGGTTTTTGAGTTATAAGCCAAAAACTGCATTTTACCCCTATGTTCTATTTTTAGCCATGGCGGCCATCTTGGTTGGTTTGCCGGGTCACGCCACACATTTTTTAAACTAGATATCCCAAAGATGATTATGGCCAAGTTTGGATTAATTTGGCCCAGTAGTTTCAGAGGAGAAGATTTTTGTAAAAGATTACTAAGATTTACGAAAAATGGTTAAAAATTGACTATAAAGGTCAATAACTTCTTAAGGGGTCAACTGACCATTTTGGTCATGTTGACTTATTTGTAAATCTTATTTTGCTGAACATTATTGCTGTTTACAGTTTATCTCTCTCTATCTATAATAATATTCAAGATAATAGCCAAAAACAGCAAAAATTCCCAAAAATTACCAGTTATGGGGAAGCAACCCAATAACGGGTTGTCGCATTCATTTGAAAATTTGAGGGCAGATAGATCTTGACCTGATAAACAATTTTACCCCATGTCAGATTTGCTCTAAATGCTTTGTTTTTTGAGTTATAAGCCAAAAACTGCATTTTACCCCTATGTTCTATTTTTAGCCATGGCGGCCATCTTGGTTGGTTGGCCGGGTCATGCCACACATTTTTTAAACTAGATACCCCAATGATGATTGTAACCAAGTTTGGTGTAATTTGGCCCAGTAGTTTCAGAGGAGAAGATTTTTGTAAAAGTTAACGACGCCGGACGACGGACGACGACGCCGGACGCCGGACGCCAAGTGATGGGAAAAGCTCACTTGGCCCTTCGGGCCAGGTGAGCTAAAAAGTCCGCAGTTTTCCGTAATCACAGAAATTTGTGACATACCGCGATTTGCAGTCTTGGAAACAGCGTGTTTTTCGTAACACCAATATCTCACGTCATTCTCGTTATCAACCTTTACTCTCGGAAGAGGATGTTGTCATCATAGAGCAGCGGAAAGGTCGACTTAATCATTTTTGTTCAAAACCGAAATTTGAAACAGGAAGCTTTGAAGATGAAACGAAATTTTAACGGTTACCGGTAACGGGAATGAACGAAATCCGGAAATCGTAAATTTTATAAAATAAAAAAATTTGGGGCGGGACGATTTCAGAGGGGCGGGCGGGGATGAAAATCTATCAATTAATTTTAATTGGCCTTATATATATGTAAAAGACTTTTTTTTAAATTCAAAACAGTTGCCTACACTGTTAATTTCCTTGTTTGATTTCATATTTTTAAAGCCTTTATAGCTAGCTAGATGGTATGCCGGGGCGGATCCAGCCATTTTAAAAAGGGGGGTTCCCAACCCAAGACAAAGGGGATGATCCTATATTCATTTGATTTGTTTTATTGTCTCATACAAGAATATATATGGTTTGACGGTGGGGATCAGGAATCCTGAAATTTTTTCACCTAACCACTGGATGACAGGGGATCTCAACCATTTAAAAGTTTCTCAAACATGTGGGGGTGGGGGTGAACCCCATGGACTCTCCCTATATTTCCTTTGATTTGTTTTATTGTTCTATACAAGAATATATAAATATGGTTTAGGGGTGGGGATCTTGACCGTTTACAAGTTTTCAAACTAGAGGGGGTGGGACTTCACTTTTATTTTATTTCATTATTAATTTTATTGTCCCTGACAAGAATATATATGGTTTAGGGGTGGGGATCTGGATCGTTCACAAGATAATAGCACATTCTCAAATTGAACAGAGTGGGGTAACCCCCAAAGACCTCCTTTTAATTTCATTTGATTTGTTTTATCGTCCCATTCAAGAATAGATATGGTTTAGGGATGGGGATCTGGACCGTTTACAAGATAATAGTGTTGTGAACATTATTTCTAAACAACGTTGTACAGTTTCCCGGATTTTGCAAGCTGATGACGTTGATGAGGACTTTTGTTTTGGAGACGTTAGACACGGGGTGTGGTGAAGTAAGGACACGAAAAGAAAGGATTTTATAGTATGCTGTATTGAAGTGGTTTATAGAATATAGAGCTCCAGTGATTTAATACATCGGTCTGGCTTGTTATTATTCGTATATATTCAAATGAGCAATCCTTGGACATACTCTTAACTTTTCCGTCAGAAGAACTGTTCCATAGCATAGCATATATTTACGGACTTTATTCAGATTACCATTAAGTTTTCAGGAACTGTGACATTTTATACCGATTTGTGATCATAATTTTATATGTGTTAATTAAATCATCATTTTCTACAACTTTCTCCGTTATCTCAAATATTTGTAGCTGAACATTATAATTCTATTTTCGATATTTGTTTATGAAAAGAATCCACCGCTCGGACATTCCTCTTTTCATAACACTGGTGGCAGCGAACTTACCTACGTTTTGTGACAAGTAAATTGTGTTTTTAAATAAGATAAGAATAACGTTGGATTGAAGTATTTGAATACTGTATAGAAAGTTACCGTGTGCAGTATGAAGTGTGGATTTTACTGAAGCAAAAGACAACCGATTTTTTCAAAAAGAGGAGGAAATTGATATAAAAACAATGACAGATTCATATTCTCTTCAATTTGATGGAACAGGTTCATTTGAGGGATTTTGGATGCAGTTTTCAATTTATGCAGAACGTAATTGCTGGGACAATTATGACAAGGTTTGTTATTTTTTAATTGCATTGAGGAACCAAGCGTTAGAATACTCAGCACACTTGCCTATTGATATTCGTACTAATATTGAGAAACTGTATTCTTCTATGAAATGGCGATTTGGGGATAATGAAACACCCGGGATGTGCCGACTTAGACTGAGAAATGTGTCAAAATCGGAAGATGAATCTATTCAGGAATATGTTTGTAGAGTTGAGATTATGGTAAGGAAATCGTTTCCTGGAATAGACAATAATTTGTTGGTAAAGCTCACTACAGAATATGCTTTATCGGGATATACTGATTCCAGCGTAGCGTTGAATGTAATGATTAAGCAACCTGTCAACATTGGCGAGATTATAGAGGAAATGTATTGGCAGGAACTTTGTAAAGAGACTTTTCGTAAAGATACAGGGAATTCAAAACAACATGAAAATTTAAATAGTGACTTTTGTAAAAGAACGTGTGAAACCACGGATTTGCATTGTGTTTCGTCCATTAAGAAAGTGAGGACTTCTGTGAAGAAAATAAAGTGTTCAAAATGCAAAGAGAGAGGACATGTTAGACGGACATGCCCTAAAATAAAATTAATAGACCTGGTGACTGTTGGAAATCGTTTGAGGAAATGTATAAACAAACCAGAGATGAGAGACAAAGAACTGACATCTGGCAATATATTTAGTAAGGAATTGTGTTGTGCTAATGTAAAACGTTTGAAAGCATGTACTAAGAAATTCAAAATTCTTGATTCTAAACAGTCAGCCAATAGAATTAGGAGACATGGAGTTTGTTGTTTGTAGTATTACGATTATTATACATACGTGGTCTGATGACCTGTTATTTATTTCGAGGACGAAATTGTTTTAAAAAGGAGGGCAGTGTTGTGAACATTATTTCTAAACAACGTTGTACAGTTTCCCGGATTTTGCAAGCTGATGACGTTGATGAGGACTTTTGTTTTGGAGACGTTAGACACGGGGTGTGGTGAAGTAAGGACACGAAAAGAAAGGATTTTATAGTATGCTGTATTGAAGTGGTTTATAGAATATAGAGCTCCAGTGATTTAATACATCGGTCTGGCTTGTTATTATTCGTATATATTCAAATGAGCAATCCTTGGACATACTCTTAACTTTTCCGTCAGAAGAACTGTTCCATAGCATAGCATATATTTACGGACTTTATTCAGATTACCATTAAGTTTTCAGGAACTGTGACATTTTATACCGATTTGTGATCATAATTTTATATGTGTTAATTAAATCATCATTTTCTACAACTTTCTCCGTTATCTCAAATATTTGTAGCTGAACATTATAATTCTATTTTCGATATTTGTTTATGAAAAGAATCCACCGCTCGGACATTCCTCTTTTCATAACACTGGTGGCAGCGAACTTACCTACGTTTTGTGACAAGTAAATTGTGTTTTTAAATAAGATAAGAATAACGTTGGATTGAAGTATTTGAATACTGTATAGAAAGTTACCGTGTGCAGTATGAAGTGTGGATTTTACTGAAGCAAAAGACAACCGATTTTTTCAAAAAGAGGAGGAAATTGATATAAAAACAATGACAGATTCATATTCTCTTCAATTTGATGGAACAGGTTCATTTGAGGGATTTTGGATGCAGTTTTCAATTTATGCAGAACGTAATTGCTGGGACAATTATGACAAGGTTTGTTATTTTTTAATTGCATTGAGGAACCAAGCGTTAGAATACTCAGCACACTTGCCTATTGATATTCGTACTAATATTGAGAAACTGTATTCTTCTATGAAATGGCGATTTGGGGATAATGAAACACCCGGGATGTGCCGACTTAGACTGAGAAATGTGTCAAAATCGGAAGATGAATCTATTCAGGAATATGTTTGTAGAGTTGAGATTATGGTAAGGAAATCGTTTCCTGGAATAGACAATAATTTGTTGGTAAAGCTCACTACAGAATATGCTTTATCGGGATATACTGATTCCAGCGTAGCGTTGAATGTAATGATTAAGCAACCTGTCAACATTGGCGAGATTATAGAGGAAATGTATTGGCAGGAACTTTGTAAAGAGACTTTTCGTAAAGATACAGGGAATTCAAAACAACATGAAAATTTAAATAGTGACTTTTGTAAAAGAACGTGTGAAACCACGGATTTGCATTGTGTTTCGTCCATTAAGAAAGTGAGGACTTCTGTGAAGAAAATAAAGTGTTCAAAATGCAAAGAGAGAGGACATGTTAGACGGACATGCCCTAAAATAAAATTAATAGACCTGGTGACTGTTGGAAATCGTTTGAGGAAATGTATAAACAAACCAGAGATGAGAGACAAAGAACTGACATCTGGCAATATATTTAGTAAGGAATTGTGTTGTGCTAATGTAAAACGTTTGAAAGCATGTACTAAGAAATTCAAAATTCTTGATTCTAAACAGTCAGCCAATAGAATTAGGAGACATGGAGTTTGTTGTTTGTAGTATTACGATTATTATACATACGTGGTCTGATGACCTGTTATTTATTTCGAGGACGAAATTGTTTTAAAAAGGAGGGCAGTGTTGTGAACATTATTTCTAAACAACGTTGTACAGTTTCCCGGATTTTGCAAGCTGATGACGTTGATGAGGACTTTTGTTTTGGAGACGTTAGACACGGGGTGTGGTGAAGTAAGGACACGAAAAGAAAGGATTTTATAGTATGCTGTATTGAAGTGGTTTATAGAATATAGAGCTCCAGTGATTTAATACATCGGTCTGGCTTGTTATTATTCGTATATATTCAAATGAGCAATCCTTGGACATACTCTTAACTTTTCCGTCAGAAGAACTGTTCCATAGCATAGCATATATTTACGGACTTTATTCAGATTACCATTAAGTTTTCAGGAACTGTGACATTTTATACCGATTTGTGATCATAATTTTATATGTGTTAATTAAATCATCATTTTCTACAACTTTCTCCGTTATCTCAAATATTTGTAGCTGAACATTATAATTCTATTTTCGATATTTGTTTATGAAAAGAATCCACCGCTCGGACATTCCTCTTTTCATAACACTCTTCACCACACCCCGTGTCTAACGTCTCCAAAACAAAAGTCCTCATCAACGTCATCAGCTTGCAAAATCCGGGAAACTGTACAACGTTGTTTAGAAATAATGTTCACAACACTGCCCTCCTTTTTAAAACAATTTCGTCCTCGAAATAAATAACAGGTCATCAGACCACGTATGTATAATAATCGTAATACTACAAACAACAAACTCCATGTCTCCTAATTCTATTGGCTGACTGTTTAGAATCAAGAATTTTGAATTTCTTAGTACATGCTTTCAAACGTTTTACATTAGCACAACACAATTCCTTACTAAATATATTGCCAGATGTCAGTTCTTTGTCTCTCATCTCTGGTTTGTTTATACATTTCCTCAAACGATTTCCAACAGTCACCAGGTCTATTAATTTTATTTTAGGGCATGTCCGTCTAACATGTCCTCTCTCTTTGCATTTTGAACACTTTATTTTCTTCACAGAAGTTAGTGTTGTGAAACTGAAATGGTATTTGGTTAAACCTCGATATTTAATAATGATTTCTCATGAAATCTCATCCCTTAAGTATTATTTCTGTTTGCCCAATTTGTGTAAAGGTATGACAGACCTGGTAAAGCACATTTTAGTCTTGTTTAATTTATTAATCAACGTTTTTTGTAGAGTTTACTGTGTTGACACATTTTCCGCCAAACCGTAGTTCCATGTTTAGTGCAAGAGTTGTCGTTCTTTTCACAACAAAGAAGTTATTTCTGAAATACGGGATTTAATTCCGGGTGTGCTTATTGAAATATTGTTATTATGGAATAAAACTATTTATTGTATATAATTAATGGTCATGCATATTTGTCAGTGTAACGATCGCGTATACGAGATCCGCGAAATGTAAGTAATTACGGGAAATAGTCCGTGATATGACATCTTGGTTACAAACGTAAACAACTTGGTAAGTTGAAATTTAACTGTCCCAGAGATCGGATGTGTTTCGTTCTCCTAACCTATTTATTTCACGTTTGGCATTGTGAATTTATATAAGAAGTAAAGTTAAGCTATTTTAGCATTTATTTACACATCTTCAGGTATTAATTGTGTAAAGAGACGGTGAATTCCGTTACACATTGTATTTGACGGTGGCGTTTTTGCCGTGAAACTATTTTAGCCCAACCCTGGCCTAAGTTTGGAATTGTTCATTTTATTATTGAAACGTATATTTATCGCTATTTGTTATTTTTGTCTAAACACTGACATTATGCAGGTTCTTTGACTTGGTTTAAATTGTGTGAATTATATATTGACTTTGAAGAATTGAAATTAATATTCCTGCATAATAAATTATTTTATTTAGAACTCTTTGTTAATTTGCAGCCTTGTCTACTATTCCGCTCGGTAGTTACATTTTTACAACATTGGTGGCAGCGGTGTTATGAAAAGAGGAATGTCCGAGCGGTGGATTCTTTTCATAAACAAATATCGAAAATAGAATTATAATGTTCAGCTACAAATATTTGAGATAACGGAGAAAGTTGTAGAAAATGATGATTTAATTAACACATATAAAATTATGATCACAAATCGGTATAAAATGTCACAGTTCCTGAAAACTTAATGGTAATCTGAATAAAGTCCGTAAATATATGCTATGCTATGGAACAGTTCTTCTGACGGAAAAGTTAAGAGTATGTCCAAGGATTGCTCATTTGAATATATACGAATAATAACAAGCCAGACCGATGTATTAAATCACTGGAGCTCTATATTCTATAAACCACTTCAATACAGCATACTATAAAATCCTTTCTTTTCGTGTCCTTACTTCACCACACCCCGTGTCTAACGTCTCCAGGTTTGAGTATTAATTCAGAAATACTTGATTCCCGTTATTGTAGTGTTGAACCAGTCTTTATAGATGAAAGACAAATTATAGTTGCTAGGTCATTGGTTGATCCCTATAAGGAGACTATTCCTGTTAGAATAGTAAATGTAGAAAAGTATCCTATTAGAATTCGCAAAAACTATTTATTAGGTGAATTACATCCTGTTGAACAATTTGAGGTGTTCATTGACAACAATGCTGATGTTGAATTGTATGATTCGGTTTTATATAAAGATTTTTGTATTGGCATGAGTCAAGGGGACCTAATAGATACCCCAGTAATTCCTGAAAATTGGAGAAGTCCTAAAGTGTTGAGTACCAAAACTGATAGTTTTGAAATTGAGGCCGAAATTCCAAAACTACCAGATTTTCTTTCTGAACTCTATCAGAAAAGTTGCGAGAAAATTAGTGACCAAGAGCAAAAATTGAAATTAGCTAAAGTTCTATTGAAAAATCAGGGTGCTTTTGCAAAAGATAAGCTTGACTTGGGTTCTTGTTCCCTTATCAAACATAAAATAGATACTGCAGGGGCAGCACCAACAAGGCAACCTTTGAGACGTACACCTAAAAATTTTGAAGGAGAGGAAGAGGCATATTTGAAAGACCAATTGGAAAGGGGGGTCATTCAACCTTCTTCATCAGCCTGGAGGTCAAATATTTGTTTAGTTCGTAAGAAGGATGGGTCGGTAAGGTGGTGTATAGATTACAGAAAATTGAATGAGTCGACTATCAAGGATGCCTACCCGATTCCTAATATATCTATGTGCTTAGATTGTCTAGCCGGCGCTAGCATATTTTCAGTCATGGACCTTCAGTCTGGTTATTGGCAATTGGAAATGGCGCCAGAAGATCGACATAAGACTGCATTTATTACAAAATACGGTCTTTTTGAGTATACTAAAATGCCTTTTGGATTGTGTAATGCTCCTTCAACTTTTCAAAGATGTATGGAGTTAATTTTTCGAGGAATGCAATGGAAAACCCTTTTGATTTATTTGGATGATATCATAATTTATAGTTCAAATTTAGAAGACCATTTTAATAAATTAGATGAAGTTCTGGGCAGATTACAAAATGTTGGTTTAAAACTTAAACCTTCTAAGTGCGAGTTCATTAAAGATCAAGTTCTTTATTTAGGCCATACTGTTAGTAAAAATGGCATTAGTCCGAATCCAAAAATTGTTGAATCAGTTAGTAAATGGCAGGTTCCAAATTCAGTCAAGGAAGTCCAGCAATTTTTGGGTCTTTGTAATTACTATCGACAATTTGTTCACAAGTTTAGTGAAATAGCATCTCCTTTGAGTAGACTAACTAGGAAAGATGTTCCTTTTAATTGGTCAAGTGAATGTCAAAGTTCATTTGAAATAATACGCAAAGCTTTGTGTGAAGCTCCAATTTTAGCATATCCATTACCAGAAGGTCAGTTTATTTTGGATACTGATGCGTCTAATATTGGAATTGGGTCAGTACTTTCTCAAATTCAAAATGGAAAGGAAAAGGTGATTGCCTATGGGTCCAAAAAATTAGATAAACCACAACAACGGTATAGCGTGACCAGAAGAGAACTTTTAGCAGTCATAACATTCATACATCAGTTTCGCCATTACTTAGTAGGTCGAAAATTTTTGCTAAGGTCTGACCATGCATCCTTGAGATGGTTGTTTAACTTTAAAGATCCACAGGGGCAGTTGGCTCGTTGGCTTGAGACCCTTTCCCAGTATAATTTTGATATTCAACACAGACCAGGGGTTAAACACCAAAATGCTGACTCGCTTTCACGTCGTGAATATGACTTATCACTCTGTGATCATATTAAACAGGGTGTTAGAAATCCTGAATGTAAAAATTGCAAATCTATGGATGCTGAATGGGTAGATTTTAAAACTGATGTAGATAATGTCACTAATTTAAGTGATAACCCATTTGTTTCAAAAATTTGTGCTGTCACAAGAAGTCAAAATTCTAAGTTAATTGATTCAAATTGGCTTAGTGGGTACACTACAAAAGAATTGGAAAATTTTCAAAAAGAAGATAGTGATTTAGGGCCTGTACATAAATGGTTAGATAATAATTGTAAACCAAACAGAGATGAAATTGCTTCATACAGTCCACCAACAAGAAAATATTGGTTAAATTATGATCTTTTGATTACAAAAAATAATGTATTGTATCAGAAAAGATTGCAACCAACTGGTGAAAGTTATCAGTTATTAGTTCCCAAAGTCTTGAGGAAAGAGGTAATGACAAGTTGTCATAATACTATGTATTCTGCACATTTTGGTGTAAATAAAACTAAGGACAAAATTAAAAACTGTTTCCATTGGTACAAGATGGGAGAGGATATCCAATCACATGTAAACACTTGTTCTGTTTGCAATCGATTTAAGGCTTTAAATAGAAAACCTAAAGCGTCTTTACAGAGTTACACTGTGGGTTATCCATTGGACCGCGTTGCAATTGATGTTATTGGTCCTTTACCCCATACCCGTCAAAATAATAAATTTATATTAGTTATTGGAGACCATTTTACTAGATGGATGGAGGCGTTCCCACTTCCACACCAGCAAGCTGAAAAGGTTGCTGAGAAGCTTGTCCATGAATTTATTTCCCGTTTTGGTATTCCTTTGGAACTCCACTCCGATCAAGGGAGAAATTTTGAGAGTAAAATTTTTACAGAAGTTTGTAAATTATTGGAAATACATAAGACAAGATCTACGTCCTATAGACCTTGCTCTAATGGCATCATAGAGAGATTTAATGCCACGCTTGAGGGAATGATTAGAAGTTTTGTTAATAAAAATGCTAATGATTGGGATTTACATATTGGTATTTTAATGGCAGCCTATAGAAGTACTGTACATCCAGCTACAGGTTATTCCCCTAACATGCTAATGCTAGGCAGGGAGATTACTTTACCCCCTCAAATTATATTCCCTTTTCCAAATTGTAATGAATCAATGGAAGTTGAGACTTACGTGTCCAAGATGAGGTCAAAATTGGAGGAAATTTACCAATTAGCACGTGAACATCTCCGCTCATCTGCTGTACGACAGAAAAAAGATTACGACAGCCGTATATCCCAAAATCAATTTTGTAAAGGATCACTTGTTTACAAATTTAATAACATATTTAAAAAACTAAACGAAAGATGGTCTGGTCCATTTGTAATAGTAGATATTTTGAGTCCTGTACTTTATAAAATAAAAAATAGATACAAATCAGAGACTGTTCATCATGATAAGTTAAAGAAATATCAATCTGATGATGTTCCAGCCTGGGCTGTTGCTGTCCAGAAAGGAATGTAAGATGTCCAAGTCAAGGTACCTGCTGTCAATTATTTGTTCTCATTTCTTTCAAGTCTTTATTTTATTTCAGTAAAATGTCTGAAATTTATAATTGTAATTGGACTGACTGTTTGTACGAAGGAAATAAGAGGGATACAATTTGGCATATATTACTTAGCCATGTACAGGAAAACCAGGTACCATTCCATTGCAACATTTGTCACTTCCGGGGAAATACCAGAAGGAACATGGACAGACATATTCTATCTTATAAACCACACCTTGATAAATTGGAAGAACTTGGTATTCAGTCTAATAATAGCAACTGTATAATAAAATCTACAAACCCATATTTTGTGAAATTGGGCATTGACACATCATGTGATGCCACATACAAGGATCAATCATATATTGTTACAGAAGTTGTCGAATCAATCATAGAAATCAGGGAAGATAGCGGGGAATTTAATATAACAGATAATTCATGTCAGACTGAAGAAACATTTATAACCTTCAGAGAGCTTAAGGCTGAGGTAAATGTTATGAAAGGCAGTCACCAGGCTGAGCTTAATAGATTTGGGGACTATATCGCCCGTTTAGAGAATAGATTGAAAATGAAGGAAGAGGAGGTAAAGTTAGCGGAGAGAAAATTAAGGAAGGATGAAGAAGGAAGCAGGATACAATTAAAAGAAAAGGATGACTTGATTAGAAAACTAGAAAGAAAACTCAGACACAAGGATAATGAAGTGGAAGTTTTGAGGAGAAAACTAAGAGTGGACGAGTTTGATTCAGAGGAAGAAAAAGAAAATGAGAGGCCCAGGAAAAAGCTAAAAGGATATGTAGTAAAAAAATTGTTTTAGACAATATCTTGATTTTTATTTAAATGTCATATTTATGCATTTGTTACTGTTGTTGACAAAATTGGTTTCCGTAATCTTTACAAAAATTAGAAAATTAATTTTAAGATAATCTATAGATATTGAATGAAATTAGGTTTCATTTGGAGCTGTAATAATTTACCTTTTTTATTGATTCTTAATTTTGAATACCAATTTTGTCTTTACTTTGTCAAATATTTTAGTGTTTTAAAGGAGGTGAAGTCCTCAAACACTTTTCATTGTTATTGTGTATATATAGATTTTATGTGATGCTTAAAGGAGAAGAAGTTCTCAGCGTCAAACCTATTCAATGATATGTGGGTTGTTTTTTATTGATATTATTATGTTCAATAAGCATACTATTCTATTTTTGTTAATTGAGTTATAGAATTTCGGGGACGAAATGTATTCTTCAAGGGGGGTAGTGTTGTGAAACTGAAATGGTATTTGGTTAAACCTCGATATTTAATAATGATTTCTCATGAAATCTCATCCCTTAAGTATTATTTCTGTTTGCCCAATTTGTGTAAAGGTATGACAGACCTGGTAAAGCACATTTTAGTCTTGTTTAATTTATTAATCAACGTTTTTTGTAGAGTTTACTGTGTTGACACATTTTCCGCCAAACCGTAGTTCCATGTTTAGTGCAAGAGTTGTCGTTCTTTTCACAACAAAGAAGTTATTTCTGAAATACGGGATTTAATTCCGGGTGTGCTTATTGAAATATTGTTATTATGGAATAAAACTATTTATTGTATATAATTAATGGTCATGCATATTTGTCAGTGTAACGATCGCGTATACGAGATCCGCGAAATGTAAGTAATTACGGGAAATAGTCCGTGATATGACATCTTGGTTACAAACGTAAACAACTTGGTAAGTTGAAATTTAACTGTCCCAGAGATCGGATGTGTTTCGTTCTCCTAACCTATTTATTTCACGTTTGGCATTGTGAATTTATATAAGAAGTAAAGTTAAGCTATTTTAGCATTTATTTACACATCTTCAGGTATTAATTGTGTAAAGAGACGGTGAATTCCGTTACACATTGTATTTGACGGTGGCGTTTTTGCCGTGAAACTATTTTAGCCCAACCCTGGCCTAAGTTTGGAATTGTTCATTTTATTATTGAAACGTATATTTATCGCTATTTGTTATTTTTGTCTAAACACTGACATTATGCAGGTTCTTTGACTTGGTTTAAATTGTGTGAATTATATATTGACTTTGAAGAATTGAAATTAATATTCCTGCATAATAAATTATTTTATTTAGAACTCTTTGTTAATTTGCAGCCTTGTCTACTATTCCGCTCGGTAGTTACATTTTTACAACAATAGCATATTCTCAAATTGAAAGGGGTGGGGATTACCTCCCATGGACTCACCCTCCCTTCTTTCTTCCCCCCGAAATACCCCAATAATAAGCCCCAATGCACAGACAGTTCACAGTATTTTCCCTTGATTTACACTAAAGAATATACACTATACAGGTGTAATTTTTTTTTTAAAAGATAATACAACTGAAGACCACCATGACCACAGTGGTGGATCCAGAATTTTTCATAAGTGGGGCCCACCGACTGCCTAAGAGGGGCCTGCTCCTGCCATGACTCAGTGATTCCATATATAATCAACCAATTCTTTTCCCAAACAGGGGGCCCTGAACTCCTGATTCCCCCCTTTTTTTTCCTCATTCCAATCACCCTGATATAAATTTAGTTTTATCACTTACAATAGGAATGGTTTGAATTCCCCAATAATTCTTATATACCATAAATATAAACATATTTCATTTTTGATAAATGAAAGGCAAAAGTTTTCTATGGGTAGAAATGGATAGTGGGAAGCTTTCAGATTCACACCATGCCGGTGGCTGTGTTCAAAGTGCTGGGTTTTTATGACCCTCGTTGTTTGCGGACTAACTATTTAGGCCAGTGGTGGATAATAGTGTGCGTGCATTAATCTTCTATACCTTCTTAATCAATCTATTCAAATACTGACGGCAAGTGTTGTAATGATGTATCAATGTCTTTTTGAAATCACCGTGCTATTTACATGTGGGATCGAGAATGCAGGGGAAGGAAACTTGTCAATTATGTTTATTTCTAAGCCAAAACAAAATGAGCCGCCGTAAAATTAACCTTGGGTAATAACAGTGCATGTAAGGCTCGTCTCGGAGGGGTGTCTTTTTTTCTGTCTTCTTTTTATGCCCCACCTACGATAGCAAAGGGGCATTATGTTTTCTGATCTGTGCCTCCGTTCGTTCGTCCTGTTTCAGGTTAAAGTTTTTGGTCGAGGTAGTTTTTGCACGTTTTTGATGAAGTTGAAGTCCAATCAACCTGAAACTTAGTATATATGTTCCTTATGGTATGATCTTTCTAATTTTAATGTCAAATTAGAGTTCTTACCCCAATTTCACGGTCCACTGAACATAGAAAATGATAGTGCGAGTGGGGCATCCGTGTACTGGGGACACATTCTTGTTTTAGTTATATTTTTAATAACTTACACTTTTTTCCATTATTCTCTTTCTTTCACTATTCTTTATTCCTTTTTTTCTTTGTCCTTTGTTCTCTATTCTGTTAATTCACATCCATACCCTCTTATGTGTATGTGGACTTACTGTAGTTTATTTTTTAGTTCTGGCAGAGATATTAGATACAATATATATGTCTCTGGTTCTGGTATTATGCGATAAGTCAATTTCTTTTTCATGCAGTGTCATGAAATATAATGGTTTTATGCATATCAGCCAAGATTGTGCGCAACATTTTAATAAACAATTCAACACTATATACACGTTATGTGAATTTTATTAAAATCGACGAAGAACATGAATTTGGCAGCTAGTGCCCCTTAAACAGGTAAAGTTCAATTAACAAATTCTGATCTACTGGCATTCAACACCAAATTACTTACTTGCTGTATATTGATAAATGTGATTGATAAATGTGATTGTATATTGTCAATACCTCAACATCGAGAATACGTCATGTGAGGTGTTGGTCGCTACGTTTGATACGGGGTCAAAGGTTGCGGCTTCGAGACAGAGAAAAACATCCAGCTAGGTAAAAAGTGTAGAATTTTGTTTTTGAAAATTTGAGTTGTAAATTTTCCTAAAAAGTACTTAAATCCGTTCATCTAATTGTAAATTTTCCTAAAAAAAAGTACTTATTTCCGTTCATCTATTATGGGTATAAACTAAACTGAACAAGAAAAGTATTAGTAAACAGACAGAAAGTCCGACGTTGAATTAATTATTTTACAATTGATTGTTTAAATATATGAGAGAATGTTTTAGGCGAATTTTCTTTAATTACAGATAAATGTATTTTAGGAAATGATTTATTCTTCGGGTACGTCTAAACAACCGCTCAGGACCTCCTGAGTGCACTCAGGACATACAAAGTGCAAAGTGCACTCAGGACATACAAAGTGCACTCAGGACCCATTACCGTAATCATATCTGCACACATGATGGATGTTTATATTCGTTATACGCTTCTTATTTTAGAGTTAAATTTTGGTAGAAGTTGAAATCGCAGGGGCGGATCCAGCCATTTTAAAAAGGGGGGGTCCTAACCCAGGGCAAAAAAAGGGGGGGTTCAACTACATGTCCCCATTCAAATGCATTGATCGGCCTAAAAAAAAGGGGGTTCCAACCCCCCCCCCCGGAACCCCCCTCCCCCCTCTGGATCCGCGCCTGAATCGAACTTAGATAGATATGTTAATTCTTATAAAATAATGAGGGCACGTGTCACTGATTACACAACTACTGAGCCATAAATTATCCAATCAACAAAATTGATTGGATTATCTTTATTGTTTTTTAGGAATTGTATTGTTTAGTTCAGTTTTACCTTTAACATGAATTTGCATATAGAAAAAATAAAACATATATCTCATTCGATGTGCTTTTTCAGTTTATTTTTCATGATGACGGGTAAATTAATTTGTTGTGTTTTGCAGTTCACGAATAAAGAAAATTATTTTATAGTTGCGTTTTTTTTCTGTAACAAGTTCGATTTTTGTTTTTCAGTGTGATTCTTTTCTCTATCTCTCTCTCTAAATCAAGTTTTTAAACAAACACAATGTTGACTGAATATCAAATTTTATTACATTTGTATATCTTTATTCTCAACAAACCATTATACAAGAGAAGACAATTATGTACAATATTCAGTTTAACCTTAACGGAAATCTGTGCACGAAGACTTAGTCGTGGTTTGAACGGATTTCGTGTCAATAAACTGTCTTCGAAATAGTCTTTCTTTGTTAATGTTTGTGTCATTTTGGTCTTTTGTGGATAGTTGTCTCATTAGCAATCATACCACATCTTCTTTTTTAAAATTTCTCGATACTGCAATCTAACTTACATATTTTTTAGAAATAATTATACCCAAAATATCATAATTTTCAAAAAACGGAGACGAAAACGGAGACAAGTTCATTTTCAGAATTTATTTTCGCATTGAAATTCGTTTCAGGCTTGTGAAACTGGACAAAACGACTTTAATTAGAGAAAAAAAAACTTAATAAAAACGGATTTCTTAAAATATTCGTATAACTCAAAAATAAAATTCCTGGACAAGTTCGATAAAAATGAGAAATAACATCTAACTACATGTATATGAGTTTGATTGTTTGAAAAGTACGGCTTTTACCGTTTAGAACGGATTCCATATACAAAACTTTAATTAATATAAATTCTTTTAAAGTATGAACATTTATAATTATTTCCCTTTTCAAACTCGTGCAAAGAATTAATTACTGGTCCAGGACATGATAATAAAATTAAGAATAAAACTTAAAAATTTATGGAACGAAATTTTAATAAAAGACGAAAATCTTAAAACATCGTGATATTCATTCTAGACGTCACAATATTACTTCCCGCATGGTCACAATGTATAAAACAACAATAAAGATAATCCAATTAATTTTGTTAATTGGATAATTCATGGCTCAGTAGTTGTGTAATCAGTGACACGTGCCCTTATTATTTTCTAAGAATTACAAATTATACTAAATTTAACTCTAAAATAAGAAGCGTATAAAGAATATATGCATCCATCCTGTGTGCGATGACTATAAAGGGTCCTGAGTGCACTTCGTATGTCATGAGTGCAATCAGGAGGTCCTTCAAGCGGTGTTTAGACGTACCGTTATTCTTCTGGAAGCTTCAATTTTTTTCTTATCAATAACTTTTACACAAGGAGACATTTTTTTTTTTGACAGCATGAACCCCAGTTAATGAGCAAACACAAATTAAGAACGAAAATCGTTTACAATTAAAGTTTATAGAAGGAAAAAAAAAGGGGGGGGGTAATAAACAAATTTTATTTACGCTCACATACTTTTAAACAGATTTGCATATGTAAGCTCTTTATAGTTAATGTTAAATTATTTCAGGAGTTTTGAAAAAAGAGAATATTATATACAGTTTAATTTCGACTAAAATAGTGATTCTTTTTATAGATTTGGTACCTCAGTTTCGACTCAACATTTCATTTTGAATTGTTAGATGGCAAACTCTTTAGGCGAATATTGTATCTGTTCTTTATTTAATTATGGTGATATTGGCGATAATATTCATTATAACAAGGCCTTGTACAAATCCTTGATTATAGAATGTTTGGTAATATAAAAAGACGAAAGTAGACAAACCCTAATTATGCAGGGTTTCACAAGTTGATCTCCAAGCGGCCCACATTTAACATATAATAAGATCTATATTTTTCAACGTTTTCAAAATGAAATAACTTGAATTGAAAATTTCCCAACTGTGAAAATTTGTTATTTCTAAACGTCTTTAATTATTATTTCGGAAAAAAAAAATATTTAGCATATTCATATATTTTCATAATTTTTTCCGAGGAAACCTTTTTTTTTGCAAAGTCTACTTCTATATGTTTTTAACCATCACCAGCGACTTATTCTCTGCCATCACCAATTAGTCCTAATTATTAAAGATCAATTGCCCAAATTCAAATGATGATTGGTATATCGTATTGAATATGACCATCGGTCATCCGTGACGTATCCCAAATAACGACGCATGCCGATAGATAGATCATAGTTTATTAATTAGTGTCTCGCAATTTAAATTTCATCAAGGGGACTTAATTAAACCAGTTACTATACAAATCTTGAAAAAACGATGTACATGTACTTTTTAATATTTTTAAAACAAATTACGAAAACGTTTAGTGTAAAAATCACCGAATATAAATGTTTCTTTCTTGCAGGTTTTGGCATTTGTAAATAACATTAACGTTTTGGAATTCTAATGCAAAAGACAGTCGATTCAAACTGAAATAACTTCTTTAAAGATGGTTTAATTTTTTCAGAGACACATGTATTATATATGTCTCAATACATGTATTATATGTCTCTGATTTTATCAAAACAAAAATTACAAAATTATAAAATATGTTAGTTATCGAATGTATACCCTGAACTCTTACTATTATATATACATGTCCTAAGTTACTTAATGTCCTGTGTGCAACCAGGAGATCCTGAACGGTTTTTAAACGTACCATTATTTTATATGCATATATTCAAAGATGTTCTTAATTATATGCATACTAGGTATCAGTGGCGGATCCAGGGGGAGGGTTTCGGGGGTTGGAACCACCCCTTTTTTTGAACGATCAATGTATTTGAATGGGGACATATGGTTGGAACCACCCCCTCCCCCTTTTGTCCTGGGTTGAGACCCCCTTCTTTTCAAATGGCTGGCTCCGCCGCAGAGGTATATTTATATATATATGTGTGTACCAGCCCCTCCTAAATCTTGGGAAACAAATGGTAGATTATATAGGGAATCACGGAAGCATGACTGCACGTGACCCCTCTAATAGTGTGAAATAATGCCAATAGGTCTTTTAAAACACATCTTTATTCATACATGCATATATACGTTTTCTCACGGATTTGTTCATGCAATATTGGAATTATGTTTACTCAATGCGCAATTACTGAAGTTTATATTTGCTACTTTTCTTTTTAATTTCATATATTTTTTTTTTTGATTTTTTTTTCTTCGAAAAATTAGTGGTGTTGAAATAGGGAATGGACACAGATACCTTATCACATTTAACCAAAGAAATGTTGTATAATGTCATCAATCTGTATTACACGTAGACAGGATGTTCTCTAGAAAACTATACGTTATACACACCCGAGAATACACGCACTGTCGTAATGGAAAATTACTGTATGTTATAGTTACCTGTAATCAGCTTTGCAACACCATGTCATGACAGTTCAAAAAGATTTCTTCAAATCAAATTGGAATATTCATTTTTTCTGTAAAATTTAAAACTTTAAAAAGTAGACTTTGACAAAATTATGAAATAGAAAGAATTGAACAATTAAAAATCGTATTTTAACAAAGATTTAGATATAATTTTACAACGATCCTTAAAAAATAACCAAACAAACGTTGAATCAAACGATATGAACCTACGCAGTTTTATATTAAAATACTGACACACACCAGTTTGCCATCTCAGTATGCAAGGCAAGGGTGCTTGGTGAGGTGCTGGAACTTGATGTACATGTATCATTAAGTTAATACAGTTCTGTTAGTATTGACTGCCTTTTTACAGAGACTTTCTATTCTTACTGTTATCAGTTAGTATAGACGGTTCCTGGCTTAGAATGATTCTCTGCTCAGCAAATGGTGCGTAATTAGCATTTGAATCAAATTTCTTGTAGAAGTAAAAAACACAAATTAATGTATTTGACAACTTTATTCAGGAGCACAGTCTATATTATCCGGCGTAAATAACTTCGAGATTTATGTGGAAGTTTACTCTGCTGCTCGATCTATGCTAATCGATGTTCCAGTATATTTCATATTTATATTTATTCGTGAGGCCTCGTCATCGTTTATATTCACTAAAAGCACAGTCGCCTAAATATTTTATAAGGCGAAAAAATTGCGAAAATTGGGGGAAATAATATATTTTTAGTAGCATTATTATTTTAGAATCTTAAGAGGTTGCTTGCAAATTTAACTCTAAAATGAGAAGTGTATGACGATCTATAACGAATATATACATCAATCATGTGTGCAGATACGACGGCGACTATATAGGGTCTGCCATGAGTGCACTTTGTATGCCCTGCATGTGTGCACCCAGGAGGTCCTCCTGAGCGGTGTTTAGACGTACCGGGAAAATCTTATCTGATTCAGGATCAATTCATCGGTTACACTCCCCTGTCACCAGTGATTCTTTTTTGCTGACATTCTGAAAAAAAAGTATTGTGTAGTCCCTGTGTAAGTGTTGACTCTCAACTTGCACATGTGATTTTTTAACACTCCCTGGACTTCTGCAAAAACAGAAAGTCACAGGACATTCCGACAAAAAGTCACAGGACAAAAAGTCAAACACATGTCAAACTCAGGCATAAAGTAACAAAGTTAATAGGACAAAAAGTCACAAACAATTTGTTGACAATTGATTGAATATAAATGAAAAAAGATTTTGAAATATCTTCTTTTTATTACATATATTCATTTTTAATTTTAGGAAATTGTTCATAATATAAAAAAAGAAGATGTGGTATGATTGCCAATGAGACAACTGTCCACAAGAGACCAAAATGACACAGACATTAACAACTAGAGGTCTTTACGGCCTTCAACCATAAGCCAATATAAAGAAGGTATGGTATGATTGCCAATGAGACAACTGTCCACAAGAGACCAAAATGACACAGACATTAACAACCATAGGTCACCAAACAGCCTTCAACAATGAGCAAAGCCCGAGGTAAAGCCCATACCGCATAGTCAGCTGTAAAAGGCAATCATACTATATCTTTTTTTTTATATTTACATATTAAAAAATGCGTGCAAATGTAATCAAAAGCTGCACACAAACGTAATGATTTTTGTGCGCAAATGTAATGGTAATGTGCGCAAACCTAATGCACTGATTTATTTGTTTTTAATAAATTTTAATTTAAAGTTGCTATATCATGTTCATGTATAAAACTTCAAGAAAAATACAAAAAGAGTGTTTTCTTGTTCAAAGAAAAATAATCTCAAAACTAAATTGTGACTTTTTGTCCTGTGACAGTTTGTGACTTTTTGACTGTGACTTTCTGTCCTGCATTCAGATTGAATAGGGGAGTTTGGTTGACCCCGCCTCCCTCTTTCTGAGACTACTATCTCAGTGATGAGCTTTATGTTTCATGTACAAATGTATTGTGCTTGTCATATATATGTATGTTGGATAAAAGCTCTACAGACCTTTAATATGTTGTATTGTTATATGTATAACCGACAATAAATAAATAGCCCCTAACAAGTAAGAATTAGGTTACTTCTTTTTGTTTTTACATCTTGCATGGGTTTTAATAGCCCCGTATTAAAATTATGCCCCCACTTTAAAAAAGGGGGGGGGGTATACTGTTTTACCCCTGTCTGTCCATCCATCCTTGCGTCAGTCAGTCCGTCGGATGAATATTTTTCGTCCCATTTTCCTTAGGAACTACAATAGAAGGATTTCTGAAATTTGGTTTCAGGGTTAAATAAGTCAGCTATACTGTGTGATGCATTTTCAGATTCATCACTCGACAACTTCCTGTTTTCCCAACACTTGTATGATTTTACACATGATAGCCAAGTTGAAAGTTGAAAACTAACAACCTAATTTATGTACAAAAAAATTGAAAAACAGATATGTTACACATAAACAAACGACAATCACTGAATTATCGGATCCTGACTTGGAACAGGCACAACCATAACAAATTGGCAGGGTATAAGGAACTTTGAAAATATTTAGTTTTTGTGGTTTGGTCAATTTTCCGGATACTGTAAGCAATAAGGCCCCTTTATTTAGTGAATGAAATAATTGTAAGATGCACTTAGCTGTCTGTCATATTTTATATGAACTTGACCTCATTTTCATGCATGGTTCATTGGTCAATGAAACACTGCATTGTTTTGTCAGTTTATCATATGTTTAAAGTTACAGGTAGATTATATTTGGTAGATATGAAACAATTGTAAGGTGTGCATGTCTGAATGGCAGATTCATATATAAACCATGACCGCATTTTATTGTTCTTTGGTCAATGAGAAGTTTTCTTGGTTTTGTCATTTTATCAGGCCACATTTAAAAGAATGTCTGTTTCCCCTCCCCGGGTCTACCCTTTGTAAACAGACCAGGAAGGCAGGTTTTTTTTAGCTCACCTGACCTGAAAGGTCAAGTGAGCTTTTCTCATCACTTGGCGTTCGTCGTCTGTCGTCCTGCGTCCGTCGTCTGTAAACTTTTACAAAAATCTTCTCCTCTGAAACTACTTGGCCAAATTCTACCAAACTTGGCCACAATCATCCTTGGGGTATCTAGTTTAAAAAATGTGTGGCGTGACCTGTCAAACCAACCAAGATGGTCGCCATGGCTAAAAATAGAACATAGGGGTAAAATGCAGTTTTTGGCTTATAACTCAAAAACCAAAGCATTTAGAGCAAATCTGACATGGGGTAAAATTGTTGATCAGGTCAAGATCTATCTGCCCTGAAATTTTCAGACGAATCGGACAACCTGTTGATGGGTTGCTGCCTGTGAAATGGTTATTTTAAGGAAATTTTGCAGTTTTTGGTTATTATCTTGAATACTATTATAGATAAAGATAAACTGTAAAAGCAATAATGTTCAGCAAAGTAAGACCTACAAATAAGTCAACATGATCAAAATTGTCAGTCGACCCCCTAAGGAGTTATTGCCCTTTATAGTCAATTTTTAACAACTTTTCATAATTTTTTGTAACTTTTTTAAAAATCATCTTCTCTGAAACTACTTTGCCAAATTTAACCAAACTTGGCCACAATTATCATTGTGGTTTGTAGTTTAAAAAATGTGTCCGATGACTCAGCCTACCAAACAAAATGGCCGACATGGCTAAAATTAGAACATAGTGGTAAAATGCAGGTTTTGCTTTATATCTTTGAAACTAAGACATTTAGGGCAAATCTTTCAAGATTTAAATGTCCATCAGAATAAGATATATCCCCTCACAAATTTTCAGTTGAATTGGGCAACCTGTTGTTGGGTTGCTGCCCTAAAATTGGTGATTTTAAGGTAATTTTGCAGTTTTTGGTTATTATCTTGAATACTATTATAGATAGAGATAAACTGTAGACAGCAATAATGTTCAGCAAAGTAAGATCTACAAATAAGTCAGCATGATCAAAATTGTTAGAGGACCCCTTAAGGAGTTATTGCCCTTTATAGTCAATATTGAACAACTTTTCGTCATTTTTGTAACTTGTATAAAAATCATTTCTAAAACTACTTGGCCAAATTTAACCAAACTTGGCCACAATCATAATACTAGGGTATCTATTTAAAAAAAAGTGTCTAATGACCCCGCCTACCAACGAAGATGGCCGACATCAGTAAACACATTAACAGGTGAGCGACACAGGCTCTTGAGAGCCTCTAGTTTTTTTTAACTGGATGTGATTGTCATAGCATGGTCACATGAATGGTTTGACTTGTCCAGTCCAGGCCACTTATCTGTTGTTTGTGCTCAATTTGAGTGTATTTATTTAGATTATCAATCCTTCTGCTTTCAAGCACTTTCAAAAAATGGAAACAAATTATTTTCAGGAAAAAAATAATTTCTATTTTTTTGTGGAAAATGATTTTTTGACCTGGGCGCTTATTTTTGACCCGTGTGGGGGAGGGGAAACAAACATATTTTTAATTTTGGCCTTAGATTTTTTAAGCATAGGTCTACTTGTTGTATGGAATGACTACAAGGTATCATATAAAAAAAAGATGTCTGCCTGCCAAGGTTAATTTTACTGTGACCTCATATTCATAGAATAATGATAATATTCATGATATTGAACAGCAAGAATGATGAGTAAGTTGATGTTATATACAAATAAGACAAAATTTTCAGTTGCCTACTAATATGTAATACATGTAGTAGTTATTTTTGTCATTAAATGATGTTTACCCTTTTATGTGTAGGGCAAGAACATGAAAGATAAAGCGGAAACTATAAACAGAAGAAATTATCAACAAAATAAGATTTACAGAGGTCAACAAAGCCTAAATGGTAAGTCCACTGTTATAAAAAATTTTGTCCTTGAATAATAATTAAATATTTATTAAAATAAGATGTGGTATGATGAAAGAGAAAACTATCCATCAGAGTTCAATTTAGTGGATGTAAGCATTGTAATTACTTATTAGAGGCCATTGATGACCTGTAAGTAATGAGAAAACCCATACCCTATACATGTTATAGTAATCTATAAAAGTCAACACTAACCAAATTTGAAACAGAGCATCAATTCAAACGTCAAATATACCAGACTAATTTATAAAAACAAAAAATTATGAAAAATAAAAATGACGGGTATGAACCAACATCAACCACTGAACTATGTACAAGCTCCTGATATTAGACAGGTATAATATGGCTGGGTTGATATAAAAATAAGAAACACTTAGCAGTCTGATTTCCAATGAGACATTTCTCCAATAGAGATCAAATGACATTTAAGGAGGCTCTAGGGTATAACAATTTCAGAAAAATGTTTTAATATTTTTTTTTCATAACTCAATTTATTTATATCTTTATCATATGGTACACCAAATCATTCAAAACAATCAATTCGGTTTGGCCCCAGATGACTTTTAAAATGCATATATCATTGAAAAAGCTCCAAATTATCTCCCTTTGGTGCAAAAAAGCCATTTTTTGGCATTAAAAATGTAATATCTTATTTAACTCATCGGTGGCCTATATTTTTTATTATAATTTTAAATAAGCTGTAAAATTTAAGCGATTTCTGTAATTTAGTACTTGAATATTTAAATGAAAGTTTATCATATTAATCATAAACATGATAAAATAGCCATTTTATTGATCTCTTCACTGATAATTTTTGAGTTTGTGTATTTGTAGGTCAGAAATCTGGATTTTCATGGTCATCATTCACAGATCAATACTGAACGGAAAACTTAAAGCTGATATTTTTCTCCATAGTGCGACTTTTTTATTAATTTGAAATGGAACATGTTTTTTCCTACATTTATTTGAAAGAGGAAATTTCAACATGATGACTATAAACAAAAAGGAGTCATATCATCACGATCATTGATGCACAAGAACTTGATCATATAAATACAACAATGTAATTATCAATTGAAAGATGGAACGAATGAACAAGATATTAGAATGTTGTTGTCCAAATAAACTTGCTTTGTCTTCTCATTTGAATCTCTCCATTCAATAAAGATGTACAGAGGAAGATCTTTGAAGAACAGATTGAAAAAATGTTTTGTCTAAGAATTGCAGGAATATTCTAGTGAATGAAATTATTTATTGACTTCACTCTTATATAGTGGACTGAATAATTGTACATAGCAAGCTGTGAATAAAGAAAGCAAAAACTTTTAACAAAAAGTGTTTATATTATAAATTTGCAATTATAAGCATACTATTATGTACACCACAAAGTTATATATAATTCAAATTGTTTGCCTATACAAGTATTGCAATGAACCTATAACAAAGAAAATCTTACCTCATGAAAAGAGTGAACTATTCAGTCAGAATATGAAATATTTTTTCAGTTCTATTTTTCATAATAGAATAAACAAGACAAAGATTTCAAAACAATATTTTTTCATTTATTTAGAAATTTCATCATTTTGTTTCAGTGAAAGGACTTTATTCTTTGACTGTAAAATATTATTATTATACATTCCAAAATAAGAATAATATTTATTGTCATATAAACAAATAAAAAACATGTTTGTGACAAAATTTAAAAAAAATTATATATATGTATATATAAAAAATATAAAAAAAACTCGTATACATTTCAAACATTTTACTACCAAACAGCATTCATTGTAACATACACATAACTTTATATTTATATATATATATTTATAATTTTAATCCCATAGGATTTTATTTGGTCCCATGGGATAATTATAGTCCCATGGGATTTTTTTTGTCCCATGGGACAACAAATATCCCATGGGACTACAATAATCCCATGGGACCAAAAAAAATCCCATGGGATTTAACCAAAATCCCATGGGATAATGGTAAATCCCATGGGATTTTGCCCTGTCCCATGGGATATTGAAAATCCCATGTTTTTATAATTCAAATTGCAAAATAAATATGAAAGTAACAGTATAAAACCAATGAAATTATTGAATCCCATGTAATTCCGCACATTTTGGTTATATACATGATATTGTAGCTCTTGTTTGAGGCGGCGGCGGATTTGCAAATGAGTGTTTTGCAAATTAAAAGTGTCCAGTGTTCGTATTTTGAATTCATTTTGTACGTTACAAACGAAAATATGAACGGACAAGAGGACAGAAATAAACCTTATGTAAACAGAACAGTCATTATGAACGGACAAGAGGACAGAAATAAACCTTATGTAAACAGAACAGTCATTATGAACGGACAAGAGGACAGAAATAAACCTTATGTAAACAGAACAGTCATTATGAACGGACAAGAGGACAGAAATAAACCTTATGTTAACAGAACAGTCATTATGAACGGACAAGAGGACAGAAATAAACCTTATGTAAACAGAACAGTCTTAACTGTCTTAGATGAACTTTTTCAGATTAACTGCAAACTTATATTTCACAAAAAACTCAAAATTATTAAGCATGTGTATAATGAATCACATGCTACTTAGTGTTTAATACATGCAACTTCGGGGTTGATAGTTCGCTTGCCTCTGTTATGGTCTATTGGTAGTAACAGACCTAAAAGTTAGAGTGCAGATCGCAGTTTGTCTTTTCTTCTCTATTTCATACGATTAAAACAGCATAAAAAGAAATTTTAGTAATATAGTAGCATTCCGTTTGATAATAAGACCTTTTTTTCTTTCGATGTTTGTTAAAAGGGTTTGATTTTTGTGTGAAGCTTTCCAATAAACATCCCAGTTCCGCCCTAAGGAAATTGCTATTAAATGTCTATCATTCGTAGATGTTTTCGAACTGTAGTTCCAGTATTTATAAATTGCTTAGTGATTTCAATCATGTAAATTGTTGTTTCAGTATCTCTCCATGGTGAAAAATAAATATGGGTGTGATTTATAATAAACCATAAATCTTAGTGCAACATTGAAGCTTAAAAACTGTTGCATAAACTTAACCCATAGAGAACCGAATGATCCGTAAAACTGCCACTATATATGCATTAAAAACTTTATTACATATTTTCACACATGAAGAAAGCAAACAAACTTTAAAGGTTCAAACCGTTTCTTTACGATAATTTTGGAGTCACATTTAAATTAGATATACATTTAATAGTTATACCATTCGAATATCATTTTAATGCGCTTCACGTCAATTTAAATTAATACCCAAATTAGAAAGTTTGCTTTCTATATAATCAACGCGATTTGGTCACAGACATAATATTTTCATAAGGATAGAGAATCGCCAAAACAAACTCCGACAAACTGATTACGGATGACTTTCACTTGAACTTTTAATGTGAGGAGGAATTGAAACTGTTAGAAGCTTTCCCAAAACATTGATGTTATTTAATTTCCTATGATTATACATTCTAATTAGTGAAAATGAGTTGTACAACGCAGACTGTTTCTAATGGATATATAGTGGCATCACAAAATTTATACAATGTGAATGATACAGTTACATATGTATGTAATTCTTTCTATACATTGTCCGGAAATGCTGTGGCTACATGCTTAGATACGAGTGGCACATGGTCAACTATACCATCGTGTAAATTTGCCGCCAAAGATAATGGTAATGTGTTACGTTGGTTTTAAAAAAGCTTGTTATATCTGTAGATTTGCAAAGATATGTTTTATGTTTTCATCAATATGTTCTTGTGCATAGTTTTAATGTAAAGGAAATATTTCAATGGATAATTAGGAAATATTCCGTCATCTTTAAACGAATATGAATAAAAATTGTTAGTCCAGAATTTGCTAAAATCTCTTATGTTAAACACAAATATGATCTATTTTAAACATTTCATTGAATAAAAAAACCCTCATAATTGAACTTTTTGTAGCAATATGTATTTGAAAATTAAGAAATCTTTTTTTTATTATGAAAAGAATATCTAAATGAGAGGAGCTCATATAAATGATACAGCTTTATAACAAAATTCGAAGAAAATTCATCACTTTTCATGTGAAAAGAAAACGAGTATGGCGACGAAAACATTCAATATGAGCTATCTTCACATAATCAATTTTACATATCTATTTTTTATTCTCCTTTCTATTAACGTAATAGTACTTTTTTCGTTTAAATAATTACAAAATCTGAAAATTAGCAAAAAAAGTATCTTGAAAACAAGCCTTGTATTTGAAATACACGAAACAAGCTAAAGTTTCGCAAAAAGTATACTATAGGCGTATAATACATGTATAGGATAATATTTGATTTTGAAAAGAACAAGGTACGATTATACCAGAAAAAGAAGGGAAAAAACGCGAAACATTAAAATCTGATTGAGTATACCTCAACGAACGGCCCATTTTGGATTTGTAATACAGTGCTGATATCCATTTAATTAATTTGGATCTTAGTTATAGCGGAAATTTTCGCGGGAAAACTAAAGTTTAACATTCTAATAGTATGAAAAATATCGATTTCCATTTCATGTCATTGGGACCTCTGGTCTACTTTGGTTCATATAGTTTTGCTTGAACCAGGTGCCCCCTTTTTGCACCTTTAGTCCCTGGCTTTAAGAGATTCGTTTTATGTAATTTAGAGTTCAAATTTGGCACTTTTATTTCAGATGTTAGTAAAGTGTTCTCGACTTTACTTAACTATTCTTGCAACAACAAAAAATTGGGTAACGCAATCCAGAGGGTTTGTAGTCTTGTTTTAGCAACCAAACACATTAATATGGTTTTTAAATTAGACTTTCATTAATTTCATCAGTCTCAACCGAGCAATTCTTTTCATTGGATAATTGTATATGGCTAATGACTTTTTTATGCTTTTCGTGGATCATTTCATTCTAAAATGTAAACGCTTCAATATAAGTTTTTTATGGAGATATTAAGCAAGATAACTAAAAATAAAAAAATATAATAGTAGGCGTATACTATAAAGAAATACATAATATTGATTCTGTTGTATAGCTTAACTACACTAAAATAGTACATATGTGTTGTTATTGGCCAGATGGAACCCCCTCCGAGTGCTGGATTTTCTGGCTGTGTTGAAGACCCATTGTTGGCATACGGCTGATTTTTTTTTGTTTTTTTTTTTTATCTTTGGTCAGGTTGTTGTCCCTTAGACACATTCGCAATTTGCATTGTTAATTTCAAATATATACGAAAATGCTTTATTTACCATTATTTGCTTGTAGCAAGTAACAATTTGCCAAAATGTTCGAATAGTTAATTAGTTAAAAGAACAATGTTGTACTGTCATTCAAAACAAGAACAAATGAGGCTTGGAATGGGATGTATTGCGTATTTGTTAGCGCTCAGTATATAATTTTTTATAATTGTTTTCAAAACCTCAACAATTTGATATGGTTAAAAATGAACAGCTTTTTCCGAATGTGTTATCCCGACAAACGAAATCTATATGTACAAAGCCCCGAAACGTAACTGAATTATAACCTCATCTTAATTCAACTCTTTGACAGTAGTTTAAATAAAATTTCACAAAATGCACCGTCAAAACTGTACATCTGTCAAAAAAATTAAGCCTATTGATAAAAACTTTGTTTGCAGAACAATTTCAGTCGATTAACTCTTCAAAACAGTTTGATTATAGGGACAAGTACTTCAAAAAACGAACGTATGCAAATAGAACAGATGATCAGTGTTCTGAAGGAGGCATTATGTAATTTAAAATTACATCACGACACTTTTGTCTTGTCAAAATCGGCTTTCCGCTTTACCTTTATGCACTTAACCTCTTTATTCACACCGTAAAAATCTATAACATTTTTGGGAAAAAAATTATAACGTTCAAATCGTTCAATTGGTCACTGTTCAAGTGTATTCCATCTTGCAGTTCTCAGTTATTTAAAAGTATTTCTGATAGTTTTGTCACAATATTTTATAACGAATAAATGGTATAATGGATAAAAAAAACTTGGGTGTTTGTGTGTTTGTTTTAATGTATTTCCCAGATGTCAGACAAAACAATACTACACACATATTGTTTGCTGACATGAACATCATTTGGACACTGGCGGAAAGCTGTCTTATTTACAATCTTCGAACATCCCCTTATCTTTATATCAAGTTAAAGTTATCTAAGATGGCTTTCTATGTTCTTTTCGTATCTTCTTCTGTTACACAACCAAATGTTTTTTTCCTGAAATTTAAACTGAATCATAATGTTATGCATTTTTAATTGTAAAAGAAAGGTGCGACCATCTTTTTTCCCCTAATGACGTTTTGATGTTAATTAAAATTGAGAATGGAAATGGGAGAATGTGTCAAAGAGACAATAACCCGACAAAAGAGCAGATAGTTCAGCCGAAGGCCACCAATGGCAATGGGTCTTTAATGCAGAGAGAAAATCCCGCACCGGAGGCGTGCTTTAGCTGGCCCCTAAACAAACATATTAGTTCAGTGATAATGGACGTCATACTGAAATATAAAAAAGAAACTAAAATTAAAAATCATACAAGACTAACATAGGCCAGAGGTTTTTGACTTGGGACAGGCGCAAAAATACATATCATTGTTATTCATAATAAAGCCTTCGCATCGTATATGATAAGTTATATCATAATGTTTTAAGGAAGTACAACTCCTTCAATCATGATCGATGATTTTAAATTTTTAAACATGCGTTTGTTTCACAATGTTTTAGTACTCCTCGGTGTTATGAAATTCAAGGATACATTCGATTCGAGTTCAGAAAATAATTTCTGTCATAAAAGACATATTGAAGCCTAATTGATCCTTTCAAACCGTATAATGGTCTTACGTCATATAAAATATATAAATTAATTCTGTCTTAAGATTTATTTAATAAAATTGCATTTAAAAGAAGCATTTGCATGATTATAATTTGATAATTGACTGCATAAGAGGGTTTTAATATTTCCTTTTCATCATATGACAAAATTGCCAAATAAACATAAAAAATGTATCGACTATTATAAAACTGCGTATTGCACTTTGATCAAAATAGCGGCGGGTTATGAGAAACTTTATTCCTCTTTAGTCCGAGTTGAAATGATCTGCCATTAGCAGCAGTAGTTTCCACATTTCTAAGACATTGTGTCGCGCATCATTTTCAAATTTGAAAATCTACAGACGTAAAATAACAGTTTCAAAAATAGAAAATATGTTTACCCATTTGTTTTATAACGCAAAGCTAGGTGCTTCAAAAAATTGATTTAATTGTATCACGCATATGACGTCACATTTTGGTAGCATTAATGGTAGTTTCGCTGAAAACACTTCAGTTGTCCTCATGGGATTTCACTAATTAGAATTTAAAAAAAAAATGGAAGAAATAAATTATCCCTCTCTTGCAAATGAGTTAAAATATAACGCCATTCTACAAAGTTAATTACTAAGATCATACAATACTTTTCTCAACTCTTAATTCAACCGCATCTGAATATATTGGATAAGTCTCTTGACTATGGGCGGCCATTTTGTGTGTTGGTGGCCATTACGGATTTTTTTAATGGCTTCTTGACCAAAAATGTGTTTTAGCATCATGGCTATCACTGTACAAAGTTGTATGCTTTTAGTATACAGGGATCAATCAAACCAACATATAGGATTTAGCCTCTTGACAATTGGCGGCCATTTTGAATTTTGGCGGTCATAATGGATTTTTTTTCAGAAGGCTCCATATCCAAAAATGTTTATCAACATCAGAACTAACAATGTGCAAAGTTTCATGCTTTTACCATAAAGTGCTCAATTGTGCCAAAATATTGGACTTATCCACTGGACTAATAGCAAGATCCTTCCACGTAATAAAATACTTGAATTGCGGGAGTACAATTCGGTCAGTTATATTTCTATCACAGTATTTGCATGAAACCTTTAATATTGTCATGGTAATTAAGGAGACAACTTGTGTTTCTATATGAGAAGACCTTGGTTTAAAGGATTTACCAAAAATATATAAATATATATTATATATTCAATACAGATTTCCTTTGGTCATTTTTTTATCTAAGTTTTATGGTGCCGCAATGATTTTTTTACAATTTATGAATAAAGTCTACTCAATGTTCCTTTTTAAATTGAACTTAAAACGTAAGCTACTTGTTAAAAAATTGATAATAAAATTCTTAAATATAGTTTATGGCATCATTAGGCATCATTAGAGGCGAATGGAATAGTAATTGAGTTTAAACGCTCTATGAATATGTGTGTAAACAGAGACACATACTACAAATAAAGTGGGTGGAGTTGCCAAAACAAATTTTGTATTCTTCGATCCTTCGATCATATGCATACGTATAAGCAAAAGATTTCTTGCTTGCAAACTTTAAAGTATGACAAGGCCCCTTTTTTAACCTTCCAGTCCCGAATTCGAAAAAAACTTATTTTTATGACAAATTAGCATTTGGACTTTAGACTGTTAATCATCAGTAATTTTTTTATTTGAATTTTGCCCAACATTTTTACATAGTATAATAATTGATATTATACTGTTTATTTTTCTTCTTGTACCTATATATTTGTTATATTTTATTCCGTTTTTATTGATTAAATGTTTTTTCTGTATTTGTTATTTCATGTACTTTTTGTCTTTCATTGGACGACAACTAAAAGGGAAAATATTGATGTCTTGTAGTTTATCCAACCACATATTCTTCAAGTTTTTTTTACTATATCTGTTCATTGGTTGTATTATGTTAATATGTTTGTTTTATCTGTTTTGTGTTTGTCAAATGTTGATCTGCGTGTTGATGTACATGATGATAGTGTCAGTCGATGTTTTAAAACTTGTGTCGACCCTCGACAATTAAAATCGTCAAAACAAACCTTGACTCCATTTGGTCATTTGAAACAACAAAATCAAAATTTGAAAACGATCAATCGCTTCGATTAAATATTGAGTGCATTTCCTCATAATCGAGGACCATAGTGCATAAATGAATAAATGAAAAATTGTAAATATCGAACTTATTCATGACCTTCATTTAGTCACCAGTATCAACTCATTAGAACATGTAAAACATTGGTTGGAAGGTTCTCAAGATATGATAATTTAACGGAAAATGCATAAAATGCAATATTACAATCAGTCAAGGACCAAGAGTCCAGAACGCAAAAGTGAATATCATAAGTATCGAATAATCCTCCGTCAGTAAAAGCATATATATTAAAATGTGGTCAATGGTAGAATAGTTCGGAAGACTCTGAAGTAAAATTGAGAATGGAAATGGGGAATGTGTCAAAGAGACAACAACAAGGTAATCATGAAAACAGCTTCAGTCACATGTCCCGCCAACCCACCGTGCTACCTGAAATCATTAGCTGAGTTTTCTAACGGAAAACCCACACACAGTTTTACCCTTTCGTCTTGGATGGATAGTTGTCTCATTGGTAATCGCACCACGTCTTATTTCATATTCCATCAGATCAATTGATGTAGTATTCATAGTCGTACGCCTAAAGAATTGGTTGATAAGTTTCAGTCAAACTAAATGATCCTTGCTAAATTGAATATTACCAATAATTTAAACAAATCCTTTTATGTTATTCATAAATAAGCAAATTAAAATATCATGGGCTATACATTTATTCATATAACTGGTTTTAGGTAAATAGTTGTTTATGAAAAGTAATATTAAAATGTGATACGTTCAAATATTAGTAAAACTAAATATCACACTCAAAATTCAAATCGTTTTTAGAAACAAATTTCTAGTTATTTGTTTTTTTAATCATCTTGACAAAATTTTCTATGAATGAATCTTACATGAACTTTGTCGAAATAAATGTAAGGTCTTATTAGAATTTATAACCTAACAACTCAAACAGAATTCCGGTATCCAATTTTGCTGTAAGTGCCATATGGTCAAGGTGCTTTTAGAATTCTGATGGAATAGATACTTTAACCCTCTTCATTTGGTGTCAAAACGCCATCGAATGTTGCTGTCAAGTTTCTGAAATAATAATGGGCAATCTGCAACCAATCTCTGTTGATACAACATTATATCTGTAAAACGGAAGTTAGTATATGTATCAATGAAAATATTTTCCAAAAATAACATCAAATACAAAAAGAATATAAAAAAAAGAATATGTGGTATGATTGTCCATGAGACAACTCTCCACAAGTGACTCAGGTTTGTGATAAACGCTTCTACAAGCCTGCAGTTATATATTGTTCTTTTGCGAAATTTTGTGTAAAAAGATTTGAAATTAATAACGCGTCACCCGAAGCTCTGACGGTTTCAAATACACTTTACCTCTCACAAAGATTACTTATTTCAAAGACATTTCAATATAGGATTTCTATAACCCTGTAAGAAATAACTCTCTTTAATAGTAATGTTTTCTTTTTCTTGAGGTCTAGTTTTCAACCAACAGTTGTGGCTTTTGTTTCTACCTTTCTGTTATAGCGAGCACATATTGCGTAAGCCTTTGTTTTCTTGTTAAAGGTAAAGGTCATCTTATGTTTTGCTAAAACTGCAGGTTTTGCGTGTTTGATATATAAAACACGTAGTCCAAATTGTGTACATGTATAACTGGTTTGAAACTACCAGATGTTATGTCAGAGTATCATGTCTATTTGTTACTTAGAACTCGGGTGTTAGTGGTCGTTGCGGTTTATTGTACTCTCAAATGTTTTTGGTTTTCAATACTGCTATACATTATATATTTCAGTGTTAAATGTTATTTCGTATGCTTCTTTTTCAATGATCGTCCTGAACATGCATGCATATTTTCCAATGGACGTTAAGCAACGAACAATCAATCAATCTTTTTCACTTAAGCTTATCATATAATTAGGAGTACAGTGTTTTACTCTTGCTTTTCAGTTAGTTATTCGTTTCATCTACTGCTTATCATGATAGTTATAAGATCAATATTTATATATTTTTCAGTATGGTTTTGGATGACAGTTGGTCTAGCCTCGTTGTTAGCACTTGTTCTACTACTCTTATTATTGATAATAATCATACGGTATTGCTGCTGGTACGTATACAATATGATAGTAAACTTGGAATATTTTTTAAGAAAAGTTAGAAGCAAGTCCTTCAACAATAAATGCACGACAAAATCTAAGACGACTCAGTCGCACATATTTTTCAGAAAAAAAAAGCTTTCGAATAATTGTTTAATTTTCAACGTCATTTATACTACACCTTTTGCCGTCTTCGATTGTTGAAATCAAAACATACTATAAAATGCAGCACATTTAGTTAAAAGACAACAATGCATGTTGATTAAACTGATTCACATGAGACAGAAGTGGGCCGAAAATAAGAGAGAGACAGGCATCCCATTATAGAATAGCAATAGGACTACACCTCGATATCTAAATACAATTCGCTTTCCCGATGAAGAGAACTTTTAAGAAACATTTAAACTAGTTGTCTTGGTTATGAATTAATTTAACTTGTGCGTGTTAAAAATTATGAAACATCAATTAAAAAACAGTTTACTATATAAAAAAACCAGACAATATCTTCTCCAACGTTATATATCATTACCCCAAACAATATGTCAGGCCATTAGCGGTATAGTCAAGTGTTCAACTATATTTTAAACCTTTATATAAGTTGTGATTGTGAATTATTAGGCACAGCAAATACTAGTTACTAATTTCTATGAAGACATGAAGAAATATCAGCTTATAGATGAAGTAAACAAACATACATGCGCTTTATTAAAGTTCGTTTCAGCGATGAAATGATCGAAAAATGCATGCATAATACATACTGAAACAGTTAATAAATTATACTGACACATTTAATAAATTCTACTGAAACAGTTCATAAATTCTACTAAAACCGTTAATCTATTTCAACATAGTTTTGTGTCTATACTACTTATGTCCAGCCTATGCAAATTGCTCGAATTCTTGATTTATAGTTATTAAAACCTGTCTTGATTCATTATCTTTATTACATCATATCAAAAATGAATAAACAAACGTTTTCCATTTATTATATAATGATGTCATTTTTTGTACGAAAGTGATTCAAATCAAATATGCTTTACCTACACGAAGTTTACCAACGAAGTTAACGGGTTATTGATATTCACAATAAATATGTGTTTACATTTAAAATCGTCTGTTTTCAAAACCAGTAACTTATTTAGAGTATCGATCAGTATGGTTTCTCAAGAAGGAAACATTCGAAAATGACAGCACCTGAGATCACCCTAACCCTTTTTGGTGGGGTTTGTGTTGCTTAGTCTTTAATTTTCAATGTTGTGTTTTTTGTTCTATTATTTTTCTGTCTGTCTTTTTCTTTTTTAGCAATGAGGTAGTCAGTTTATTTTCGATCTATGAGTTTGACTGTCCCTCTTGTATCTTTCGTCCCTCTTTTAAAAATATTGAGCGACCTCGATGGTTCAGTTGTCTTAGTATTTCAATCCTAATTGACTAAGACATTCCGGTTTTCTCCACCAATAAAATCTGCCCGGCACAAACTTGCCACAATAATGCTGAAAATGGCATTAAACGCCAATCGATCAATTCAATTTGATAATAATATTATTATATCTTATAGTCACAAAAAAGACGTGTCTGAGTTCTCAGCAATCAAATCAAATTAATAATATTAATATTATATCTTATAGTCACAAAAGAAAAAGTCGGGTGTCTGAGTTCTCAGAAAGCCAGGACCGATACGGGGATAGTTGTGGTCCATGCTGTGGCTTGGTTGACTATAAAGGATGTTGTTCCCTTAGTGGATGCTGTGGATTTTACGGATGCTGTGGGGGATTTTGTGGAGCGTGCCGATGCTGCAGAGAGTTTCCAGGCGACGGTGACGGTGACTCGGGCAGACACAACAGAAATTCCAATAATCATTCAATGAAACGTGTGAAGAAAAAAGTATCTGTTAGACAAACACAAACGTCACCAACACCAACAGATACGACGGCCATTATAGAAGAAAAGAAAAAGATAGCTAAGGTCCTTAATGCTTGGATGCCTCACTCCCATAATGTTCGGACCATAAACACCAGTACAAAATAATTACGAAATAGACCTTTAATTTCACTTTTAAAAACAAGACGTAATGTAAAGTATATTAAGTTAATTGGTAAATTTTAACTTTAAGAAAAGTAACCGTAATGATGTCTTATCAATCAATTAATGCTATCAAGAGAATGAATGTAAATTATTTAAAAAAGAAGACATATATATTATCGAATATAGATTTTTCTAAGTTTAATGTACCTAAAGCATTATATAATGACAAAGAAGCATTTTCATTCATTTGTTTTCGCTCTTTGTTGTCTTGCCGAGCACTGTTTGGTTATGGTGATTTTTTACATAGATATAACACTCTTATTTCCTACCTTAACTGAACTTCTACATGCATCGCTCTTTCTTGGTCTTTTGGTATATTTCAGCCATAACATACACAGGCAAATTTTGTTAACTTGAATTTCACGTGAACTTTACAAATGGAAATTAGTATTTTTCATTTTTTTTAATTAGACTTGAAAATTTAGATGCTATTTGAACAACTTTATTTTAAAACAATTCACGTAAAAATGCATGTGATTTTCAAATGAAATTCATGTTAGTTTCACATGGGATTCACGTGAAACTTACATGAACTGAGTTAATGTTAGTTTCACGGTTAAGCTCGTTGGAGGTGAAATAAACGTGAATTTCACTTGAGATTTACATTAAACTTTTCTTAACGTGACATTCATGTGAGTGAAATTATCCTGTGTACACTGCAACATAACATTCTTCCTTGTAATTCTTTCAGTCTTTTATTAAACTTTATTTACAGATGAATGACGTATATATCATTTCAAATCATGTTGATTCCTCACAGAATGCTCCAGTTAATACAAAATCTTTTCCAAGAGTATATAAATCGCCAACAACGAATTCACAAACGCCTCGTGAGCAGAATGAAAGCATGACATCGGAGAAAAATTACAAGAAGAAAGCAAAGGTTTTAAAAGCATGGATGCCCCATTCACACGATGTCAGAGGGATAAATACAAGCACAAAATAACGGCTCTAAGACTTCCTCGGCGCTGATGAGATTAAAATGACAGGACGGGTGCTGTACTGCTTGACATTGTAATACAAGATGCTTAAAATATTTAATTGACAATTTGGATTATGCTTCAAATACGTGACGTAAAACAATATCTATATATAAATATATAATATTTGTATTATTACGACGAAACCCATAAACGGTTGAAATGTTCACAGTGATTTTATGAGATCAATCATTTAACTTTTAATTGGTTATTTCTTTTTTAATGTTCCAATGCTTGAAGAAAATTGAATTGGCTTAAAGGTGGGGAAAATAAACATGACCGTTAGTTTTATCGTTTGAATAGTTTGACATTTGTCATTTCGGGTCATTTAATAGCTTGCTTTGTGGTACTCATTGTCAAAGACCGTGCGATAACCTTTAGTTGCCAACTTCCGTCCTTTCGTCTCTGGTGGATGAGTTGTCTCATTGGCAATCATACCACATCTTCTTATTTGTATGATTTTGAAATTAACTTTAAGCCTACCGTGATGTAGTTTTCCGAAAAAAAATATCAATATACTTATCCTCATTTTGAAAAATTTCAAATCGAGAGGTAACAAATTGACAAAAATCAAATGTTTGAAAAAGCAAGAAACAAGGAATGGAATTCTTCTAAAAATTTCTTTTCAAAGTCTTTTGCATGCTTATACTTTTTGCATCTTTTAAAATTATAGCCACATGTTTGCAGTATTTATATTTGCTCTATAATACTCAGAACTTCTAATTTTCTATTCTAATTTTACAGTAGATTTTTTTGTTTTTGTTATTTTATCATCTTTGTTATGTTACTCTTGTGAGCTTATCTGTTTACACCAGGGGCGTAGCTGCCGTTAGGCACTTTAGGCACGTGCCTACACAAAATTTTTCACAAATATTTTTTTTTTGTTAAAAAAAATAATAAACAACGTTATATGTATATGAACTCCAGTGAAGTTGTCACAACTCTAATTATCGAATGTCATGTGTACACTAGTCTCTCGTCCTTAGTGAATGAATCATTGGATAGAATTGAATGTTTTTTTATGTGTGTACCTTATATAGAAACTATAAACTAGAACTTTGGTTCAGATCATTTCAATTCTATCAACAAAAACTTGAATGAACCTAAACTTAGACACATGAATTTTTAATTAGTTGTTGTTAGTTTTCAACTAGCTTTCCACTTTGTCTTCACCCGACTTGCCAATGTTGGTCGTCCGTTTGGCTGTGCAGGATGTATAAATACGTAGTCACGTTTGGTCAGAATGGGGACATTTAATCTTAATATGCCTAGTTGTAGAGAGAATGCCACTCTTTGAGGAGTTCGTGTTGGTCTACTGAAAGGCAAAGTTTCTGCTCTTATCCAATAGTCCCTCATTTTCCAATGCATGGCATTTTCAAATTTCCAGACCTTCGTCCTGTACAACACCTATTACAGGACTAAGCTCCCTGTTGTGTTTATTGTAAATAATCAATTTGGTTTTTTTTTGTTCTAAACTTGCATAAATATTTTACACTGGATGTTTAAAAATCAATCTATCAACTAGATTCCAGTAGTTTTGAGTACTCTCAGATCTAAGAGTAATGGCCACAATTATTCAAATTCCTAAGCAGGTAGGGATTTTACAGTAGAGCGGAATATAAAGAAATACGAACTTCTTGAATTTTGTTACGTTAGTATGAACAGAACAGAACTTTTGCATTAGGCATCGACTATGTGTGTATGTGTTTGTGTGGCTAGGGTGAAGCTTTTAAGAATCAAAATATTGATGGTTGGTGTCTTTCTAGCCAAAAGGATACTGTTATTATATAGTAAAATATCAGTGTTTATATGCACGTGCCTTTTTTTTTAATGAAGGATCGTCAATATGTACTATCCATTAAGTTAAACGTATATATCGATCATAACAGAATAGATTTAAAAATACCAAACAGGGTGTACTGCTTAATTAAAGGGATACGCGGATCTATGATGGGCAGTACATATTGTAAATATTTTTTTAAATATTTGATTTTCCAATTGTACTGTGTTATTTAATTCACCATTCAGATGTTATGGTAAATTATTCATAATTCTTCGAACTTCGAACATGTATATTATAATTTTCATGATCAAATGACCAGAACCCCCCTGAACCCCTTACCAGGGCCCTGCCCTGGACCTGATGGGGGCCGTACGCGGCCCCCAGACACCCTGCCGATTTGTGCCTACAGTTGAATGCATGCCTAGCTACGCCCCTGTACACAATTGTATATAGAAATCATATGCTACGTAATTTATTGGGTATAATTCAAATACTGTTCAATTTTAATCTTTCTAACTATCTATTTATTTATTTGTTTGTGTTTGTATGAAATAAATTATAAAATTTTTTGATGTTTGAGTCCGACTCGAATATTATGCCATGATGTGTAACGGGGTTGCTTCCCTTATAACATGTAGTAGATACATATGCCATCCGTAAACGATCGAGCAATGCAATCGAAGTATATGTACTTCTTTAGCTCAGTCGGTTAGAGTGTTGCCTTGTATTACAGGGTTCTCCGGGTTTAGTCCCGGAGGTGTCAAAGTGATTTTGTATAATTAATCATGCTCTTTGGTTACACATGTTAGTCATGTTAAATTAGTGAAAGTTTCGTTAGGGACAGTAGCTGTCAAATTCGTGTTCAAATTTTATATTTCATTTATTACATACTAAAACGTTTATCCAAATTATAAAATGTCCTGAAAAGAAACAATAAACAATGCTATGATAACCATTGATATCACCTCCAAAGACATAAATAAAACATTAATAGAAATGATAAAAGACAGACACAAGCAATGATCGTCTAATGACGATGCTTCTAGAATAGATATGTTGTATTTCATGTCTTAGACAACAAACAAATGTATCAAAGTCATCTTTTTGCCGAATCGGTGAACGAAATGGTCATTTTTTCGTCTAAAATGGAAATCGTATTGATAAAAAAACACTTTGTAGAAATGATGTCACATACATGAAATCCAGATGGGTAAATATCAATAACACTTCAAAAAGTATTGACATATTGAGCTGATTAATAATCATTTTATCTTTGAAGCCATTTAGTAACCATATATAAGATGCATATAGATTTGATATGTTTGTAAATTCTTGGAACTTTGGTTAGATTTCTTTTCTATGAGCGTTCGAACACATTCGTTTCCTTTCAAATCATAAATTTGCTTTGATAGTGTGGGATGAATTAGTACTAGTATAATGTTCTGTGTTTTAAATTTTTAATGAAAGTTTCTTGTACTATACGCTGCTTATATCGATATAGTTAATCAAACTTAATTTTTACATACTTGTCGTTTAAAAGTAATGAAGAGTCGAGCCAGTTTTTAAGCAAAAATCTAAATGATATGTGTATAGAGGACTACTTTTCCACTTTTAATAACCATCTATAATTAATGAATATCATCTGCGCAAAACTTCCGTATGATTTGTAACAAATATAACTTGCTTTCATCGACACCAGGGTTCGTTTTGACATTTGCATGTTGATATCAAGTTAGATGAAGTAATACTGTACTAATACGACAGTTCGACAATTGTAACTGAACTCCATAACATAAGACCAAAAAATGGTGAAGAAAACTAGATAAACATTTGGGACCAAAACTCGAAAAAAACATCAATTTTATGGACCAAGTCAGAAGAGTTAAAATTATTTGCAGTCATTACTGTCTAAGATATTATCTGCAATCTTAGATCAAAGTTCGACTCTTACATTACTTTAAAACGACAACTCTGCACATGAATGTGTCTAAAACTTCTACTTTATTCAAAATAGTCTTTTGTAAAATTAGCATCATTTTATGTATTTGTATATATGTAAACGTTTATAAATATCATTTATTTGTTATTTTGTTAAGTTATTATCTATTTTTATATTGTCAGAATGCATTTAATTCATTTAGAATGCTTGTTGTTCGTATTTCTTTTTACGATCAGTATTATTGAATGTTCGCTGTATAATTTTATTTCGTATTTCCTGTCTTTTTATAAAAACTGTATAATTTCTACTTTATAATAAATGATTCGTCCATTACTGTCATTATAAAGTCTTTGCGCCATAGGCTAATTGTGCTTTTGAAATAGTAGGACTCTATAAAGATATCAAGATGTGGGATTACTTCCAATGAGACAATTCTCCACCAGAGACATACAGAAGCAGAATAAATCAAATACGGTTCAGCTTACTACCTTCGACAATGAGCAAAACCCATAACTCACTGTATGATTACGCATGCAGATTAATCATACAAAAAAAAACCGAATATGATTTATGGTTTTATGTGCTAATTTTAGTTGAATTAAGGAAACAAGAAAATGTGGCATGATTGCCAATGAGTAGATTTGCAATTTGAACTGTTATTCAAGACTGATAATACTTTTCAGATTAAAAAAAATATCTGAAAAAAGTAGCAATGGCACAAGCATCAAAGAATAAATGCTTTAGCCTAAGTAGACAAACTCGCATATAGTGGTAAGCCATGTTATTTCCGAACCATTTATCCAATTGAATATGCTTCTATCAAAGAAATTATTTCGTATATTAAATTGTTAATATGATGAATTATTTCAAACATTTAAAAAAAAGATATGTTTGCATTTATCTTTAAAGTACAATGTACAACAGCAGCTTACAACTTCAATAAGATGAAAAATGTGCAAGTTTTAGACGAGTTAACTTGCTGTGCAGTTTTATCTAATTGTTGAAGGACATACCGACATAATGACATATATTCAAGCCTTTGATTGTTCATCTGGATAAATCAAAATAATAAAATTTTATTTTATTCTTGACTTGGCCTTGAAGCCCAGAACCATTGGCATTGATTTTTAATCTGCAATGTACAACAGCAGTTCAGCTCTTCAAAAATGATGAAAAAAACATTTTATTGATATAAAATGACTATAAACCAATTTATTCATGGTATGGCATCAATATTTTTGATCTGAAACTACGTACTTTTAAATGCGTAATTCGTTAAAATTTGATTCGGTTTTTTTTTCTCGAAAATAATCCCAGGTAGACCGTTATCAGAGCCCGACCTTTTTATGTTATTGTTAATCCGTATCTTACGTATAGATAGATCTGTGTCTGTTTTTTCTCCTCTAATTTACTACACGTGCTGTCAGACCACCAATTCGAAATTTATATAAATTCAACCAAAGTTTTCTTAAAAGTAGACCTTATAAAGTTTAACTTCATAGAAATTAGTTTATCCTGAATTGTGCATGTAATGTATCACCTTTCTACATGCCAATTGAAAACCCATGTTTAAAATCTTCTAAGACATAACTGCCTTTCTGAAGACAAGACAAATGGAAGTTTTTAACGACCTTGACTGGCTATACAGCCCTTGCACGGTCGGCTGAAGACAAGTACATTCAAGAACATCCTATATCTATACTATTAAATCTATACTATTAAACGAGAAGACCACATTTTGTGTGTTACTTCTCTTCCTTCCACAATAAATTAATCATCATGCCTCTGTGTTCTTTAGGTAACATGCATTTGTCATCCATTCTTATGACCATTGAGATTGAGTTATTTTGGGAGAAAAACAACAAAATAGGTGTCCGGATATTGTTTCCGTTATCAGACTGACTTTTAATCATAAATAAGACTTCCGGTTTTACACCCTGCTACACGCAGATGGCAGTTAGGTCCGCTGCTGTATGCCCTGAGGTAATCGGTGCCCTCAGGTAATCGTGGCAATAGTGCCCATATGCGTAGTAATAACATGATCTAAAAATAGAATAAACTAAAAATACATCATTGTACTTTCTATTTCGACTGACAGTATATGTGCGAAAAATAGGAGAAAACAGGAACACATATAATTTTTTACAATAAGTTACGACAAATAATTCACGAAAAAAATCCAAATATTTGGTTTATTTGTGATCAGTGCAACGTGAACAGATTTTTATTTAGTGAAACGTAAATGACTTAAAATAATTAAAAAGAAAACACTTTTTGAATGGCGATTTAAACTTTTATAATAATAGTTGTCAAAAACTGGTTTCATAGAGACTTATGTAAATAAATGTATATATAATTATTTAAACTAACTATTAAATAATAAAAGTTATCCACACATGCATAAGGCAGCAAACATTTGATTTTCGGGGGGGGGGGGGGGGGGGTTATGGATTTTTTTTCTTCGGCGAAAAACAATATTTTGGAGACAGGTCGAAAACATTTTTTTTCTTTCATTTCAATTTTAGCATTACATATAGTGGCAGAACAATTAGAAACAAACTTTTAAAAAAACATAGCCCCCCCCCCCCTGAAAATGAAATGATTGCTGCCTAAGTTTCGTGAATGTCCTGTTGAAACTTTGACTATCATTGTGTTTGGTAATATATGACACTTACATATGGACAGATTACGCATATATTGATTTTGGTTACTTCTTTTAAAGTAACATAAGTAGAAAACGATAACATTTAATAGATAGGTTAATGAAAATCAGTCCATCTTGTCCGACTGCATGAGGGGCGGCGGCGGATCCATCCATTTAAAAAAAGGGGGTTCCCAATCCAGGACACAAGAAGGGGGTTCCAACTATATGTTTCCGTTCAAACGCATTGATCTCCAAAAAAAAGGGTTCCTATACCCAGAACACCCCTGGACCCGCCACTGTCCATTGTTCAACTACTAAATTGTCTGTTTTACTTAATAGTACACTTGGTACAATAAAAAACCTGATAATAAATTGTTCAAATAAGGCCTTTGAAAATAGTGGAATTAATTACTTTTGGAGTGTCAAAAACTCGTTGGAAGTACTTATTCAACAATACTTTTAGATATTTGGATGATATATTGGCTCTCAATAATAACGACTTCCGTATGTATACTAAAGAAATTTATCCTGTAGAGGTTACTTTAATTAAAGCTAATGATAACAATGACCACTGCCCTTTCCTCGATCTTGATATCTATATCATAAACGGGAAGATTAATACAAAAATTGTTGATAAGAGAGATGTTTTTTTCATTTCCTATTGTCAATTATCCATTTGTAGATGGTGACGTTCCCTTGTCATCATCTTATGGTGTTTATATATCTCAACTTGTACGATTCTCTCGTGTATGTAACAACGTATTAGATTTTAGCGAGAGAAATTTATGTATTACTAAAAAATTATTACACCAGGGTTTTCGATATCACAAACTGGTCAAAACATTTACTAAATTTTATCATCAGTATAAGGAAATAATTCGTAAATATAACTCATCATGCAGACATCTTATACGTTCGGGTATTTCACATCCAATTTTTTATGGAAGTATTCTAAATAAAGAACAAAAATGTCAGTATTCTCCTCAGAAACTAACAAAACCTTTAAATAGACTTATTAAAAAGGGATATAGTTACGATACTGTTGTCGGGTCATTAAAGATTGCATATTTTGGCTTTAATATTGATTCACTGATACAGTCTTTGAATCGAAACTAAACACATCTATTTCTAAAAAACAGTTGTTGGCATGACACGGGTTATGTTCTTCTCATATATTTTATGATAGTATGATACTAAACCCCTAACGGGAGGGATTGTGCCTGATATTCATATGATGAACACATAATCTTTCAATCAGTTTAATTGAGGTAAGGAGCTGGCATGTAAGTTAACTGCTAGTAGTCTGTTGTTATTTATGTACTAATGTCATTTTATTTATGTTCTTTTGTTACATCTTTTGATATCGGACTCGGACTTCTCTTGAACTGAATTATAATGTGCGTATTGTTGTGCTTTTACTTTTCTACACTGGCTAGATGTATAGGGGGGTTGAGATCTCATAAACATGTTTAACCCCGCCGCAATTTTGCGCATGTCCCAAGTCAGGAGCCTCTGGCCTTTGTTAGGCTTGTATGATTTTAAATTTTAGTTTCTTGTCTATAATTCGGAGTTTAGTATGACGTCCATTATCACTGAACTATTATGCATATTTTTAGGGGCCAGCTTAAGGACACCCACAGCTGCGGGAATTCTCGCTACATTGGAGACCCTTTGGTTGCCTTCGGCTGTTGTCTGCTCTATGGTCGGGTGGTTGTCGCTTTGACATATTCACCATTTCCTTTCTCAATTTTAATAACTATGTTTCTGATCTAATTTTGTATTCTATAAACGGCATCTATATATTTACACTACAAATCTACAACTCTCAGTCTATGGCTACACGTGCTGATCTTATCTATATTCATGCATAATAGTCATTAACTGTGTATGAGTATCAAAATCGTATCATACGCGATGATGACCAGCCAGTACACACTGTAAGGATTTTATTCACCAGTATTAAAAAAGAGAAACATTGTAGTACGAACAGTAATCTATTTTTTTTCATTTGACATTACTTTGAAAGTAACGTAGTTACAAGCACAGGTTATATAGTATATAACTGCTTTTTAAAATGTTAATTGTCTTTATCAATCTTATTTGAGAGATGTTGGATATTTTCAAGGAAAAACCTCACATCTCCAGTGGACTTTTGTACATGGTCAGATAACCTTAGGTCATCTCTAAATTACTGTGTATTTCCTGTATATCAGATCATATCTATGATTGCTCACATGGTGGGGTTACCTCAGGTCACCTCTGTATGATTGAACATTGTGAGGTTACCTAATATTACCTCTGTATTGCTGTACATGGTGAGGTTACTCTGTATTACTGCACATACTTGTATTACCACACTTTGTATAAACTTTACAAAACACTATTTTTTTAGTTTTCCTCAGAGCACTTCTGCATTTCTATACATGGCCAAGTTCACATGTTAACTAATGTCATTTCTTAACTACTGTATATAAATATGTAACCTCAGAATACCTCTGTATATAAGAATATGTTGAGGTAACATAAGGTCACAACTTCATGGTCATTGTACCAGCTGCATGTTACCACAGATAAACTTTGCAAAACGCTAATTTTCTACAAACCTCAGGTTACCACAATTGAATGTTCATAACTCCCTTCGTTAGCTTAATCAGTCCAGGTTACATCTATGTTCTTTTTTTCACGGACAGGCTACCTCAGGTCATCTGTAAATTACTGTACATGACCAGGTTACCTCAGGTCATCTGTAAATTACTGTACATGACAAGGTTACCTCAGGTCATCTGTAAATTACTATACATGACCAGGTTACCTCAGGGAACCACTGTACTACTGTGCATGGTAAGGTTACCTCAGGGAACCATGGTACTACTGTGCATGATCGGGTAATTTCAAGGAACCACTGTTCTACTGTGCATGGTCTGGTTACCTCATGAATCCATTGTACTACTGTGCATGGTCAGGTTACCTCAGGGAACTATTGTACTACTGTGCATTGTCAGGTTTCTTCGGGGAACCATTGCACTACTGTACATGGTCATGTTACCTCAGGGAACCACTGTACTACTGTGGATGGACAGGTTACCTCAGGGAACCACTGTACTACTGTGTATGGTCAGGTTACCTCAAGGAACCACTGTACAACTGGGCATGGTCAGATAACCTCAGGAAAACATTGTACTACTGTGCAGGGAACCTTTGTACTCTTGTGCATGGTCAAGTCTCCTCAGGGAATCATTGTTCTACTGTGCATGGTCATGGTCCCTCAGGGAATCATTGTACCGCTGTGTATTTTAAGGTTACCTTAGGGAACCATTGAACTACTGTGCATGGTCAGGTTACCTCAGGGAACCATTGTACTACTGTTTATGGTCAGGTTACCTCAGGGAACCAGTGTACTTCTGTGCATTGTCATGTTACCTCAGGGAACCACTGTACAACTGGGCATGGTCAGGTAACCCCAGGGAACCATTATACTAATCTACAGGGAACCATTGTACTGTGTATGATCAGGTTTCTTAAGTGAACCATTGTACTACTGTGCATGGAAGGTAACCTCTGGGAATCATTGTACTACTGTGCATGGTCATGTTACACCAGGTAACCACTATACAACTGGTCCTTGTCAGGTAACCTCAGGGAACCATTGTACTATTGTGCATGTTTAAGTCTCCTCAGGGAAACGTTGTTCTATTATGCATGGTCATGGTACCTCAGGGAACCATTGTACTGTTGTGTATTGTGAGTTTACCTCAAGGAATCATTGTACTACTGTGCATGGTCAGGTTACCTCAGAGAACCATTGTGCTTCTTTGCATTGTCAGGTTTCCCCAGGGAACCATTGTACTACTGTGCATGGTCAGGTTACCTCAGGGAACCATGGTACTACTGTGCATTGTCATGTTACCTCAGGTGACCATTGTACTACTGTGCATGGTCAGGTTTCCCAAGGGAATCATTGTACTACTGTACATGGTCAGGTTTCTGCAGGGAACCATTGTACTTCTGTGCATTGCCAAGTTACCTCAGGGAACCATTACACTACTGTGCATGGTCAGGTTACCTGAGGGAACCATTGTACTACTGTACATTGTCAGGTTTCCTCAGGGAACCATTGCACTACTGTACATGGTCATGTTACCTCAGGGAACCACTGTACTACTGTGCATGGCCAGGTTACCTCAGGGAACCATTGTAATACTGTGCATTGTCGTGTTACCTCAGGGAACCATTGTACTACTGTGCATGGTCAGGTTTCCCCAGGGAACCTCTGTACTACTGTACATGGTCAGATTACTTCAGGGAACCATTGTACTTCTGTGCATTATCAGGTTACCTCAGGGAACAATTGCACTACTGTGCCTGGTCAGATTACTTCAGGAACAATTGTACTACTGTGCATGGTAGGTTTCCTCAGGGAACTATTGTACTAATGTGCATGGTCAGGTTACCTCAGGGAACCACTGTACAACTGTGCATGGTCACGTTGCCTCAGGGAACCATTGTACTCTTGTGTATGGTCAGGTTACCTCAGGGAACCAATGTACAACTGTGCATGGTCAGGTTATTCATAAAGATAGACAAGAATGAGATTTACAGATAATTTAGTAGACTGAATTTTTTTCTGAACTCATTTTTTTCTGTTTGTTTATATGGTGAATGGAAACATAAATATAGACTTTTTAAAAAATCTTGCATCTTTTGGGGATATCATTCCAGGAAAGTGGAAGGATATCATGTTTACTTAAAGTGGTGAGGTCTAGTAAAAATAGCAAACAGAAAGTAGAAAAAAATGAGTTGATTTCAGGATTGCGTAACGTTTTATTCTTCGTGGCAAGACCCCCTTTTTTCAATTAAATCACAATTTCACTTTGGTACATCCATGATATGAACATGAATTTTTTTCTAAGATTAGCTGTTTTGCATGTGAGCCTATGCAGCAGTCAATAACAAGACTGCAACCTTATGTTTATTTGATTTGAATCGATTATATTTGTTGTTATTTTTTGGGTTACCTGAGGTAATCCTGTTATGAAAGAATACTTCGTAGATACTTTGCTGGTATATGCATTTATGCTGTAATTACACAATTTCTTAATTTAAAATGTAGGACTTCATAGATTTGTATTGTTTATGAGATTATATGTAAATGTTACACGAGTTCACTTGAGTTAAATGGGTTGTATTTGGTGTTATTATTGGGGTTACCTGAGGTAACCCTGTCATGAATGAATACTTCGTAGATACTTTGCTAGTCTTTACATTAATTGTAATAAACCAACTTATTTATTTTGAATGTAGGACTTCATTGAAGTTATATTGTTTATGGGGTATATATGTAAAGTTGATCTCAAATAACTTCAGTTAAGTGGGTTATATTTGCAATTATTTTTGGGGTTACCTCAGGTACCCCTGTTATGAAAGAATGCTTATTAGATAGTTTGCTAGTGTAAACATTTATGTTGTAATCAAACAATTTCTTTATTTCACATGTAGGACTTCACAGATGTAAATTGCTTACGCGATATTTAGAAAACGCGATCTGTCTTAACTCGAATTAAATGGATTATACCTGTAGCTATTTTATGGGTTATCTGAGGTAACCCTGTCATGACAGAATACTTAGTAGATACTTTGTTAGTATATGTATTTATGGTGTAAAAAAACAACTTCTTCATTTTCAATGTAGGAATTCATTGAAGTTATATTGTTTATGTGATGTAAATGTAAAGGTGATTTGAATTAACTTGAGTTAAATTGGTTGTAATTGCTGTTATTGCTCGGGTTACCTCAGGTAACCCTGTTATGAAAAAAATATTAGTAGATACTATGCTTGTGTAAACATTTGTATTTTAATCACACAATTTCTGAATTTAAAAATGTAGGACTTCATAGATTTGTATTTTTTATTTGATTTTATTGTTATGGTTACCCGAGGTTATGTAAGAATACTTAGTAGATAGTTTTCCAGAATATACATTTAAGTTGTAATAAACGATTTACTTTTTTTTTTTATAAATTTGAACTTCATAGATGTGTATTGTTTATATGATATTTAGGAAAGGCAACTTAAGTTAACTTTATTTGAATTGATTATATTTACTGTTATTTTTGGGGTTACCTGAGGTAACCCTGTTATGAAAGAATACTTCGTAGATACTTTGCTGGTATATGCATTGATGTTGTAATTACACAATTTCTTAATTTAAAATGTAAAACTTCATAGATTTGTATTGTTTATGCGATGTATAGATATATGCTACCTGAGTAAACTTGAGTTAAAAGGGTTGTATTTGTTGTTATTATTAGGTTACCTGAGGTAACCCTGTCTCTAAGGTAACCCTGTAATGAACGAATTCTTCTTAGATACTTTGCTAGTCTTTACATTAATTGTAATAAACAAACTTCTTTATTTCAAATATAGGACTTCAAGAAAGTTGTATTGCTTATGTGATGCACATGTAAAGGTGAACTCTGTTAACTTCAGTTAAGTGGGTTATATTTGTAATTATGTCTGGGGTTACCTCAGGTACCCATGTTATGAAGAATGCTTTTGAGATAGTTTGCTAGTGTAAACATTTATGTTGTAATCGGACAATTTCTTTATTTTAAATGCAGGACTTCATAGATGTGTATTGTTTATGTGATATTTCTGAAAGGCGACTAAAGTTAACTTGATATGAAAGAATAATACTTATTTCTATTTCATGGGTTACTTGAGGTAACCCTGTCATGACAGAATATTTAGTAGATACTTTGCTAGTATATCCATTTATGGAGTAATAAACCAACTTCTTCTTTTTAAATGTAGGAATTCATTAAAGTTATATTCTTTATGTGATGTATATGTAAAGGTGATTTGAATTTACTTGAGTTAAATAGGTTGTATTGTTGTTATTGTATTGGTTACCTCAGGTAACCCTGCTATGAAAGAATTCTTAGTAGATACTTTGCTAGTGTATAGCTTTGCATTGTAACTCCACAATTCTTTAATTTGAAATGTAGGACTTCATAGATTTGTATTGTTTATGTGATGTATATATATTAAAAGGTGACCTCAGTGAACTTGAGTTAGATGGGTTATCTTTGTTGTGATTGTTATGGCTACGTGAGGTAACCCTGTAATGAATGAATCCTTCGTAGAAACTTTGCTAGTGTTTACATTAATTGTAATAAACAAACTTCTTTATTTTAACTGTAGGACTTCATGAAAGTTGTATTGTTTATGTGATGCACATGTAAAGGTGACCTCAGTTTACTTCAGTTAAGTGGGTTATATTTGTAATTATGTCTGGGGTTAGCTCAGGTACCCATGTTATGAAGAATGCTTTTGAGATAGTTTGCTAGTGTAAACATTTATATTGTAATCGGACAATTTCTTTATTTTAAATGTAGGACTTCATAGATCTGTATTGTTTATGCGATATTTCTGAAAGGCGACTTAAGTTTACTTGATATGAATGAATAATACTTGTTTCTATTTCATGGGTTACGTGACAGGGTTACCTCAGATAACCAAAACAATCACAACAAAGATAACCCATCTAACTCAAGTTCACTCAGGTTACCTTTAAATATATATACATCACATAAACAATACAAATCTATGAAGTCCTACATTTCATGTAGGACCAGGTTCAACCCACCACTTTTATTCCCCTTTAAAAGTGTCCTGTACCAAGTCAGGAAGATGGTCATTGTTATATATTGTTCGTTTCTCTTTGTGTTGCATTTTAACGTTGAGTCGTTTGTGTTTTCTCTTATTTTTGAGATATTGAGATAAGACGTGGCACGGTACTTGTCTATCCCAAATTCATGTATTTGGTTTTCATGTTACATTTGTTATTCTCGTGGTGTTTTGTCTGATGATTGGTCTGTTTCTGTGTGTGTTGCGTTTCGATGTTGTGTCGTTGTTCTCCTCTTATATTTAATGCGTTTCGCTCGGTTTTGGTTTGTTACCCCGATTTTGTTTTTTGTCCATGGATTTATGAGTTTTGAACAGCGGTATACTACTGTTGCCTTTATTTACCTGAGGTAACCTGTCATGACAGAATATTTAGTAGATACTTTGCTAGTATATCCATTTATGGTGTAATAAATCAACTTCTCCATTTTTAATGTAGGAATTCATTAAAAAAAAATTATATTGTTTATGTGATGTACATGTATATGTAAAGGTGATCTGAATTAACTTGAGTTAAATAGGTTGTTTTTGTTGTATTTGTATTGGTTACCTCAGGTAACCCTGCTATGAAAGAATTCTTAGTATATACCTTGTAAGTGTATACATTTATATTTTAATTACACAATTTCTTAATTTAAAAATGTAGGACTTCATAGATTTGTATGGTTTATGTGATGCATATATATTTAAAGGTGATACCTGAGTTTACTTGAGTTATATGGGTTGTATTTGTTGTTATTGTTATGGTTACCTGAGGTAACCCTGTAATGAATGAATTCTTTGTAGATACTTTGCTAATGTTTACATTAATTGTAATAAACAAACTTCTTTATTTCAAACGTAGGACTTCATGAAAGTTGTATTGTTTATGTGATGTATATATATAAAGGTGACCTCAGTTAACTTGAGTTAGATGGGTTATCTTTGTTATTATTGTTATGGTTACCTGGGGTAACCCTGTTATGAATGAATCCTTCGTAGACACTTTGGTAGTGTTTACATTAATTGTAATAAACAATCTTCTTAATTTTAAATGTAGGACTTCATGAAAGTTGCATTGTTTATGTGATGCACATGTAAAGGTGACCTCAGTTAACTTCAGTTATGTGGGTTATATTTGTAATTATGTCTGGGGTTACCTCAGGTACCCATGTTATGAAGAATGCTTTTTAGATAGTTTGCTAATGTAAACATTTATGTTGTAATCAAACAATTTCTTTATTTTATATATAGGACTTCATAGATGGGTATTGTTTATGTGATATATTGGAATGGCGACTTAAGTTAACTTGATATGAATGGATAATACTTGTTTCGATTTAATGAGTTACCTGAGGTAACAGTGCATGACAGAATATTTAGCAGATACTTTGCTAGTATATGCATTTATGGTGTAATAAACCAACCTCTTAATTTTTAATGTAGGAATTCTTTGAAGTTATATCTTTTATGTGATGTATATGTAAAGGTGATCTGAATTAACTTGAGTTAAATAGGTTGTATTTGCTGTTATTGTTTTGGTTACCTCAGGTAACCCTGCTATGAAAGAATTCTTAGTTGATACTTTGCTAGTGTTTACATTCATATTGTTATTCCACAATTTTTTAATTTGAAATGTAGGACTTCATAGATTTGTATTGTTTATGTGATGTATATATATTTAAAGGTAACCTGAGTGAACTTGAGTTAGATGGGTTATCTTTGTTGTGATTGTTTTGGTTATCTGAGGTAACCCTGTCACGTAAGAATACGTCGTAGATAGTTTTCCCGAGTATACATTTAACTTCTAATAAACCATTTACTTTTTCATTTTGGACTTCATAGATAAGTATTGTTTATATGATATTCAGGAAAGGCGACTTTAGTTAACTTCATTTGAATGGATATTTGTTGTTATTTTTTAAATAACATGAGGTATCTCTGTTATGAAAGAATACTTCGTAGATAATTTGTTGGTATATGCATTTATGCTGTAATGACACAATTTCTTAATCTAAAATGTAGGACTTCGTAAATTTGTATTGTGTATGCGAGGTATATATAAATGTAACCTGAGTTAACTTGAGTTGAATGGGTTGTATTTATTGTAATTATTGGGGTTACCTCATGTAACCCTGTCATGAATGAACTTCGTAGATACTTTGGTAGTGTTTACATTTATTGTAATAAACAAACTTCTTTATTTTAAATGTAGGACTTCGTGAAAGTTGTATTATTTATTTGATGTACATGTAAAGGTGATCTCAGTTTACTTCAGTTAAGTTAAGTGGGTTATATTTGTAATTATGTCTGGGGTTACCTCAGGTACCCATGTTATGAAGAATGCTTTTTAGATAGTTTGCTAATGTAAACATTTATGTTGTAATCAAACAATTTCTTTATTTTATATATAGGACTTCATAGATGGGTATTGTTTATGTGATATATTGGAATGGCGACTTAAGTTAACTTGATATGAATGGATAATACTTGTTTCGATTTAATGAGTTACCTGAGGTAACAGTGCATGACAGAATATTTAGCAGATACTTTGCTAGTATATGCATTTATGGTGTAATAAACCAACCTCTTAATTTTTAATGTAGGAATTCTTTGAAGTTATATCTTTTATGTGATGTATATGTAAAGGTGATCTGAATTAACTTGAGTTAAATAGGTTGTATTTGCTGTTATTGTTTTGGTTACCTCAGGTAACCCTGCTATGAAAGAATTCTTAGTTGATACTTTGCTAGTGTTTACATTCATATTGTTATTCCACAATTTTTTAATTTGAAATGTAGGACTTCATAGATTTGTATTGTTTATGTGATGTATATATATTTAAAGGTAACCTGAGTGAACTTGAGTTAGATGGGTTATCTTTGTTGTGATTGTTTTGGTTATCTGAGGTAACCCTGTCACGTAAGAATACGTCGTAGATAGTTTTCCCGAGTATACATTTAACTTCTAATAAACCATTTACTTTTTCATTTTGGACTTCATAGATAAGTATTGTTTATATGATATTCAGGAAAGGCGACTTTAGTTAACTTCATTTGAATGGATATTTGTTGTTATTTTTTAAATAACATGAGGTATCTCTGTTATGAAAGAATACTTCGTAGATAATTTGTTGGTATATGCATTTATGCTGTAATGACACAATTTCTTAATCTAAAATGTAGGACTTCGTAAATTTGTATTGTGTATGCGAGGTATATATAAATGTAACCTGAGTTAACTTGAGTTGAATGGGTTGTATTTATTGTAATTATTGGGGTTACCTCATGTAACCCTGTCATGAATGAACTTCGTAGATACTTTGGTAGTGTTTACATTTATTGTAATAAACAAACTTCTTTATTTTAAATGTAGGACTTCGTGAAAGTTGTATTATTTATTTGATGTACATGTAAAGGTGATCTCAGTTTACTTCAGTTAAGTTAAGTGGGTTATATTTGTAATTATGTCTGGGGTTACCTCAGGTACCCATGTTATAAAGAATGCTTATTAGATAGTTTGCTAGTGAAAACATTTATGTTGTAATCAAACAATTTCTTTATTTTACATGTAAGCCTCATAGATGTGTATTGTTTATGTGATATATCGGAAAAGCGACTTTAGTTAACTTGATATCAATGGATAATACTTGTTGCTATTTTATGGGTTACCTGAGGTAACCCTGTCATAACAAAATACTTAGTAGATACTTTGCTAGTATATGCAGTTATGCTGTAATAAACCACTTTCTTCTTTTGTTATGTAGGAATTCATTGAAATTATATTGTTTATGTGATGTATATGTAAAAGTGATCTGAATTAACTTGAGTTAAATAGGTTGTATTTACTGTTATTGTTTGCGTTACCGCAGGTTACCCTGTTATGAAAGAATTTTTAGTACATACTTTGCTAGTGTATACATTTATATTTTAATTACACAATTTCTAAATCTAGAATGTAGGACTTCATAGATTTGTATTGTTTATGTGATTATATATAAAGTTATCCCAGTTGACTTGAGTTTAATGGTTGCATTTGTTGTTATAATTGGGGTTACCTCAGGTAACCCTGTCATGAATGAATACTTCAGATCATTAATTGAACTTTTATATAAAAAAAAAAAAGTTTATAATTTTACAAGCCATCCCCACCCTACACGTACATACGAAATGAACGATCGGTGAATACAAATAACAAAATCATTTGGGAAGTTTGTTGACATCTTTGGTATTTGGTCACATTAAAATTTGGTATTAAGATGAACTATATTTTCGTGCATATTTAATCAATGACGCATTACCATGATTACCTCAGGGCACCGATTACCTCAGGGCATACAGCAGCGGACCTAACTGCCACCTGCGTTTTACACATGCACAAGAACAACCGATCGTATGATAGATTACAATGAAAAACAAATAAGCCAATCAGAGCGTTCTCCATATCATGGCTTTTAGATCGCGTTTATCTACCTGTAAACTACGATTATACTACTATAATATACAATACAGAGACTCTCTGTATCCTGTCTTCTTTTTTCTAAAATATTTACTATCTAAGGGGTCATACCAGTTGCATATATATATATATTGAAATAAGTAAAACATGTGGAAACAAGAATGTGTCCATAGTATACGGATTTCACATCGGCACTATCATTTACTATGTTTAGTGGACCGTGAAATGGGGTATTATCTCTCATAGGGAACATATTTACTAAGTTTTTAGTTGGTTGGACTTCAACTTCATCAAAAACTACCTCGACAAAAACTTTATACTGAAGCGGGACAGACGAACGGACGAACGAACGAACGGACGAACAGACTAGAAAACATAATTCCCATAAATGGGGCATACACATTTATTGTTGAAAGTGAAAGTAGTGATTTGGCCAAAATGAAAGTAGATATTAGAGGGAGGCAGGACTTATAAGGGACGTCGGGATCGGCTGTTTTAAGCTCGGGATTTCGGAATTGATCTTTACGAGATGCGGGAATATTATTTTTTTAATTTCGGGATGCCGGGATATGAATTTCGTTAAATACGCACCTCAGGATTTCATGTTTTTAAGCCTAGGATTTCAGGATCAGGGCCCCTCAGACCACCCCTTTAATGAGTCTTAGTCATTTACACGAGATTCAAATCCTACCATTGGCATGTAAATAGGAAATACACTGATGGATAGAAGCACATTTTATAAGAATAGTAATGGTCTATAAGCAGTTTCATTTATTTCATGTTTGAAGCGGTGCAAATGTTTAATTCAATTTGAATTTTACCAAAAAATGCATTGTAGCAAAGGGGAAGAATAATTGTGGTATAAGGCCAGAAACATGAAAATTAATTGAATGTAACAGAAAGAAACATATAACAGACTTTGGAAAAAGGAAAAAGGCTTTTGATACCTTATATGAAATTCTCCAGTCATAATATCTTTTACAAAATTACATCCTATTTACCTATTTACAAGCTGTATATGCCCGCGTTTTCGCGTGTGTGTTCTAGTCTGTTTTAAAATACCGAATGTTAACGTTCAAAAACGCATTGATGATCGTGACGTTACAAGCGTTCAGTCAAAAGAGTATTTTTTTGGCAAATACCACGGCAGAGAGGGTAAAAAAGGCATTTCCTTTTTACATATACCCCGGCGGCGTTAAAAAATGAACGATATTCATTCGATAATAGTAAATTGGTGAAAAATACACTGGCTATCAACCAATCAAAATCCAGGATTCCTACATAAGGTGTAATGTATACTAAAAATACCCTGGTTTTCTTAGCATACTATGAAGCGCATTCATCCTCACTTTTTAATGCAAACTCATAGATAATTTATATTTGGCCCAAAAAGGTCTAAATATATTTTTCTTTCACCAAAAGTTTCATTTCCGCAAATTTGTAAATTCATAGAATAATAAATATGTGCGAGCACAACAGCAATATGCTACGGAAGCGTATTAGCGCCACACATTTTTTTATTTTTAAGGTCTTTCCTTTTTCAAAAGGGAAAGACCTTACTGTATTTCTTCTGTTTATTATTATTATTCTTCCGCCAAACTTTGACGAAGTAAGCAGCCTTAACCGTAAGACGTGTCGCTTTCATGTTCACACTTTGTATCCGGCGGTGTCATGAATACCTATCCGGAACTCACCCTGTGAGTCGAAATATTTTGTCGGTACGGAGTAATCCCTCCGAAACCCAAAAAACCTTGTTATCATCAACCTTAATACTTTCAGAAGTGTTGTATAGTGGAAAATGTTTGGGTCATTAATGCGCTACTTTGTTACATTTTGACCAAAGAGATTTGACCTTTCTGTAAGGGTTATAACCCCTGTTTTAGGTTTCTGAAAATAGAAAATCAGCTTTTACTATATAACCAAAGGTCCTAGACCCATGGGGTCTTCAGCAATGACATTGGGGACGAATGTATCGTGTCCCATATAGCGAATTGTGTGTTTTTGACCTTATTTAAAGGATTTTCAGTGTGTTTTAAAGCTTTTTAAGGTCGACCTTGATCTTTGACCTTACAACTTTTTAGTCGATATCTCAAAAACGATTGTACTCACAGAAATAGTAAATAGTGAAAAACGTTGAGGTGGATGAGATGCAACTTTTTGACATTTGACCGAAGAGATTTGACCTTTCTGTAAGGGGCATAACCTGTGTAAGAACTTTTCAATACATTCTATGTCTATTGGAACATGTATTTTACATTACAAAAGGAAAGACCTCTCAATTGTTCAAGAACAATTGACATTTCAATTATTTTTATTTTTCTTCTGATCTTTGCGTTTTAACGCAAACAATTTTTTTTATCTAATTTCTAATTTAAGATTCAAAGGAAACAGCCGTTATTAATTGAGGAGGCTGTATATATTAAAATTGATCACCTTTGTAGTAATTGTAAAGTAAAATGCTTGAATAATTAGAACATATCATTGACTAATAATGAGCAGAACAATATAAGAAGATGTGGTATGAGTGCCAATAAGAAAACTCTCCATCTAAGTCACTATTCGTAAAATTAAATCATCACAGGCCAAAGTACGGTCTGCAACACGATGCATTGGCTCACACCGAACAGCAAACTATAAAGGCCCCCGAAAAATATATCCATGTTACTACTAGTATATATATTACAAAGAAAATTGAGTAAATGGAGGTTATACCGAAGAAAATTATCAACCCTGCTAATATAGCTATAACCGAATATAAATATACTTCCAAAGTAAGCTCTCGTTTGAGAACTGTGTAATGTTGGTTAGATTCATACACGCTTCCCTTTGGCAATGAATGTATAGAATGAAGATGTTTTATTAATAAAATTATGTTATCTTCATTCAAATTGCTACCCAAACATCTTAAAAATACTTCACTATATTTAAATGGAAATTCAAGGTTTTCTCCCCTTTTGTATTTGAAATCGGTATTTCTCCACAACCAAACAAGTAATTGATCTGGGTTCTTTTGATTTGAGATCACCGACCTATGACCTTGAAATCGAGGCAAAGGTCAAAGGCCAATTTGACGTTCTTAATTTTGACCTTTGCTAATAATCCTTTCTTGTTCATTATAAGACAATTAAGTCATCTGCATATACCTATTAATCTTATTTTTTTATATCAGTTTGAAGTACCAAACTACATCAACAAGGAGTGACATTTTCTAACATCGTTTTTTTTTTAATTTCATTCTTATTATTTAGGTGGAAAGACCTTCAATTGTTCTCTGAAGAATTGGGTTTTAATTTCTATAGATAGTAAAGTCCATCTTGTCAGTAATCTTTCAAACTTGTAAATGGGTGGACAATTGGTGAGTACAGCTAGCTCAATCATTAACATGTGTATGTAAGATGATCGATAAAATAGTTCAAATTAATTATAATTTTTTTTTATAAATATAAAGATTAATTTTTCATATGTTTTTGTATAAATACGCCCAAATGTAGTAACTTTTCAACAGGTAAATTACGCGCAAACGTAATGCGTATTGTCGCAAAAATGTGTAATTTTTTTCTCTCGCGCAAATGTAGGACCAATCCACGCAAACGTAACGCGTCGAAGTCTACATGTAACAAGTATCTTAGTTATTAGTTAAATTGAGAGTTGTCCGAGTCATTCGCATTCATACTACATCTTCCAATATCTCTTTGCAAATTTTGTATCAATGGATGTGTTCAACTATTTACTCTGCGTATAACATTAATTATTTAATCAGAAAATATTCAACAATTAGCATCGTTTTTTCAGGTAAATAAAAGTGATTAATGAATTATAAAACACAAGCTCTTTAATTAAAAAGTTGAATGTTCATTTGAACTGTAATCAGTAGACATTTAATTAATCAACTGAGCAGAAGTGTTCATCTCAACTGATCATTTGATTAACTCAAAGCCATACCTCAGAACTAAATGTAAATATATAAACCTGCATTTTAGGGGTTAGTTATCAATTCCTAAATTCTGAATTTAAGACAATCTTATAGAAAAAATACCTATATTAAGGAATATAATTCAGCATTGACAAAGAAATACAAGATGCAAGAAAAGGTGAGTTTTATTATATGATTTTAAGCTAATCTAATGTATTGTTCTGCGGAGTTCTTCGTGCATACTTTATACAGTGTATTATTTTAATAAATAGCAATGCATTTCTGTGAAAAGAAATAAAAACAAACTAAAAGTTACTTTTTTGAAGAAAAGTTATGAATCTTGTATGTAACAATGATTGTACTTATTGTTTAGATAATTTAGTTATTAATGCACTTGGTGTTTGTTTATTGGGTTTCATCCTTAAAAAAATCGTCTTTATTTAAACGATACATAAACGATTTTTTTATATTTCCATAGGTTCTTCAATTGAATTTCCAGAGTGAAGTGTCGGAAGAAACGACAGTGCTGCCTTCTCTTAACAACAAATCGTCACAACTTACTATAGATATACCTAGAGACCCATTACAGGGCAACTTCCTGTCCTTACACCAGACCATGCCTTCATTTTCAACAAATCAGTTCACAGGACATATGATGAGCCAAAACCTGTTATACCCAATGGTACAGACAACAACCGATGATTGTGCGCAAAATATTTCGTCAACACAGCAGATGTGCAATGTACAAAAAATAGAAGGAAACACTAGTTCATCGGAGGAAGACTCTGACAGATCGTATGGTAAGACTATATTTTATTTGTAAAATCTGCTTATTGCTCTGAGGATATCAATGCAGGTCTAGTTTATTCCCCTCTAATTTAGATTCTAAAATATAAATAATAGAGAATAAAGGAGACTGATAAGGATAAAGAATAGAGAAAATGGCCTAAAATTTAATAATAAGTTACAGAAATAAAGGAACTCCATTCAGACCCTTATTATTCAGCACCTTATTTTTGTCTATTCTTTATTTTTTGTCCATTTTTGTCTATTCCTTATATTTCTGTCCATTATTCTCTATTCTGTTAATCCCCATCCATAACCTCATGTGTGGGAAGGATTTTCGTAAGCAAATGTCAATTCCTTTATTTCAATTTGTTTTCTTTATGATTAAATACTCTCAATTTATGATACAAATTATCATAATTTGTATAATTCCTTTTTGTCACATTCAATCAAGCTTATCTTATCGTTTTTTTCTTTTAAATAAGATTGCATACGTTTTTCTTTGAAAGTCTAACAGTAAAACAACTTTAATGTTTTAATAATTAAGAGATTTTTTATTCAATGAAAAAATGCATATATATTTAATATTATTTTATTTTTTCTGTAGACAATGAAATGAACCGACAAGTGCCACGAGAAAGCGGAAGTGAACTTGAACTGTCCTCGGCATCTGATTGCCTAAATACTAGAGACACTTATTCGATCAACAGTTCATCAACAAATAAATCGACTTCCCAGTCTACAGACAGTAGAAAACAAAAGAAAAATAGAACAACTTACACATCAAGCCAAGTACAAATGTTAGAGAGGTCCTTCTACGAAAATCCGTATCCGGACTCTGCTAAGATTGAAACTATGGCATTAGATCTAAAAGTAGCCGAACCAAATGTCAAAGTAAGAATTCACTGATATATATATCTGTTTTTTTTATTATAATGTTTTAAAGATTTGATATTTCGTTTTTTTTTTCTTTTACCTTGTAGCTGTATATACACAAATTCACTGTAACATATATATAACGATTTTTTTTTATTAAAAAATGTTTACACTAAAAATTGGATTTCAAATGAACGCGGTATTTTAGTCAACAAAAGGAATTACGAATACAAGTAAATTAACATTTTATTCACATGCTTTACATGTCTCTTTATATTTTCTTCTCCAGATTTGGTTTCAGAATAAACGGGCTAGGTGTCGTAAACGCACCCAAGAGAAGCCACAGCAGAATGCAATGCCACACATGTCGCCGATGATGCCACCAATGGGACCGTATGGAATGTTGCCACCTCATCACCCCATGTTACACGGATCCCCGGCTAATATTATGCCACGTCCGTTTTTCTATCCGGGACCACCCATGGGAATGCATCCTCACATTCCTACTTCGGCCTTCACGTCAACTATGAATCAACATCAGTTGCCAGGTATTCAACTAGATGATCGCTTTTCAAGTTCACCAACTTCATCAACACCATCGCCAAGGTCGTCGACGTCCTCATCGCCAAATTCGTCTGACAGTCAAAGTCCCGAAACAACAAGACAAATATCACACGTGCAGCCCAATATGCTACACTTGAAGCAATACATGCCGTTGTCTTATCCATATGGAATGTGTCCGCCATTTTATTACGGAGGATGTTGAAATGAACTACCTTAAGCAATATAGTGCCAAAGCATGCCGTATTTCATATTTGTAAAATAGAATGCACATGTATATATGATAAATAAATTATTATACGTATTGATCTCTAGTTTAATATATATGTATACAAAGAACAGAATTTCTGTGGTTTTTTTTTCTATAAGTTAAATCCTAGCAATTTTACCACTCTATGATTGTGACTGATCTTATTTATAACCCTTCTAACATCGCGGTTTCAGTAACATACAATGAGATGACAAGTCAGCAACACAACGAAAAATATATCTTAATCATTCAGGCTGGGTCTTTAAGAGATTTTAATTATTCACCAGAATCACAGTCAAAGAAAGATCTGCCATTAACATACATTTTTTTCTAAAAACAATAAAAACACTCAAATAGGCCATATGACAACTACTAACGAGGTTCCTGACTCAAGACATGCACATGGAAATGTTGTGGCTTAAATTTGTTTTCGAAGATCTAAACCCAATGCCCTGACCACTGAATCACGGGTAGCTACATTCAACGTATCTAAAATAAGTTACAGTACAAGCGTATGCAGCACTGATCCGCAATGTTGAATGTTTCTTCAACTGATCAAATGTTGTTTGACGAGTGTCGAAGGAAGAAGGGCTGTTATATATACATGTCAGTTTTCTAAGTTTGGAAATAAGTCACATATTGATAAAAAAAAAAAAGTGGAAATAAGCATGTACATATATACAAAATCTAATAATTTAAAAACTTTCAATTTTATGAGTGTTCAACATAGTTCTTAGCATGTTATAATTCCTCAAAATATACAAGAGGCACTTGTCGTAGAAAAAAATCCTATTACCCTTAATATAACACAAGGTACTGAACTTGCATTTAAGAAAAGGCTTACTCGAATAATTCAAGCCCTTACCATCTCCGGTTTTCTCCACCGTTCGAGGCAAAATGATACAATAAATGTATTTTTCAAAAGTTTTTAGCATAATTAGGAAGTCACTTTACATATTTTGACTTTTCTAAACAGTGTTCGTTATGTTTAAAATGTTTTTTTTTATCGTTAATATGAAAATATATTATACTGTTGTTTTTCTCCTTTGTCGAGTCATATGATAGAAAGATTTTATATCGTATGTAATTACATTTGGTGACATCCGTTTTTGGATTCCTACTTGAGAAAGGATCAATTATAATATCATGTCAAGCTGTTATTTTCTCCATTGTTGAAGCATAGGATAAAAAGATCATAACATGTCATTTTTCATATCAGATGTATTATCAGCCCTTGAGCCTTCGGCATTTTGCGCATTTCTTAAATTTGAAAATTATAAAGTTAATAAACAAAGACGGACATCAAAACATGAGAAATTTTATTTTACAAGAAGCATATTTGTTAATCTGCAAATTCGTCAATTCTGTCATCTCAAAAATGATTTTTGCAAGCGATTGAGAACTTTAGACAGTTGGTAATTTAAAAGGCAGGGTTTTGTTTAAATCATTCGCCACTTAGGAGATAACTGTATTGTATTTTAAGCCCCGACGGCATCAATTGGGGATTTGATGGTCGCAAATTAAGTTTACTGGCGACGCGTTAATTCCACGTGGCCAAATGTATCTTGATAATTGGAAAAAAAGTGAACTTCCTTTGGTAAAATATGTTTCATCTAAACTTTAAACAGTCATGTATCAAATATACATTAATATCATTAAAAGTGTCACTTTCTTTGCATCATGAATTATAGATAAATGAAATAGATGCAATAGGTTCATGTTTATGAATTGTTAACATAACTCACGGTTTTCTATTTGAGAAAAAAAACCTGACACATCATTGCTTCTATAGATCAATGCAGTGACATATTTTACGCAGTTTATGTTCTTTAATGCATTTTGAGCTGTTTCCATATAATTTATTTATTCGACTGACGTCACCTTCTACATTATATTTAGAACTGTTTTTGTTACAACTTAAAGTTGCTTCGAACATACCATCTCGAAGTTCCGTATTGATACTTATTCTGTGTTTTGAATGCGTTACATCTCTTGACAGTAACTTCACAGATGATACTAATGACTTTAAATTTAATTTTAAACAAATGTTTTCGTGATTTTTCAACAATGTATTTAGATGAAAAATGAAAAATGACGCTAAATGATTTTTCATTGTACTATTATCTATAGCAAATAAATGATAACTGCACGTGCAACAGTGAGGAGGTATTTCAACATCCACACATGGCCTCTCGAGTGGTTTCTCGAGTCGTGAAACAACGATATTCCATATTTATGTTTTCGTTTATAATCCTGGGGTGGTGTTCTCGAATCTATCTTAGGACTAGGACGTGTCCTAAGTCCATCTTATGACAGGTATTTATCCTAAGTCGTGTTCTCGAAGCTCTCTTAATTTACGATATATCGCAGTTTTTGTCCTAACTTTAGGACACCTAATTAGGTGTCTTAGGATCATCCTGTCTTCATCCTAACATAATAAAGTTTGGATTTCGCTTTTTGTTAATTTTTTACATGAAGATTAACATGCAAATGAAGCGCACCATCGGTTTTGACTCGTATATAAAGAAATAAGGCATGATTTTAAACTTTGAACTTCGTTTTTACGATTACACTACCAACTCAATTCTCATTTCTAAACAAGTTTTTTTCCAGTTTAAATTACAATCCTTTTTGATATAATTTTAGTATTACATTTAAAATCATAGATTTAATTCTTTAATTGTAATTATAAAATTCGTAAACAATTTTATTAATTGGTTTAGTCATTTATAAATGTTTTATCAAAAAATAAAATTGACGATTTAAAATTTCGACTTAGGATATGTTTATGACGTCCTAACATAAGATACGTCTGAGATAGCTTCGAGTTACAACTTAAGAGTGTCCTAAATTGATCCTAAGTCCATCCTAAAATTGGTCTTATCTATGACCTAGGACGAATCTTAGGATACTTTCGAGAACACCACCCCTGATCTAACAAATGAAGCAAAGTCGAAAACATATCAAAATGAGTAGTGATGCGCCTAGCATTTCTTTCAAGATTAATAATTAAATTAATGTACTTAGTTTTAAACCATTTTGGAACATATATAAACATCATAGGCAGCCTTTCCTCCATTTGTATGATAACTGTCGTCCTTACATTTCCAAAGAATGTTAGAAATATATTGTTTAGCAAATCATTCTCATATGATTTTCTAAATGTGTTTTATGTAATTATATTCAAATTTCTAAGACCTTCTAGATCGTTGTGAGACATTTTTACCTGTTGTGAAAAGGAAAAATAATATTTATTCCTCAAGTTATATCATGCTAGGTAATACATTCTCTGGTGAAGTGTTTCAGACGAAGACCTACCATGGATGCAAATATCCCTGTCCGTAAAACCTTTCTCGTTGGCTTTATGGATTGGTCTTTCATAGTAATCCGTTGGTTGTCGTTTAAAGCCTTTTAAAGGATAATGGAACAGTCCTATAGAAGGCCAATCTTCTGCAAAGTGAGTCCAATATCCAGCTTATGAATAGTTATCACAAATGAAGGAACAATTGTCCACTCCTTGTTTACTGTCTAAGCATGATTGATTTTCATAGAATCACCTCCAAGTAACGGCATCATGTTTGGCATAGTATTGTCTCTTACTTTTTTACTTACAATAGCTCTTAATGTGTCTTTGGTAAATGTCGCAACGAATTAACTCGGGAATCTGCATCAACCATGACAAGTAAAACATTCAAACGATCTTTTATATCAAAAAGACTATTTTGTTTTGACAAAACAGTTGACTGTGCATTAGTTTTTCTATTATTTATAGTTGTGTCTCTACCTTCTGGTTGTTTTCCTCTGCTATTTGTCTCAAGGTCGTTTTTCACCTTATTGATGAAATGCATATGAAAATTTTCAGAAATAACATCTCCAGAAAAGTTGTAACATTCAATTTACAAACTCATCCTTTCTATCAATAAAGCGACAACATGGTTTGCTTCGTTTCCCAAATTCATAACTATCTTTCTTTCTGTCAATTGGTTTTAATCGACAGTAGGATAAACTTTTAGGCTTTCTAGTCTGATTCAATAACAATGTGTTTCCTCAGATATATGTTATTTCTTTCCTATCGTCACACGTATCAGCCTTTTTGTTTAACTTTAAGAGATGCTTCGTGTCTATATGAAACGGATCCACATTAAGAATTTTACATTTTTCAAAATCGAATAGAAATTTCCGTTTTACGGGACCAATTTAAAAAAAAACATTTTCAGCAACCCCTGCCGCTGTGAATATTTTACTGCTCCCATTAACTGAGATATGTCTGTTCTTATCAAAATGGTAAAGATTGCAGTAAATATAGTAATAAGATACCAGTATAAAAGACAGACAAAACACAAATACTAGTTTTTTAACGCGTTTTAACATCCTCAAAAATGACTCTCTAAAAATATGGAGTTTTTGCATACAATAAACAGTCCTTTCTAATTTACTTCAGACTTGTAAAAACTGACTGAAATCGGACCTTTTGTTCTGTACCGTAGGTTGTTATGTTAAACACAGTATCAACGTTGATATCTGAATACATCTATGTAAGGGTCATGTTCAGTGACCTTTCAGCAGCAAATCAAATGTCAACAATACAAAAGTTCTGTTTTTTTCGTATACTGTAGTCTATCAGAGATATTGTCGGGTAAATTACAAAATATTTCCGAATATAGTCTGGAATCTCTGCTCAAACCATTTAAATTTAAGAAGTAGTTCTGGGGTTGAAGTCATAAAACTTTGCTCAGTGCTTGGAACACAAAAATCATGCTCGTCACATGGAATCCAGCATTTTGATTGGTTGATTTTCGAGTACGAGTACAAAAAACTGACTCGAAAGTTTTATGACCGCAAGGCCAGATCGTATGCACAAACCAGAGTGTAAACATTCCTCAACATAGGAAAACAATAATGTTTCCTCGTTTTATTCATTTTTATAAATACCTTATCATCAGAACAATGATGAAATCTGTTTATCTTTGATGCTGTGAAAATTTTAACGACCATGAAAAACAAATCCAACGGAGCAAACTGGCAAATCTGACTTTAATCAGTCTGAGAGGTCAAGATATGTAACTGATGTTTTCTTGATTTCAAGTTCGAAAGAATTGATTTATTGATTGCTTAATGTCCAGTGGCAAATATATATTTCATGCAAGTTCAAGACGACCGGAGGAATAGACGTGACTATCATAGTTACCAAACAAAAGTTAGAGGATAATGGTAGCTCATTTTCTTTTATCTTGAGAAACATTAATACATATCCATCAAATGAGATTATTATTTTTCAGTGTATCAGTACTCTATACCAAATATTACACGTACTGTTATAAATTGCTGAAACCTTTTATATTAAAAACTGAAATTCGTAGGACATACAAATGATAAGGGCGACAAGGGTCCTGTTTGGGCCCCCTCTAAATATTATTTTATATGTCATGTTGTAACTCTATACCACAGATCTTCTGAAAATGGTGGCATGTTGGGTTTATCTCGCATATTCTGTTACCTAGCAACAGGTAGAATGGTAGAGATAAACTCATTGAAGATCTTCATTATAAAAAGCAACAAACTGCACGGAAAATGTCAAAGAAAAATCAATCTGAAATATCAACAACAAAACTACAAACAAATAAGTGTAAATTATCACAAGCCCTTTTCCATATTGGCCCTGGTATCATCCCGAGATTCCAATATCGGCCTCGAGGCTTTAGGTCTTTATAAGTGGCGCTCAGATAAAAACAAAGCTAGAAAGCCAAAGACAAGCACAAAGTTGAAGAGCATTGAGGACCCAAAATTCCAAAAAGTTGTGCCAAATACGACTAAGGTAATATATGCCTGGGATAACAAAATGTTTAGTATTTCGAAAAATCTTATATAATTTTGCAAACAGTATTTATAGAAATGACCATATAATTGATATTCATGTCAATAACGAAGTGTTGACTACTGGGCTGGTGAAACCCCCGGGAACGAAACGTCCACCAGCAGTGGCATCGACCCAGTATTGTAAATAGTTATCAAAGGTATCAGGTTTATAATTTGATACTTTCAATGTATAAATAGTTATCAAAGATACCAGGCTTACAATTTGATACGCCAGGTGAGTAAAAGTTAAAGTATTGTTCGTTTTGAAAAACTATTCCATTTTTATCAAAAGGCAAAAAAACCAAACTGATTTGAATAAAAAAATGTTTACTAGTAACACAATAATACGAACCCCTTACAGAAAGAAAGAAACAAACAAACAAACAAACAAACACACACACACACAAATTAATCATTCAATGGGGGAAAGACCGTTTACAATTGCTTTTTTTATTTTTAAAACAATTGATTTATATTGTAAAACGGCGTTGTTAACCATTCGTATGTACCGTTTTTATTAAAAAAAAAAATGTCCCCCTGGGACCTCCTTTTGCCCCCCCCTTTTTTTTATCCTCCACTGTCAACTGTTGAATGAAGCTGTGTGCTATCTATCCTTTCAACGGAGAAGAACGACAACTCTTTTTTTTTCTCTTTGAAATTGTATTTACATAGATCTCTTCTGAAAAAAATTTCTACATGCTTGTTATCTGATATACTCTGTCGAATCGACCTCAAAATTTGCAGTCAGCAGGGCATACATGTATTAAAACTTCACAAAACAATGTGGTGCAGCTACCTCCCACGAATTTCCGTAGAGAAAAGAAATTGCAATGACGTAAACATCGTTTGCTAGATCCGTAAATCTAAATGAAATCCTACAATAAAATGTCTGCTCCTATATTATAATAAAGTCTGTGTTACAAGCTGCTGTTGAGAAATGTACATTGTAAGAAAATAATCAATAATCGTGTTTTAAAGTTACACAGGATAAATTAAATCCAAAGCATGCACTGCTCGTGAACTGTGATCGAAACGTCAATTTCCTACAACGACAAAAGAAAAACATCGTGTGTATTCCCTCGTTATATACATGTTGTCTTTCTAAGTCAAAAAGAAAGAAATATACTAAGTTTTCGCTATTATAAAGCCTCGTCACGTGACGCCACAACCTAGCGCGACAAAATAGCGACAAAAGTCGCGCGCGGGACCTGAAATAAAATAAAAACTTTCCTAACTAAATATAAGACTTAACCATGCCAAGAGCCTTCGTTAAAATTCTGCAAGTATCCCACAGAGCAAATTACATGGATGATTAATATTGACCATTTGGTATATGGCCGTGTTCTAAGCGACACGTACATAAAGGTCATAAATTAACTTGTTGAATGAAATCAATCTGTATCTACTAATGGGTGCCGTAGGAAGTCCACCGGAATTTTTAGCTAGGATTTCTTGGCATGATATTTTGATACATGGAAAATATCCCTTATTTGCGAAACTATTTCATATTTGGTGGTAGTGCCCAACGTAATGAATATATGACCAACTATCTTAGTTTAAGTCGTACTTTAATCGCTTACACTTAATCTTAGCGAAAACATATTGTTACCTAGTCCTAGGATAAAATTATGTGGCAACATTAGACCTCCCCTTTATATGCATATAATGCAAAATATTTTTAATGAAGATATTTAGCGCGTCAAAAATCATCTTAAAATTGTACATTTTGTCTTTATAAGCATGATGGTGTCGATAAAAAAAAACAATTGCTGTCAGAGCCAGACAATGTGTGCATAGTGTTATATTGTTTTTTTCTTATATATGTTTTTGTATAACAAAGTAGGCTTTGTCCCTCGCATTAAACTGATATTTGTATCTACGTCGTCTTTTTTATCAACAAAATTTAACCTTATTATTTCAATGTGTCTTTGTGTACCAGTCGGTGTATTAATCCTGAAAGAGGCAATTCCCTAAAAGTTGTAAACGAAGGCGACCATAGATTACCGCTGTTCAAATCTCGTAAATCTATTAGACCTGCAAGAATAAAAAAAAAGAAAACAGGGAGAACAAGTGAGTTGACACGTTGAAAAATAAAATCACAAAAATACTGAACTTCGAGGTAAATTCAAAAAGGAAAGTCCCAAATCAAATGCCAAATTTGAAAGCTCACACACATCAAACAAATGGATAACAACTATCATATTCCTGACTTGGTACAGGCATATTCTTATGTAGAAAATGGTGGTTTAAACTTGTTTTTTTAAGCTAGCTAAACCTCACACCTGTATGACAGTCGCACCAAATTCCATTATATTGACAACGATATGTGAACAAAACAAACAGACATATTGGGTAAACAAGAACAAGGTGGAATTTAGACCAAGCATATTAACAAAAAATATAAAAAAAGAATAGACAAATGTACCATGATAGTACAATAACACAATGACGGGACATATATGTTTTAAAGAAACATGAAAAAGCATATAGACAAAGCACAATATCAAAAATAAAAGACAAGCATATAAAATGTTTCACAATAGCAAAATAGTACAGAGCCACGTCATATGTTTCAAGGAAACACCAAAAGGCACATAGACAAAGCACATTAGCAAAAATGAAAGAGAAGAAGTAATATTAAAAAAGACGAATAAAAGAATAGTATAACAAGCGTCTCCTGCTATGCAAACATTACCAATCCGAATTCACACACGATCAAAATGTCTTTATGATAAAGAGTAAGACACAATCGATAACATTACAAATTAGACGAATGTATTGATATCTAATGATCAAAAACACAAAACGCACGTTGCTAGTGAGTTGTGATACGAACACACCTTATCGCTCAAACAATAACTCAAGATGGTGACTATAAAACTTGTGAAGTGTCGATTAGTGGTAAATTGTTCTTTTTTTTTTTTTTTAACTCTGTTGGAGAATATTTTATTTAAGGAGCATGTCCTAGGGGTTTATGAAGTCCGTTTAGTGTGAATTTGTACTAACACAACGTATTAAGGTTTATGTACCCTTCTGTAGCCATTTTTGTACGAACTTTTCAAACTTCAATTGTATCAAAACTACAGATATAATGAATAATAGAGATAGACCATTTTGTACATATTCCAAGGGGAAACTTGATGCAAAGCATTATTTTTTACTGTTCCATTGCATTTAATAGAAAAAGAGGACTTTGTGGCAAATAAATCAAGATTTTTATAGAAAATCCACAGCCTTTATCCTTGTACTCTCATATTTGGCAATTTGATGACTGATAGATATATGATTATTGCATGCAGTGCTAGCATTGATTTCCTTAAAACAAGTTTATAAATGTAGTTATTGGTTAAGACAAGTATAAATATGGCCAAAATCAAGTACACCTTTTAGGGTGCGCTCGACTTTAGTGACTCAGCACGAGGTGTTTTGGAATTTACAGGTTACTTAGAACTTTTTGTAAAAAATAAACACTAGCACATCATAGAAAATCAAGTTAGTAATTTATGTTTCAAATTTTATAACAAAAATCTCTGTATTAAAGGCTGTGGATTTTCTATAAAAATCTTGATTTATTTGCCACAAAGTCCTCTTTTTCTATCAAATGCAATGGAACAGTAAAAAATAATGCTTTGCATCTAGTTTCCCCTTGGAATATGTACTAAATGGCCTATCTCTATTATTTATTATATCTTTAGTTTAGATACAATTGAGGTTTGAAAAATTCGTACAATAATGGCTACAGAAGGGTACATAAACCTTAAATAAGATATGTAAACGCAATATGATGGAGCTACGCATTTAAAATGAAAGATGACAAGTTATCACGTTAGTCATAGATTGTAGTTTTAAAGTCGTCCTGTCAACGTTAATGTGTACCACCTAACAGATGTTCCACTAGAAACTTTGTTACAAACAATGCTATAATCTTATTGGAACAAACATTCTGTACCATTTCTTCCCTTAATACTGTAGTATTAATTCCAGTGGAAATAATATTCCAGAATAATTTTTCCATTGGAACTTATATTATGAAGGAACTTTTATTTCTTGACAGTCAATCTTGGGCAATTGATAAATATATGAAGCATACCTTCTACTGCATGTCGGAGGTAACTTCAATCTCAGCTTCATTATGATAAGTAATTTTTTTTAGCACTCATTGCATTGTGGATTGTTGAGTGACAGAACATCATCAATATATATGAAAATAAAACTATAATACTTTGCAAGATGGTCTTTATTTTTGTCTTTTAGATGGTTATGTGTATTAAAAAAACAAGTCGGCTAGTAGCTGTGGAAAAGAAGTAACCATTAAAATATCGAGCGACTACTGAAATATAAACTCACTCAAATCAAGAAATATGTTGCCGATCAAATATTCAGCATATCAATGATGTATTTGGTGTGTATTTGATTTAGGTATCTGTTTTGTTCTTTACAAAGTCAGATTTTTCTACAAGGAACTTACTATAGATCTACGTTTTTCATATTTTATGCTCTGTAAATGAGGTAACGAAGCCTTCTATCAATAGAGCTAGGGGGAAAGATGGGTAACGCATAGAAAGATTAATGCAAAAATGGAACGGATGTATAGTAGATTGCCAAATAGGACTCTTAATGGTCAATTTGTTCAATTTGGTTAAAAATAACAATTTTTTTTTAACATAACGTTTAAAAAGATGATTCCGTGTCATTGCATATGACTATGTTGAAGATATACTAGTACTTTAACAATTATACAAGAAATAAAATCACATGTAATTTTGGTGATTAAAGGGGCACTAGCTACGAGATATACAAAAAACTAAATTAGGATTTTTTTTTGTTAAATCATTTATGAAAGTGAAATAGTAAAATACTAATTCGCTTTTAGCAGCAACTGAAGTATGGCTCAATTTTGACAAAATAAGCTAAGAAATATTGAAGATTAATTATTAACTTGCAAGTGAATCCTATTCATGTGAACTTCAATTTAATCCCTTAGCTAGAGATGGATTACGCATAAATCGTGCATGATCAGTCTTTTAAAGGAACAGAATGTCAATATTGAAAGTGAAACAAAGGTAAATCATTTGATTGACTAATTCGATCGACAAAAAATATTCTTATACCGGTAAAAAATAAGATTAACATATATTTTTAATTTATGATATGAAATTAAATAGACCTAGTAAAATCCAATTGCACGATTTCGCTTAATCTATTTATATCTATATTTGTTTATATACCTTATATGGTCATCGGAGGGTTTACGAGGTCAACTCGATAGTTAACTAGATGGCGTCTAGACTAAAATACACACGAAACGAAGCTACAAATTATCGATCACATGCTCTGTAAATTGTTTATTTTAGACTTTTGATAAATTTGATAAATGTTTTACATTGATATCAATCAAATGTGAAAATTTGAGTCAAATCAGTGAACATGAAATTGACAGCTAGTGCCCCTTTAATACCAGTGTTACAAAAATGAAACTTTATATTTAAACAATGACAAACCTTACATCATTATAAATATGTTAATTACACAGGTAAATGACAATATTTTTCGATTGATTGGTTCCTTCTTCAGGGAGTCAAACAAAATCATGTAGAACAATTCTGAGGTCAAGTTCTTTCAATACTGTTACTTTATTGACATAATATATTTAACTTAAGAGAGCAGATTCTATTCTGATTCAAGTTGGTTCATTAAGGCTGGCCTTTTAATACAAATACTATCTCATCTGTACCATGTTTGTTTGTGGCTATACATTTGTAGTGCCCATTGTGTTCTCTTTCAAAGCTTATCACAGTTAATCCAGTTTTCGTTGGTTCAACATTGTTGTATGTGGTCTGAAAAAATTAAATGTATTTTACGAAATAATTTAGGCATGTAAATATATTACAAAATTAAGAATACAAAGAACATGACTGTGTATGTCCCATTTCTGGATTCTCGTCAGGTGTTTTTCATTAACGTGTGTGTCAATTAAAGATTTCAAAGTTTGACATATATTGTAAAAGATCTATACTAAAAGAATTTGGTCTTTCCATGCAGGGCTTAAACAGTTGTTTCATCAATTGTGTATTGTTGACCTCTATATTTCTTTTGTGTTTTTGTGTTGGATTGCTGTCTTATGTACATTCCACAACTCCCTTTATGAATATGATAAAAGTTCAGTTGCAAAACTTTTAATGATACATTTTGACTTAATTTAAGGTTCAACATGATTTTTTTTATAAAAGCTATAGTATATTTTATTCCTACCGTAGTCAATGTACTAATTCTTGGATATGGATTTCCTATAACTATACAGGTAACATTAACTGTCTGATTGTAAGTAATTATTTCTGGTGCAGTATAATTCAAAACTTTGGGTGCAAATTCAACTGAAATAAAAACCAAAACGTGATAGCATGATAAGCTTCCGTTTTCAGTAAAGGATTGCAATTGAATCTTTTGTCTTATTATTTTCTGATATTCGATACAATTGTGATGGAAATATCCATGTTATTTGCTACACTCTTTCTTATTTGAAAGAAGACATTATTTATCATACAGAAAGAAAAAATAATTCACAAATACAGAAACACTTGTTTATGCTGATTATTTAAAAATAAAATACCTTTGATAATTATCTGGTAGATAAATATGTATTTTGATAAGAAGCAAAGTTAAAAAGGCAATACACACATATCGAAAATAAAAACCAATAAGGGATGAAAAAAATATGGTATCTCATTTCTTATTTTTACTTTTAGAAAGAATTTACTAAAAGCAGAGACATATAATACAATGTATTAAATATCACTGCTAAAATCTATCTTTTCATTTTGTTTTATAGATTTTATCGTTCTATGTAGGGTCTCAAATATCCTTTCACCTGTAGAAACCAACCAAATGGTGGAATGGGTATGATATGTTAGTAGATGTTAAACAAGACCATATAATTATTTACAAGTTCTTTTAATAAAATTAAATACCATACTGTTACATAGTATATTACATGTTCAAGGGTTTAGAAGAAAAAAAATGCTCCCATACTACCATAAAACAGCTTTTTACTATAAAAAATATCATGATATGTCAAACTTCAATCAATTCAAGCCTCGACACAGTGTTTATGTAGAGTTAACATTGAAATATTCGCTGACTGTACAGTTTCTCGAGAATCTCATTCATAAAAAAGTTATCTCCTTTTTTTAATATTGAATGATAGAATCCCATCCCCAATAATCTTAGACTTGCCTTACCTGTACCAGTGTACACAATATCCCAGTTGTTGTCTTTTTGTATCTTGTCAAGATTTCTAGTAGGATCAAGGTTATGTTTCCAGCACATTTGTAATACTTTGTTATAGCTAATCGATGCACAAGTATTGTCAGAATGACATAAACTTGCACATGTTATTCTCGTTCCTTCAAAAGGTCCCTCAGCATCTACAGACTGGTCATACTTAACAGTAGCAATTGAATTGTAATAATTTGAATGCATGTCTAATGAATTAGTTAATAAATATTGCATCTTAAGTAAAATCAAGTTCATGTTAATAATCCTACCAAAACTTATCTGTAATTTCATTATTATTTTGTTTTTTTTTTTAGTATCAGTACTTGAATGTGAAACTGATACCTTCCAGAAGACTAATATATGTTTGGAGCATTCTCCCATAATGCAGTTCATTTTCATAATTAGTTCATTGATAAAAAGTCTTCTGACGTCTATTTATCTAATGGTTTCAAATATGATTTATTAAGTTTGTGTTGTTTTAATTAAGATACTTTTATACAAATAAGATTTGAGTTTGACAGCTGACAACTAGAATATTTGTAAACATTATTCGATAGGTAATCCTGCACGTCATTAGTTAAGGGTTAAAATATGAAGTCGAATAATAGGGTTGTACATACATACAAAATTATTAATGATTGGGAAGTATAAACCTCATTCAAAAAAATCAAAATGAACAAGTTAGTCTGAAAAGTAGAGCAATGTTGCTTCTCTCCTGGCGCCAACTTTTCTGCTTATGTTTTAGAAATTAAATGATATCATTAAATAAGGGGTACTACAATAAGTTTGTAACATGAAATAAGATATGAAAATGAAACAATGAAAAATTACCCTGTAACAATATATCGTCCGCACTAGACGTTAAACAAATTACAATCATTCTATCAAATGTTTATAAGTTTTATCAAAGGTGAGATTTCGTGCTCCCACCTTCAAATCTGTGTTTTTACGTATTTTTCATATACTACGGTAGTTTTATTGGTTAAACATTTTACAATATAATTTCATTCTACGGTTGAGCTCTACTAATTTTGCAGATTTATGACATGTTTCAAGTTTCTAGTTTTATTGAACAAATCTCAGACAAAACTACAACATGTAATATGAGGCACCATGAAACACACATATTAATGAATACAAAAATAAAACACAAGGTACCTAAGTTGTTAATATACGATTCTTCACAATTAGGAAAGGTCAAAGTGCGCAATAAATTAAGTTTTGTTTTCAATAAGTTTTGAATATCTTATTTATGAAGATATGAACCTCATATGCTAGTGTTTACGTATGGATTTCCTCACAAATAATGGATATGTAAATCAAAGCAAGATAACTTTGAACAGATGGCACACTGGTAATTTGATTTATTTTTAATAGATTGTAAACGCGATTTGTTCGAAACTTAACAAATTGTTGATGAACCTATAGCAAGAAGTGTATAACTAGGACTTTTTCTAAAGGTCAGTATAGACAATTTCAAGGTGAAGATATTTTGATTGGTAATTATAATTTAGTGTACTTTCGCAAACTGAAACAATTACGTTCCATCAATAAGAGCATTACAACAAACATGACCAAAATGACTCAAAACAAACATAGTAAAATGCAAGTTTTGTCAATAATATTGAAAACCTCTATATATATATATATCTGGCCTTTGTATGATTTTTAATTTTAGTTTCTTGTGTATAATTCGGAGTTTAGTATGACGTCCATTATCACTGAAATAGTATACATATTTTTTAAGGGGCCAGCTGAAGGACGCCTCCGGGTACGGAAGTTTCTCACTACATTGAAGACTCATTGGTGGCCTTCGGCTGTTGTTTGCTCTATGGTCGGGTTGTTGTCGCTTTGACACATTCCCCATTTCCTTCCTCAATTTTATATAGAGAAAATTTCACAGGGACACACTTTACCAGATTGAGACATAACCCCCGTTTCCATTCTCAATTTTATTTTGTCATTTTAATATGTTGAGTTAACCTTTTTATAGCTTATCATACTGTATGTGTTTTGTTCAATTGTTGATATCCGTATCGTGACCTATCGTTGTTCACATCATTGTCATTTTGAATTGATGATGAGTGTGCTATTGACAATCATTCTATTTTTAATATGTACCACCTGTGACAAGTATTTACTATGACGATATATTTTCAATTAAGTTCTCGTACTATGGAAAACAAAATGTATTTCCGTAACCATGTGCTTTTTACTACAAAATTATTGTATTGACCCATGTATGTTATTTTATTTAACGCCATTTCGTCTAACGTTATAGTTTTCTTTCTGATATCTCCCATTTTTGTTAATATTGCATTTATATTGTGTCATAAAGCAAATTTATTCGTTCAGTGTTTTTTTTTTAGTTTCTTAATATGTTTATTTGATTGAGTTATAAAAAAAGGACAATGTGGTATAATTGCCAATGAGACAACTTTCCACAAGAGCCGAACATGACGACGCAGTAATTAACAACTATAGGTCACCGTACGGACTTTAATAATGAACAAAGCCCATACCGCTTAACCCATTCCAATTGATATTTCATAGTGTGTCTTTCTATGTTGTAATGTGACACTACTACTTAAGGTAAGGGTGCAGGTTGGTGCCTGTTAAAACGTTTAAACCCGCTGGGTAGTTTGTTTGTACCTGTCCTAGGTCGGAAACCTGTTGTTCAGTTGTTGTTATTTGTTGATGTGGTTCATATGAGTTTCTCGTTTTGTTTTTTATATAGATGAGACCTTTGGTTTTCCTGTTAGAATTGCTTTACACTAGTCACATTGGGGCCCTTTATACCTTGCTGCTCGGTGTGAGCAAAAACTCCGTGTTGAAGGCCATACTTTGACCTATATTTTTACACATTGTGACTTGGATGGAGGGTTGTCTCATTGGCACTCATACCACATTGTCTTATTTCTATTCATGATATATGTCCATACTTAGACTCCCCCTTCTGACAGTAAACCTTTAAAACCCTTGCTTTAATAATGTCACATTCGTTTAGAATTTCGGGTGTATAAACACCTAGCTACAGCCGATCTAAATGAGGGCGTTTCCAGAATTTCTGGTGCGTGCGATGCTCTATTAACACTTAAACAACTCATTGAGGGGTCGTATGTGGCATGCTCTAGGGAAAATATGTTCCCCTTTTAAACATAAAATCACTTTCCAGTTGCAGTCCATAATATCATCGCCTCTTCATCCTGGTCGATGTTCTAGTTAAACCTATACGTATTGTTAAATGTTAATTTGCTTTTGTTCCAAAATACATTTAACATTTGCTACTGAGCGTTAAGCAAGCGAGCAAAATATAATCAATCCTTTAGTTTGTTGTGATCGCATGTGATGAAAAAAAATTGTTCAAATGAATTTAAGACTATTTAGAACAATTTTAAACAATCAATAAAATACTAGCACTTGTTTTTACCTTTAATGTTTTTGAAATTTTAAACAGTTCTCTGAAGTTTTTAAGACATTGTAGTGAATTAAATATTATCAACCCAGTTCTGTAACTTTGTTTTACATGCTTATAAAAATATTTTCAAAAAATCAGAATTGTACATATATAGATATAAAAAGATGCGCTATGAGTGCCAATAAGACAACTCTCCATCCAAGTCACAATTTGTTAATAGTAATGGCTTACACCAAACAGCAAGCTATAAAGGGCCTAAAAGGATCTATGCACCTTTTACTTTTCTGTTACAAGAATTCGAAAAATTATGAATGAAGTTAAAAATTAATTAAATGTAAAATGGTCAGTTTAAGAGTAAAAATGTCTTCATTATACAGAGAAGCATAAGATAATTCTATGTTAATTTGAGTGTCTGTTTATCACATGATTAATCAATTTGTCCATAAGGAACAGATGTAGCTGCTGGACCTTTTGATGTTATTATTTCCTCATTGACTTTGCTGAACATGACTCGATCCACCACACTGTTCCGTCGGACATATTTGCCTGCTTTAGCTGAAATAAACAATAGAGAAATTTTGTCAGTTGTATTTTATGTTTAAAAATACATACGAGTGAATGTAGATTTCTATAACTGACAAAACTCACAATAACGGCGCATTTATTAGTGTATAAATTTCAGTAACAATGCGATGGTATATAGTGTAGTATGCTTGTGGAAAAAACTATGTACGATGAATATTGTGGTATTTCAGTGTGCAATTCACAACACTTCAGAATGTAAAGGCTCTTTAATATATATAAAAGTTTTTTTTTTCTTTTGTGTGCAATTTTCGAAGCATAAAAATTGTTCAAGCAAATTTGGTATCAAACGTTATCTAAAGATGTGGAAAATGATCTTCCAATACACCGTATTTAATACGATGTTTACAGATGTAAATGTCTGGGTTAACGGAAGGTGTTTAGTCAATAGTGGAAATGTCTTCTAGTTCCAACATATTTTATGTTCATAGAAACTACTCTTGTGTAATACAGTTAAATGTATACTGATTTATTAGGCGGTGATTCAGAAAAATATTTAGCTAATAAATGAAAAATGAAAGAAAGTACTTGAAATAACAGTACTTGTTACATTTTTTTTAGGACTTGTACAAGTTGTTTTTCTTTATAAAAAAATAATTTAAAATTTGAAAGTAATTGTTAAAGAAAAACTTTATTTGTACAAATATAAATGTTCACTAACTGTTTCCAAGAGCTTTCTGAATATTCTTTCCATAAAACCTCCAAGCAATAAACGCAATAAGAGCTGCCAGTATTATAACAGCCAGAACAAGTCCAACTACAAGACCTGTATTATCTCTCCTGAAAAATTCAAGTTGTTTATGTTTATTGAGTGAAAGCAATGGATTAGCAGTAAATATTGCAAAATGATTGAATATGAACCAGTTGAATACCGTGCGGTGACCAATAGCTGTTGATTTCTGTGTCATTCGATCTCTTGTGGAGAGTTTTCTCGTTGGCAATAGTACCACATCTTCTTTTTGATATCTAGTACTCGTTGTCAGTGTCAAAGCTGGGGCTGGGACTTGGAAATAATCAAATATTCACACTTCTTTTTTATATATAGATTTCAGTTTTATTTGAGTATCAATGGATCGCCATCCTCCTCTTGTATATGTTCACCAAAAGGAAAACGAACATATCTTTTTTCCTGGGTTAGAAATATAGGGGTGTTTAAGGAATACAGGATGCATTTCACTGTTTAGGTCATACGATGAAGTTTTGATCCCGTATTTACAGTTTGATGAAAATTTTCGTGTCGGCTATTTTTTGCCTGATTAATTAAAATATGTAATAAAAAAATATACCTTCATGTGCTACTTTTTTAGTTAAATGAGGTGGAAATTTTGTATATTTGCTGAAAATTCGGATTTGTGGCCGTATTTTCCCTTTCGAAAGAAAGACATAACTTTTTGGTTCTAAAAGATAAACACAAATTGTTTTTTGTTAAATAATTTGTAATTTCTGTATTTTACAAGTATCCTAAAAAATTGTGCATTTTTTATGCAGAAATAACTCATATTTGTCAAATGGTCATGAATTGAGAAAAAAACGTCATTTTTTGCTGTATATTTATCAAAATTAAAAAAATTGCACTATTGACAGTTTTATAAAATTTGGTCCACATAGCTCGTTAACTCGTGCAAGATTGGGAGTTTAGCGAAAAACACCGATGCCTATGAATGTATGAAATATGCATCGTAATTGTATTTGAACAGTTGCGTTTACTGCCAATTTGAAAGTAAAACATTTCATCCAGAATGATCTACTAGAATATTGTCAATGATGAATTTAATATGCAGAAGACGCAAAGTTTCATTATTCTTCCATCATTTATTTCTGTTATATTTATTTTACCTTTTTTTCAATTTTCCTTTTTTTTTTTACCTTTCAACCAAATAATGTTATTTTTATTCTCAACTTTATTGCCTTTTTCTTTATTCTGTTTTTTAGGGGTGGGGATGGGGGGGGGAGGGGATGTTGTCTTTATTTTTTAATTTGTAAACCATCTCATATATCTTGAATTATTTCAAAATACTTCAAGATATATGAGATTGTTTACAAATAATCTATGAAAATGATTATATACTCCCATTGGTCTGCACAAAAAAACTAATATACACTTCTTGTCTCTCTTCTTATTTTTTTTTTAATTTCCGACACATTGAACCCATCAAAGATACAAGAGTTGAGTTTTGGCTTCGAAAAAAAATTTCAAAACAGTACTAGACCAGAGCAAGGGATTCAAGCGTTATACGCCATTCTTGTGCATTCTGAAATTGAAACAGTTTAAAAGTTACATATTTGTTTATGGTATAAGTATGACCACATCAGTGATAAGTCATGGTAACACAGATTGGTAAATAAGATATAAATGATGAAAAAGAGGAGGATTCATTGGCGAATTATATACATATTCGGGTTGAAAGCATGTTAATACGATATCAATATTTATCCTGCTTGTACAGATCGGACATCCTGACTGGATTGTTTAGCATACTTGTTCACACGGAAAAAGTCGAAAGGCAGATTTATCACCTAAATTTGTGTAATAGAGATAAAAAAAAGACTTATACAATAATGCAGACATGACTGAATATTATGCTTAATTCAAACTAACAAGAAAAACGAAAAACAAGAAATAAAAGTTTACGTGAATTAATAAAAACAAATTGTTAAGCATTTTGGTATTGAAAATCACGACGTCAAAGGAAATAAAATGACGTTAAATATATCTTTTTTTAATTTTCTTTCATCTATACTGTCTCGATCATTACAAATTAACGGTAAAATATTACATGCTGAAATTTATAGGGTGGGTAGAATACACTATGAGGATGTTCCATGTATTTTATTAAAAAGTTTTGATGCAATTTATATTTTATCATTTTTTACTCTGACGTTGTGCGCTTTAACGGAGAACCAGTGTAGCAACGTCATTACCTCCCCTGTAACTGTATCGTATGCCCTTAAATGATGTATTCCAATTAAGGATGTTTAGTATAATGTTCTTAACTGTTTTAATGGCTACAACAACAACCTATTTCCGAGAGTTTTATATAAATATGTCCATAAACTGGATAACTGAAATAAAATATTTAAACGTTTAGTACATATAATACCTTTAACTCTACGAATTTTAGCGTCAAAAACATTCCATATTGCACGGCTGGTAATCTACACACGCAGAACATTTGGTTCTGCAATGAAAACCGTGAGAGAATTTTCCGGTTGTGCTTGAGTGGATTAATTGTCACCGCTTCAAAAGGTATGTACATTTCTAAATCTCAATTTTCTTATTCAACTGATCAAAATATTGAAAATCAGAGAATGCTATGCTGTGGTGAATACTTAAACGAAGAGATACATGTATCATTCACTGTTGTACGTAGAGTTGAACTCTAACAAAATCAGTTGCCCCACGAGAAATTGCCTTTAAAAGTGACATTTCAATTTTGAAATGGTTCTATTTACAGACCTGCAAGTTCAAATTTAGTTTTTTTTTATGGCAATGGGTATGAATGTTATTTTTTGCGGCTTGAACACTGTTCGGTGTTGATAGACGCCTAAATAATTCCAAAAACTACATTTTTTCATTTAGTCATGCGTGAGGGGATCGGTTCTGATTGAGGACATCGCGAATGCGTGAGGGGAAGTACAAATTATATCTTTATATTCAAGCTAGGAGTCATTGAAACTTACCTAAATTAGGCTACATTTTTCATTAAAAAACACATTAAAATTATTATGTGTGCTTAGAAAAATTTATGAGATTGAGTTATGAAATAAATTGTGGGAACATAGGTTTAATAATATGTTTCACGAAGAATAGAAACAAAAAATGTTGTCAACGATAACCAAAAATACTGTAGAGATGTTGGGGAGTATCTCATTCGTCTTGATTCGTCCTTTTCAAACCACTCAACAATGTCCAAAAACAGGTCGAATGCAATGGTGTTTAAAGGAAAACGTCCTCTCTGTACTGATGAAAAAAAATCAAAAATCTTTCCCTTTTCCCTACGTCTGAGAGTTTATCTAAAGCACTTTAAAAAAAACTTTATATTCTTCCTAAAGGTCTTCCATGTGGTCTTTCTCGTGGTCTACTACGTGGTCTTCTTCTATGAATTCTTCGTTGTCTAATACATGCTCTTCCTTATGGTCTTCTCGAGATTATCTTGGCTTTCATCGATGTTCGTGAATAATAAATTCTGTATATCTGCCTTTTTTGTTTCGAAAATTTCGTGATTTTGGGTGAACAGATTACGTCTAGTATTATATAGGTGTGAAAGTTTTGATCGGCGATATACTTTTCTTAAATATATGTGGTGATCTCTGTGACGTATATTTGCCGCGACAGGACTACTCCCATAGGGTTTATTTCGCTTCGAGGGCGGGGATAACTTGTATCTCTGTGGCTATTTGTAGAGAGACAATTTTAGTCCTCTTTTCCTTTTTCCTTTGAACAATGGCAAAGGAGTAGGCAAGGACCGATTTTGGCCTCAAATTTCAGGTTCATCTGACGAAAGATTTTGACCATTTTTTAAACACTTTTAGTGTCTATTTCATTTGATTCAACTAGTTTATGTGAAAGATTTGAACTGATTTAGTCATTAAAAACGATCCGATTCAAGCTTAAATATGAAAAATCTACCAAATATGCCGAAAAATGTCACTTTTCAGATGGTTTTTGTCAAAAATGAAAGTGGCCGCATCCGTGTTCATCCTCAACCTTTATATATGTTATGTATTATCATAAAATACGACTTACATTTCAATATTAAGGATGAACACGAATGCGGCCACTTTCGTTTTACACGAAAACCGTCTAAAATTTAACTAAAATGCTAGAATTGTGAAGATTTCAGTAATTTAGCATGACTTAATGGTGCTAGTACCCGATATATGTGCATTGTATTGTCAAAAACAGCCCATATTTATGTAGCAGAAGCATTCTACTGTCCAATAAATAACTAAACGTTTACATTTTAACAATTTTGTAAAACTGCTATATTTTGGGGCCAAAAGGGGGTCTTACCGGACCTACTCCTTTAACAAACAATTAATAGTTTGATTTCATTGAATCAGTGATCAGTTTACATCTATTAAAGTATAAGGATAAATCTGTGCTTTGTAATCAGCATTGATCACATTTATTGAGTCACCAAAAGTCACAAAGCCAGAGATTAAAAAATGTTTGTCCTTCCCCTCACGCATTCACGATGTCCTCAATCAGAAACGATCCCCTCACGCATGACTTAATGAAAAAATGTAGTTTTTGGAATTATTAAGACGTCTATCAACACCGGACAGCGTACACGCCGCCAAAAAACAACATTCATACCCATTGTCCGAAAAAAAAACTAAATGTGAACTTATAGGTCTGTAAATAGAACCATTTCAAAATTGAAATGTCACTTTTTTAGGCAATTTCTCGTGGGGCAACTGATTTTGTAAGAGTTCAACTCTACGTACAACAGTGAATGATACATGTATCGCTTCGTTAAAGTATTCACCACAGCATAGCATTCTCTGATTTTCGATATTTTGATCAGTTGAATAAGAAAATTGAGATTTAGAAATGTACATACCTTTTGAAGCGGTGACAACTACTCCACTCAAGCACAACCGGAAAATCCTCTCACGGTTTTCATTGCAGAACCAAATGTTCTGCGTGTATAGATTACCAGCCGTGATTGTCTAATTAGAGGCAGAGTCCTCAACAGAGTTCATCAACGGTCTGATCCTAACTACTTTACTATTTCTGGAGCAAGTTGCTTTATTCTGTATATTGATCAACTCGTAACGACAATAATGATTTTTGATAATGCAAAAATCACTTCTAATAACATATGCTACATTTATATATTTTTACAGTAAGCTATGCAAATTTGATCAATGTTCGAAAAAATTGGCGGCTATATCTAACATATATCGTTAAACGACAGATGTAACTAATGACAGTCATTTTTGTTCCAAATAAGGTTTATTGGAGAGTCGACATTTGAATTTACATGAATATTTTCATTACAAATCATGATATAATAAATTATAACACACATGCACATAGATACATACCCTGATTTTGTGTCTTTTACTATTTTCAGGGTGGGTGCAACGACCAATGTTGAAGAACCAGCTATTGATGTTCCTAAGGGTGTTGACGATTTAGTTGACCCAATCTTTTTTGTTGGAACTGGTGGTATCTTGTGTGTATGTATTGGTTTTGGTGGTACCTTATGTGTATGACTAGGTATTGAATTGGTAGAAATGCCTGTTAAATTAGTTTTCTTGGAAGGTATGTTTGGCATTTTGGTGGGTAAGTTTGGCATCTTCGATGATAAGTTTGGCTTCTTTGTGGGGCCAATTGGTTTTTTGGTGGGTAAGTTATGTTTTTTGGTTGGTACGATTAGCTTCTTGGTAGGTGTTGTTTGTGTAGCTGTTGTTGTTACTTCGTCATATACGCATAATGGGAATTGAAGAGTTGCCTCCCATTTACAATGTACCAAGGTGTTACATTTGTTCTCCTCCTCTCTACAAAAATACAAAGCATAATATCACTTAAAACATATAGAATATTTTCGTATTTTCTAACCTTCTATGATTTACTCTTGCCTACATTCTATTGTTTTTCTATCTCCCTCGACAATATACATTTTTAAAGTGTTTTTAATTTAGTGTTTGCTTTTCTAGTAAATTCTTTTTCAATAATTCACTGGTATGTAGGCATTTTCGTTGTTTTTTCGTTTGAATTGTTACCACTTTGTCATGTCGGGCATTTTATAGCGAAATGATTTTTGCTCATTGTTGAAGGTGTTATTACTGCTTGAACCAACATTATTTGCCTCATTGTTAGATTGTTTTCTCAAAAACGTTATACATCATATCTGTTTTATATTATTAACTAAGATTCATGAATATGAGATATATTTGTGTATTAATTTCTCTTCTTTTGTCTTTATTATTTACTATATGCTATTATATTGAATAGTAGAAGGAGACTTTTAAACAAACAAAAAACAAAAATGACACAAAGTGTGCTAAATATTGTAACAATTAACCCTATTATGTTTAACAATGTTACTTCAGATTTATTATATTTGACTCACATTGCTTGGCACGGTACTTTACAGGGAAGTACAGGTGTTAATTGTTTGACTTCTGTTAGTTTTCTAAATAATGGTTCATCTAAAGAGAAAATATTTTTGCAATTTATTGATGTCATCGTATTCGTAGCCCTGAGTAAGTAAGAAAATTAATCTGAGTTTATTATTTGAAAACAATATGTCTTTTGTTTTTAAGATCCAGTGTCACCTATTAAAGGCCCATTCGCACCGTTCTCTGACATCATAATTATGAATAATAATCTAAAACATCACATATTATTTTATTCACTTATGTTTGCGCTTTTGTGTGTATCTGAATGACACTCCATCTATGTGACAGTTGTTGTTCATTCGCTTGATGTGTTTTATCATTTGATTTCGCCATTTGATTAGGGACTTTCCGTTTTGAATTTTCCTCGGAGTTCAGTATTTTTGTGATTTTACTTCTTACTTTATCACTAGCTGCTCGAGCAAATAGAAAATATCATGAAGGTCAGATGATCGAGAGTCTTCCCTCGTGATAGTATGAAAAAAACTCATTGAAAGTGTAAGACCGGAGAATATGTTCTAACAAACTTATTAATGGTTTGAAATTTACGGGATTTATATGGGATTTACAAGAGAACATAAAGCAAACATTTCTAGCGAACTAAAAACAACACTCCCTCTTAATTAGTTGGATATACAGACATAAAATTGTTGAGTAGCACCATTTTCAAGCATTTAGATGTATACATTTAGTGATTCGGTAGATGCCTTTATTTTAGTAAATTGGTTTCTGATTTTCAAGTTTTGTAGGAAAAAAAAGAAAATATGATAGTAAAACCAAACACCAGTGAGTGTAATCACTCCATATCCAAATTTGCATGAAGCTAAATGAATGTATTATGGCACACCACATTTAATACATATATAAAAGTAACACGTACAGTAGCATGCTGAATGAGGGAAGTTTGTAGAGTTGGTATCATCAAACTGACTTGAACACTGATCAAAATCTACTTCACAGTAACACGGACATTGACATGATAGCTTGTCCCCATTAATACACTGGCTACATTTAGCATATGGAATGCCACACGAATCACATACCTGTAGAAAATTAAACATACATTTAAAGTGTAAAAAACGAAATGGTCATTTGTAAAGAAGCAACTGAAGATAATAGTTATTCTAAAAGGGTTTCCTGGCGTCTGATTTTTTTTTTTTTGTGTATTTTCTCCTTTTATTTCCATTGTTATGCAATATTATTTTGATTATCAAATGCCCCATTTAAGATCATAAAACACCAATGAGACAACAAAAATCACAATTAAAAAAAGTCGACAGCACAATGGTCAAAAATCAATTGTGTGCCAAACGAACACTAGATACCAACACAATATAGCAAAACTCCAAAATAAATTTTAAAAGGAGAAGTCCATAATACTGAGATATTTAAACGTTATCAAAAAACGGAACGAGTTAAAGACGACTCCTATTTCTGACTTTTTACAAGCATTCGCTGAGGAAAACGGTTGGTTGCATCTGGTTCTATAGCTATCTTAACTTTATTTTTATGGCAGTCGTTATGAGTTCCGTTATAAAGACAAAATAACAAAAACAGGTCAAAAAGATAGGTTCATGTGATTGTAATTTGGACCAAAAACTGTGTAAACATACATCACAGACATGACACACAACAGACTAAAGAAGGCAAATAAACATACAAATACGTCTAAAAAAGACGCAACAGTTTTGTAGCAGAGAGACAAATTTGAGACGTGAAATTGAAAGTTCACAATAAGAAGTTGAACGTATTTCTTTTGTATGAAAATTAAGTTCTTAATCGATATATTGCCAATTTCTTACGCAAGCCAAGATATATGAGATATACTGAATGTCTGTTGCATCCTACATTTTAGTACGATGATAAAACACTTTGATGATGCGGTTGATGGGTGTTTCTCGTTCTCGTTTTTAATATAGATTAGACTGTTAGTTTTCCCGTTTGAATTGTTTTACACTAGTAACATTTTAAGGCCCTTTATAGCTTGCTGTTCGGTGTGAACCAAGGCTCCGTGTTGAAGACCATACCTTGACCAATAATGGTTTACTTAATAGATTGTGAGTTTGATGGAGAATTGTCTATTAGGCACCACATACCTATATCTATCTGAAATGTGTACTACTGAATTGAGAAAGTGTTCATAAAGTAAGAGATCTATGGCGATAAGAATAAAGATGAAATGGTGAAATAATGATATTATTACTTAATACAAATAATTAAAGACGATATCAGAGGGGAAATCAAAATTCAGATGTTGAAGAAAGACTGAAAAAATCATGCCCTACAGAAAACAACGAACAGACAAACAACAGTCTACAATACTAACATGACTAAGTACTCTTAATTTACAAAAGCAAAAATTAAGTACACAAACAGTAAGAAGAAATCGAGTGTTCCTGAAGGGAAAACAGTTAATGTTAATACCAAAAAGTTAAAAGCTCACATCAACAATCTTATAAACCACCATTCAATGAATTTAATGTGTTGTATCACAATAAAGCGCACCAGGCAGTGCTGAAGTAAGAGAGGGACGAAAGATACCAAAGGGACAGTCAAACTCATAAATCTAAAACAAACTGACAACGCCATGGCTAAAAATAAAAAAGACAAACAGAAAAACAATAGTACACACGACACAACATAGAAAACTAAAGAATAAACAACACGAACCCCACCAAAAACTAGGGGTGATCTCAGGTGCTCCGGAAGGGTAAGCAGATCCTGCTCCACATGTGGCACCCGTCGTGTTGCTTAAGTGATTATAAATCCGGTAAATAGTCTAATTCGGTAGGTCATATTCATGAAAGGGAAGGGGATTGTAGTTACGACGTAAGGAACATATCCGATATCATTTGTGAAACGGTTATTCCATAACGGTCAACCAACTCGTGATGGCGTCCGTAAAATTTACGAAGGGATGATTTCAACTTCACCATTTGGAACTCTTGGTTTAATAGCTTCCTTGTGAGCAGCAAACCTCTATCAAGAAAATCATGATAGGAAATGCAAGCACGGGAATATCGTATCAATTGGGAGATATATACCCCGTATGCAGGTGCTGCTGGAATGTTGCTACTTAGAAATGGAAAGTTCACAATTGGAAAGCTGAAATCATCTCTTTTGTCGTAAAGTTTTGTTTTCAACCGACCCTCATTGTCAATTTCTAGATGTAAGTCAAGATATGAAGCCGACTTAACTGTATCTGTAGTATCCTTTATCTCTAGTTCGATTGGATAGATGCGTTCCACATAGTCACCAAATTTTGAATTGTTTAGTGAAAGAACATCATCTATATAGCGGAAAGTAGAGTTAAAGGATATTGCTAACTTCTTATCTTTCTTCCTAAGAAGTTCCTGCATGAAGTCAGCCTCATAATAATAAAGAAACAAGTCGGCGAGTAGAGGGGCACAGTTTGTTCCCATTGGAATGCCGACAGGCTGTTGAAAAACACGTCCTCCGAACGTAACAAATATGTTGTCAATCAAGAAATCAAGCATCTTGATAATATCAGTTTCAGAGAATTTTTTGTTTGAATCAGAGTGATTCTTTACAAAGTAGGATTTATCCCTCCCTAAGACAAGATACTTGTATCTACGTTGGCCATTCTTTTTTATGAAGCAAAGTAATATCAACTATTTCAATTTGTCTTTTAGTTTGGAATGTGGAATACTTGTGTACAGGGTAGAAAAGTCAAATGTTTTAATACTGTTACAAGATGAAAGAGAGTTAGATTGTATGTACTCTAAAAGATCTTTTGAATTTTTAAGTATCCACATCTGATTCACGTCACCTCTAGAATAGGCAGTTTCACAATAACTTTGAAGCCCGTCTTTGATTGCTGATAAAATAGATGCTAATAATTTAGAAAGAGGTTTCGTGTAGCACTTGGAAGACCCAGCAATATACCGGTGTTTGTAAGGACACTTATGTAGTTTAGGTATCCAATACAGTGATGGAAGATCCAGTTCTTCATCTTTGGTTGAAATTCCAAAGGAACATAGAACAGACCTATGATTATCCAGGATTTCCTCTTTGGTAAGTGTCGTGAGGGTATATGTTGAGTTTCCAAGTGAATTGTCAATACCTAATTCGTTTATCAAGCAGTTGATTTAGTGACTTTTACACACAAAAACGATGTTATTTGGGGCTTTATCTGCGGGGACAACAACATATTTGTCATGGAGGTCGGATAGGTGTTTTGCAACATTTGGGTCTTTAAAGATTGACGTAGCATGGGCATTGATGGACCCATTCAGTTTCTTAATTCTGATTTGTATCAACGACCTCACTGCCTTCATCCATTCGGAAAGAGTGTCTACGTCTTCCTTCTCGCGCTTAGCCCATTGCCTGGCATAATCCTCGACTGAATCCATCAAAATTTTAAAGTTGTATTTCCAATTGATGGATTTAGGCTCACGATATTTGGGACCTTTCGATAACACATTTCGTAGAGAAGTGTTATTAACAATGTTAAGGTCACCGGTAATAACGTGGCCAGCAGGATTATATGTGAATTTGGAACTAGCACAAGTGCAATCAGGAGGTTTAGACTTGAAGTCGTCAATATCGAGATCCTGCAAAACGCGTTTGTAATTGAAAATTTTAGTTGCAATAGGTTTGGTATAGGTATAAGAAATTATTGGTACAGACTGGTCTTTGAAATAAGGAGGTATTTTCGATTGCACTAATTTATGATGAAGGATATTGCCTAGGTTGACGCCATCGAGACCTTTGTTGGCAAAGGAAAGATTAAGAAAAAATCTTTTCTCTTTTTCATCTTTTCCAATGCGAACTGGCTTGAAAAGTCTGTGACTTGCAATATCCGAAATTATAGCTTCAAGTTTGTATTGGTTTGAATGAGGGTTTGTAACAGTGGATTCCAAACATAAATTGAACAGAGAATGAAGTTTTGAAAGGGGTAATGAATAAAGTTTCGTGTGAATGTGATGAATACCTAACGGCTTTTGTATGAATGGCAGCAAGTCATTAATAGAGACATCATGCAGAGAAGGTGATGTATAATGACGATGACCATGACTGCGTCTACGTCGAGGAGTCGAGTTGAAAATATTCATCACATTCACCGAGTTACACGAAGGACTAGATAGAATACCTATACCATCAGTTTTGTCATTGTAGATGTCAAGTAAACTATGATAAACAAAACGGATTTTTTCAGTACCACTCTATTTCATTGATAAATTATAAAGAAACTAAGCGTTTTACTTTCAGGGGCAGTTGTCCTCTGATTATTATATTCTCTTACGTCCCTTTTGGTCATAAAACTCTTCACGACTCTGTATTTATACAGTCGGGTCTTTCATTTGATTTGGATTGAGAGTTTCTGATGAAGGGAAATTCAAACAAATCTTCGACCGCAAGAGTAACAGTTCATTAGATAAATTTTAGGTAAGAAAACCTTTATGTTCGCCATTTTTTGTTGGTCTGTTCCGGTCTGTTTTCGCTTGTCGGTCCTTCTTCGACTAATGATTGTATTGTCTCCTTGACATTTCTAACTACTTTAAGTTTTTTTACATTTAATATTGTGTACTTCGTCATTTTAATCTCGTATTTTTCATTATAGTAAAACGTTTAAATACCTCTGTTTGATGTTTTGATTCCGTACATTTATTTTCACCACGCCCATTAACAACTAATATAAACAAGTTTGTCCCATTTACTGCTCCAATCACATATTGTCTACATACATCGGCAGCTGTCACATCATGTTCTATTACTGGTATTTGTAACGAGTAAGATAACTCATGGTTACCTTCTGACATACTTGTACACCAAACTTGCTAAAATATACGAATAAAAGGTGAAATGTGATATACACCAATGTACGTGTATCAAACAGTTACTCAACCAAAAATAAGATACCTATAGATATTTCGTTATTTTAGGTCCTTTTATTGTCATATACTAAGTAGTTCATCGCGTGTTTAGGTCTTGTTGTTCGTTGGCTCTTAAAGGTTTTTGGTTTGGGTTAAAGTGTTCCCGATTAAAGAAAATCGAAACATACTCCTCCGATGCACGAAATATTACTATTATTTTCAAAATATTCGAATAAACTAGCAAATTTGCAAATATTAACAATATATGAATCAAATTTTTTATATACCTTTTTACTCAAATTTAGTTTTACTCAAGAGATTATTCACCCACTGTTGAAACCCATGGCCATGTTGTACATAGATTGAAACCATGGTTCTATGTTCCAAACTAGAAGGCCTTTGTGATCTAATTTTATTTCAGACTAAAATTCATCTAGCACATATAACAATGATTAAACAGATTTTGCAATGTTTCCCATTGATCATTAAAAATCATGCTTTACGACGATGTACTAACAAATCTACACTGATATTTTTTTACAAATATAAAATTTTCATAAAACATTTACTGTGACGCTATCTTTTTTTTTATTATACGATTTGACCATATAATGCTAGTATCACCCGTTAACATCAACCTCAAATTTCCTTGAATATATTACCTTAAGAAGTTTTTTTCTAATAAGCTGTGAAGCTAACCAAGGAAATTTGTGTGTCAGATGGGAGGTATATTTTCCATTTTGTCTCTCTGTTCCAAAGGTTAGAAAATATCTACAATTCATTATAATATTTTTTAAATGCATACAATTTTAAATGTTAATAAAAGCAATAAATGATTAGAGTACTTTAAAATTATTCCAGCAAGGGCTTATTATAAGTTTAAGCGTTCTGTAGCTTATAAAAAAAAGTCTGTACTAAGTCAAGAATTTGACTGTTGTTATTCATTCGTTTGATGTGTTTGAGCTTTTTGACTACGGACTTTCCGTTTTGGATTTTCCTCGGCTTTCGGTATTTTTGTGATTTTACATTTTAATAGATGTTCGTGTTTTGCCAAAACTTTTAAGAGTATTAAATATGGAAAAACTGGAAAATGACAGTTGATACCCATTCGTATGATGTGTTTAAGCTTTTGATTTTTTCTATTTGATTTGGGAAAAAGTAAAATCACAAAAATACCGAACTCAGAGAAAAATCCAATCGGAAAGTCCATAATCACATGGCAAAATCAAATGACAAAACACATCAATAACGAATGGACAAGAACTGTCATATTCCTGACATGCACCTTCAAATGCAGAAAATGGTGGATTTAATCTAGTTTTATAACGCTAAACCTCTCACTTTGTCGACAGTCTCATCAAATTCCGTAATATTTACAATGATGCGTGAACTAAACAGACATAATAAATAAATAGTCAAAATATGGGTACAGCAGTCATCATCGTGTAACAATTTTAAACGGAATTTCCGTTTTAAATTTTCTTCGGAGCTCCGTTTTTCTGTTACTTAACTTTAGTCCGTTGCTGATTGTCTTGTGATCCATGTTATTGGTTTGCTTTTTCGTAGCATTAAAGCTTTATTTCCCTTTGTTTTTAAATTCAAAGTATTTTCTGTTTCTAAATTTCATAAATTCAAATGTGACATAACGTTTGCCTTTTCGCCATCGTATGTGACGTCATTTTTTTTTAATTGCGTTGACGCCTGGACTGATTCGGGTGTGTCTATGCTGTATTGAACTTGGCATCATGTATTCGGGTTTAGTTTTCTGTAATAAGTTAATACTTCAGTTTCATTATGAATATATCTTTCACATTCATTTGTTAAAATTTACTGTTTGCAATAGCATGAATCGTTCTATATAAAAGTGTTCTTATCCCGGGCATAAAAACAATGCCGTATTTGGCAAAACCTTTTCAACTTTTGATCTTCAGTGCTGTACAACTTTGTACTTTTTTCACTTTCGATCTTTTATATCTGGGCGTTATGTATTCGGGTTTAGTTTTCTGTAATTAGTTAATACTTCAGTTTCATTATGTATATCTCTTTCATATTCATTTGATAAAATTTACTGTTTGCAATAGCATGAATTGTTCTATATAATAAGAATGTTCTTATCCCGGGCATACAAACAATGCCGTATTTGGCAAAACCTTTTCAACTTTTGATCTTCAGTGCTGTACAACTTTGTACTTTTTTCACTTTCGATCTTTTATATCTGGGCGTCACTATTGAGTCTTGTGTGGACAAGACGCGTTTTTGGCGTATTGAATTTTAAACCTGATGCTTTTTGTTATCTATTAATCATGCTTTTCTTTGTCTAATATGGTCTCCTTTTTATTTGTATTGTAGTCCTGTAATATTATGTTGTCATTTCAATGTTATATTTAACTTTGCCATTAAAGTGCGAGGTTTGGCATGCCATAAAACCAGGTTCAACCCACCACTTTTATTCCCCTTTAAAAGTGTCCTGTACCAAGTCAGGAAGATGACCATTGTTATAATATTGTTCGTTTCTGTGTGTGTTGCATTTTAACGTTGAGTCGTTTGTGTTTTCTCTTATTTTTGAGATAAGACGTGGCACGGTACTTGTCTATCCCAAATTCATGTATTTGGTTTTGATGTTATATTTGTTATTCTCGTGGTGTTTTGTCTGTTGCTTGGTCCGTTTCTGTGTGTGTTGCGTTTCGGTGTTGTGTCGTTGTTCTCCTCTTATATTTAATGCGTTTCCCTCGGTTTTAGTTTGTTACCCCGATTTTGTTTTTTGTCCATGGATTTATGAGTTTTGAACATCGGTATACTACTGTTGCCTTTATTTCTAAAAGATTTTAAATAGAGCACATTTTAACGCATCCAATAAATACAAGTATTGTAGGGTTGAATAAAGGAAACTTATTAATATACTTCCCTTTTCTAAAATGATATTGTTTATTTACCCATTGTTATCCATAATATGACACTCTAAACCTTTCATTGTACAATCTTCTACCTACAAAAATATATTAAAGGCAAATGTCCAAAAAAAAATCGATAATTTTTACTGACATATTTAATAATATTTTTTATATAAGTATGTTATAAATTATACTGCTAATACTGATGTGTCACCAATGTTGTCTTTATTGGAATTGAAAATGAAATGTTAAGAAACTATCTATATATATCCTAATTACAAATCATATTGCTATGGGTAAAGATTCGATAAATTTCTCTATAAAATGCCATACGTTTCCCTATACATACATACGTTATTTATTAACATAGCTGTTAGTTGACTATGTGTTAAAGTAGCTCCAACAACTCCCTGTAATGATGAAGCAGCAACTGTGTCTTTTCTATCACTGAAACAAATGTAACATTTACTGACAATACACCAACTTGAGAATGAGAATTAGAGATAAAAATATTGGAACGTGTTATTTGAGTTCAAATTCGATCTACTAAGAAAGTCTTTAACACCCCTCCTACCACAGACAAATCATATATGCTATTCATTCAAAAACTACAGCACTATCATTTATATTTCCACTTGTTGCAACTTGCCAGAATAGAAAAATAAAATGATAAGTTTATCTAACAATATTAACAGTCGTGATAATATCGTTGTAGCTTAGTTGTCTCGATTTTGGGAATTCGTATGTTTTATCACCGACCTCGTCAGTCCAAAGACTTGAACAGTGGTGTTTGCTCCTTCACCGCAAACCACGCCGCATTATGAACAGAGACCAGGGACTGATCGACTCGAGTTAGCAAAGTGTGTCTGGTTAGGTTGACATGTTTACCTAAGAACTATTATTTTGTAAATTGCCACACTAAAATCCAGTTCATCGTCGTGTCTAGTTGTAGGGTGAATATCCATATTAATTAACGTTATATTATTACCCTGAATTTGCATTTAACTTGCCACTATACTTTAAACAGACTTGGTGCATCATTTTAGCAATAGTAATTTGTATCTGCATAGGAACCTTTGAAGAAGAAAGCCTACACCCAAACACTTGTCATTTATAGTCTTACATATTTTCAGAAAGAGCTCTGCTTAATATCATAACATCTTTTGTAGTAAATTCACTGATTTTTCCAGATGTAAACACAATGTCTTGAAATCTTGCTACACTTTTCTTGTACCTGAAAATATATTTCTTTCTCATATAACTTTTTATATATATGTATCTGACGAAAGAAAAGTATACGTTGAATTCTATAATGTAAGCTAGATAGAATCATAATTGTCCTACAATCACTACAATTTCATTTTCATCAAATAATTATTTTGTTTTAAACTCAGTTGTGAATTTTGTTTATGTTTTGGTTGATATATCATTTGCTATACTTCTACCATGTATCTTCTGTTAATTTAATCAAATGAACGTTTCGGTTCCGTGAAATATTATTTTTTCAAGATATTTCTGAATTCGTTAATAAATGTATATTTAAATTAAATCAAAGATGACAGAAATACAACTAATAAGCCAGTGACTATGATTGTTCAATAGACTATATTCATATTACATACATTAAAATCCGGAGTTTATAATTGTTTGACAAGTTACCTTTTGTGGTAGGAAATTCTGGTAGTCGGACAAGTGAGACCTACTAAGAGAAGTTAAATAAGGCTAACAATCGGTGCAATTTGGAGGGAAAACAACTGTTTTATCTGGTTTAGTTTTTTTTAAACTCGACTTAATCATCGGAAAACAGTGTATTTTCCTTTAAATTGCAACCATCGTAACCTTGATTCTACTTTTTTAGTTGCTCTTACTTGACCGAGTACCAGAATGTCCTACCACAAAGTAGGCAACATGTCGAAAAATTATATTCTCCGTAGTCAAAAGGCGGTAATGCAATCTTTACCAGTTAAATTAAATTTAAAAAATCCCTTTTGGCCGTTTATAAAATTTTCAATATCTGAATGAATGATTACCATGTGTACTGAATGTGGTCAAATGTGTTGGTTAAGGCTACCCCTGGATACATTCTGAAGACTCCAGATGGTGAGCCAAAAAATCTGAAAAGTATAATGTTACAATATATAATGTGAGGGGATAAAAAGCTAAGTCGAATTTTAAATTTCACGAAAAAAAATTGTGACAAAAAGTAGCAATTCAATGGGTATTTCCAAAATTCAATAAATTAACGTAAAAAAACAACCTTATAAAAAGTCTATGTCGAAGATCTGTATCACCGAAACTTCAAAGCGAACGCTCGCTGTCGAATGAATCAGAACGACCATGAACTAAACACATATTAAATATTGTTTTCAAAGTATAGGGACTTTGAATTGCTAGACCCTACTGTCAGAGGTTGATTTTGCTGAGAAAAAAACATTTTGTTCTAAAGAAATGTGGCATGATGGCCATTGTGAAAACTTTCTACCGAAAATCCAAAGGATAATTGCAAACTTATTTGAACAATCATTGCTGAAAATGTTTTAAAATATATGTCATACAACATTGTTGATTTAAAACCGCGACATATAAAAGAGGGACAAAAGATACCAGAGGGACAGTCAAACTCATAAATCGAAAATTAACTGAAAACGCCATGGCTAAAAATGATAAGGACAAATAGACAAACAATAGTACAAATGACACAACATAGAAAACTAAAGAATAAACAACACGAACTCCAACAAAAACTAGGGGTGACCTTAGGTGCTCCAGAAGAGTGAGCAGATCCTGCTCCACATGTGACATCCGTTGTGTTACAAATCCGGTAAATAGTCATATTCGGTAGGTCACATTTATAAAAGGGAAGGGGATTGTAGTTACGACGTAAGGAACATATCCGATATCATTTGTGAAACAGTTATTCCGTAACGGTCAACCAACTCGTTATGGCGTCCGTAAAATTTACGAAGAGATGATTTCAACTTCACCATTTGGAACTCTTGATTTAATAGCATCCTTGTGAGAATCAACCCTCTATCAAGTATCAAGAAAATCATAATAGGAAATGCAAGCACGGGAGTATCAATTGGGAGATATATACACCGTATGCCGGTGCTGCTGGAATGTTGCTACTTAGAAATCGAAAGTTAACAATTGGACAGCTGAAATCATCATATAAGTGATTAGGTCCTCTGACACTAATAATAAACCGACACCCAATGACAGAAAACTCAAGTAATTCGTTAAGAATCTGCTGCGTTTGATGTACATTCAATTTTTTTTTCTTCTGATATTTACCTTTCTATAACTTTATTTTTAGAATTTCTCCAGTAGTCTGTCAAACTTTGAGTTTCAATCAAGGAATGCCATATCTCTTTTTTAAGCCCTATCAAATAAATAAGGAAAAAGTTTTTGTAGAGTTTGTGGTGATTTGGTGTTAGATATATGGTCCTTGTTTAGTGAAAAAATATAAGTACAGTGATAATGGTCGTCTATAGTTTTCTATTTAAGGGATTTCTGGATTTGTTTGTCTTTTCGTCGAATTTTGTACTTTTAGATGGCATCTACGACTTCAAGTTCTGAATACCTTTGAAGTATCATCTGCCTCCTTTCATAATCGTTTATCTCACTTTGCTGTCTCAATACTTGCTATCATAGTTTAGCGAGGAGCCATTGTTCATATTTATATATAGCTAGCGTGTTTCAATTGTCAACAGAACATTTCATTTTAAATTCTTAATACCGGTCTTTCAATGGTAAAATTAATTGGGTTTTTAAATATTGTAAAAAGTTTTTTGCAATCAGAAGTCCTATTTTTGTTTCAGATCACAAATATCTTACTATGTGAAGAGTCACACTAATTCAAACGTCTGATACATCGGAGATATAATAATAAAACATCCCTGAATTGTTGAAATTGTATCAGATTAATATTTCAACATACAACTATTTGAGCACCACACTTCAGTAACTCATATAAAACAGAATTATTCATACACAATCGTATCAATGACAAAAAGAAAAGACATCTTTGCAAATTTTCTAATTCCTTTTTTCGATATAGGAATGGTATCCTGTTACCAAATAGTCAATCTTTAAGTGGAGACTTGCATCAAGGATATCCAGATAAACTTGAAATTATGAAACTACAAAGTATGATTTTTATTTGGATCTTTTTTTTTATATTTCAACGCAGAATAACGACTACAAATGCGTGTTGCTGACAAACTTGTTGATTTTAGCTATCCCATTTTGAGTATCAATAAAGGCAACAGTAGTATACCGCTGTTCAAAACTCATAAATCCATGGGTAAAAAACTAAATCGGGGTAACAAACTAAAACTGAGGGAAACGCATTAAATATAAGAGGAGAACAACGACACAACATTAAAATGTAGCACACACAGAAACGGACTAAGCATTAGACAAAATCCTATGTGAATAACAAATATAACATCAAAACCAAATACATGAATTTGGGATATATAAGTACCTTGACACGTCTTGTAGTAATGTGAATTCACACTCAAAAATAAGAAAAAACAAACGACACAACGGAAACACAACGTTAAAATGTAACACACACAGAAACGAACTATAATATAACAATGGCCATATTCCTGACTTGGTACAGGACATTTTTAAAGGAAAAAATGGTCGGTTGAACCTGGTTTTGTGGCATGCCAAACCTCCCTCTTTTATGGCCATGTGAAATATAACATTAAAATGACAACACAACATTACAGGACTACAAAATAAATAAATAGGAGAACACAATTGACAAAGAAACACACGAATAATAGCTAACAAAAGGCAACAAGTTTAAAATTTTAATACGCCAGAAGTGCATTTTGTCCGCACAAGACTTACCAGTGACGCCCAGATACAAAAGTTTGAAAGCCGAAACAAGTACAAAGTTGAACAGCATCGAGGACCAAAAGTTCAAAAAAGTTGTGCCAAAAACGGCCAGAGTTTTATGTTAGGTACCAGAGCATCCCTATTATTTAGAATAGTTTATACTTTTGCGAACAGTAAATTTTATAAAATGACTATACAAAAGATATTTGATAAAACTGAAGTATTAACTAATTACAGGAAACAACCGAAATACATTACATAACCCGACAAAATAGACACATACGAATAAGTTAAAACCTCAACGCCAAGTGACGACATATTTGAAATTGTAAAAAATGACAAAAAAATGACATCCCATTTGAATTTGTAAAACAGATCATCAAAAAATTAAAAATTACGTCACATTTGAATGAATAAGATAGAATTAGGATTGATTTAAGATTATATTTGAACTAAATACTGATATTACATTTAATAACAATGCACATTTCAATACTTATTAATAGCAAACTAAGGTAGCAATTAACTATATTATATAGCTATGTCCGGTTTGTTTTGAATCTAACTTCAAACGTAAAACATCGTACAGATTACGTTGAACAAAAATGAAATCTAACAAATGAAGGCGGTGATGTTTAGTCCCATTGTATGGTGTTCACATGTATCAATTAAAACGTTATACGCGTTTTTGTTGCATAACTCACAATTGACGTTTTTCGCGTTTTTAGATTTCTTGATAACAGAACAGTTTTCCAACCTGTATATTCAGTAATTGCAATGTATGTCCTGTTTTTTTTTAATTTAACAGCGTGGGAATTCATATAGTGGGTAAAAGGTAAATCACAAAAATACTGAACTTCGAGGAAAAAACAAAACGGAAAACCTCTTATCAAATGGCAAAATCAAAAGCTCAAAGATATCAAACGAATGAATGTATGTAGAAAATGGTGGGTTGAACCTGATTGTATAGCTAGCTAAACCTCTCACTTGTATGACAGTCGCATCAAATTCTATTATATTGACAACGATGCGTGAACAAAACAAAAACATAATAGGTAAAAATGTCAAAAATAGGGGTACAACAGTCAAAATTGTGTTATAAACTTTATCCCTATTAAAACCATCAAGTATGTAGCAAAGAAGCACAAAAAGGCATATATCAAATTTAACAACCTCATTCATTGTTTTTTTTATTCTGACGTAGAATCGCGCGTATGACGTACATCAGTTGATAGGAAACATTTCTTATTTGTCACATTCATTTTCGAATCGTTTCCCTGAGAATTTGGCTTCTATCTTCATTTGTATATTTTTACTGGTTTTACGCGATTTAAACACCTATAAACTACTGTTGTTGACAAATTCATTGTTTTCGATGTTTATAAACATTGACTAAGCTTGGCGATTCTGGATAACATTTTGACAATTGTTTATTTATAACATGTACAAGTTTTTGTCTTCACATTCACTGTCACTTGAATGACAACAATGTTGAGAAGAGTATCTTCTATATAGAAAAAAAAACAATGTCTAAAAGAGAGATAAAAGATAAAAAAAAAACATGACATAATCAAACATATCATTACTTCACACAAACTAACGATTGGACAACATGAACTACGTCAATAACAAACTCAGGTGATTCTGAAAGGGAAGTAGGTTCTGTTCCAATATTTACACCGTCAACATACTAATTGGAATTAAAAATAAAAAAGTGATAAGTCGCACTTGGTAAAGTCTCAATCAAAAAGGAAGACGGGGTTGGTGTCACTACAGGTAAAATTAAGAATAGAAACGTGAAACTTGTCAAAGAGAAAAGTAACCGACCTTAGAGCAGAAAATAGTCCAAGGCCACCAATAAGTCTTCAACACAGCGAGAAAATCCCGAATACGGAGGTATTAGTACATATCCAAGGTCAACTGTGACACAGGTTTTATATAGTCAACTAAATGATAATTGCGTTCGTAAATCTCAGAGGGAGAATTCAAATTACCATTTGGAACCGTTAGTGATAGTTTTCTTGTTGCTGACTTAAAGAATCAGAATTGAAATCATAACACAATTCTCATAGATTTCTATAAATTTTCAATTCAATGTGAGAGTAAATTACCTTCTTTAATAATGCTTGTATTATTTCTACCAGACAAAAAATCCGATATGGTTCCGATTTTAGATTGGGTTTCCTCTGTAAACTTATATACTTCTGAATCAACAAATACAGATGGCGAAAGCTGCAATTAAATTAAAGTCATCAATATCATCAAGCTGTAATTGTTGGTAATATGCACATTCATGCATGAAAATAAACAAAACAAAGATAACAGTAAATAAATAAACTCATCATAGATACCAGGCCTCACGGTCATAAAACTTTCGAGCATGATTTTTGTACTGAGACTCGAAAATCAACCAATCAAATTGCTGGATTTCATGTTTCGAGCATGATTTTTGTGCTCCGAGCACTGAGCAAAGTTTTATGCCTTCAAGGCCAGGACTAAACTTTATATATACGCCAGACGCGCGTTCCGTCTACAAATGTGTAGCGTCATCGGGCTTATCTCGTCTTTCATTTTACATCTTTCATCCCATTAGGTACTATTGTATACTTACTGACTGGGTATGAGTGGAATAGTAAGCTTATTGTTCCCGAGGTGCAACTATTGCCCTGAGGGGTAGCCGGGAAAATAGTTATATCCGAGGGAACAATTAACTTACTTCTCCACAAATATCTAGTCAGTAAGTGTTTTATTATACTGAAAGAGACCACAGAAAATAAATATCGGGGCTAAATCAACTATCGTAATTTAAAAAGCAGAAACACAACCATATTGTTTTATATTAACTTCACATATATTCTGAATGGTAAGGCTACGTTATACACTGACGTCAACCCTAGTTAATCTGTTAGTATAATTACTGTTACCTTAACTGTTGTAGCAGCTGTTGTCACAATGTGACCATCTATAGAACATACTGGAAAGCTGTGACTGATATCTAATCTATGGTATGGTGCGTTTTTTATATCGATACCCTTAAATGAAAAATGAAAAATGAAAAATGATCATGTAAACGTCTTTGTAAATATAGAAATGACAATTGAATACAAAAGTGTCCTAGTTCTGGAACTTATAAACGGCATTATATACTACCATTGTGCACCATAGAAACGATGATCTAAATCTGTTTATGTTGTGTATAAGTTTGGTTTTTTTTATTCGTAAACAGTTTAAACGTATACACTTTCTGTATAAAACAACCGCATGTTCATATCCATCATTTTTCCCCATTGATACACTTTTGAAGATAAAAATTGGTATTGAATTTTACCCACAAATTTATAACAATAAAACTATAAAATTGGGGAAACCTAATTTGACAAGATTCTATCTATTTTAAGTTATAACACCTTAAGTGTAAATACATCATAATTATTAACTTACATAAGCATATACATGTACATAAAAAAAATAGTTTACCAAAAATCTCAATTAAGCAAAAAAAAACTTTAAAGAATTCATAAATAGAGCTCAACCACTTTAAAAGTCAAAATCCAGATGTATCTGAATGGTGTATAAGTAACAGTGTATTATAATTACCGGTGGGATTGGCATCAGTTTTGGAACTTCACTATCTGAATGAAACATAACCATGACCATAACAAACTGTGTACCATCTAGATGTTGATACATAATAGTTGAATCTTGGAGTGGCATGTCTAAATTACTCATAAACGTACTCCTTCCAGGTTTTGTCTGCAATAATATATTTTATCAAAATTCGAAATATGTTTTACTGTTGTTTCTGTAGTAATCCAGTACATCATTGATTTTTAGTATATCTTTTAATACAAAGTCATTGAGTATACTTTAAATAGAATAAAGCACTACATTCTTTGACTAGAGATAATAATACGTGGGGTTTTCTGTAGTTTCTTTTCAAAATTGAATCAATAATCGAATTTGAAATTGAAAAATCGTTAAAAGGTATCTTTGACCTTGGTTATGATATAGATTTGGTTTTAGTATGTCGCAGGGTAAAATATTTTTGAAGGTGCAAATTCTCCTCTAAACCTTAGACAGTGGTGTAACAGTACAGCATAAGAACAAACTTGTGGAGATTTGTGTCATTGTCAATCATACCACATCTTCTGAGCTCAAGTCATCCGATCGACACAATGCAAAACCACAACATAGACCGGATTTAATAGGGTAAACATCCCTCACAATAAAAAAGACACAAAGTATAGACCTTAAAGTACAGAGCCATCAAAAAAAGTTACTGTATCTTAAACTAAAATATCAATCAGTACACAGACAACATTCGATGTCGATGGATTTTGGAATACAGATGTCATTACCATTCAGAGAAAACATGACATTGCGCAATGCCAAATTACAGGTATCGACAGATAACAAACTCGTAAACGTGCATATGTATATGTGTATAACAATAATAAATAGTATGGTTTTAATTTACTTATAACACAATCTTTATTTATACCAATAAAAACAATATTCAAAGATCTAGTTACAGAATTGAATTGGTAACCTTTCAGAATAAGCTTATTCAAAGGAATGGTAAGTTTACCCGGATTGTCTCTATAAACAGCATCCCCGTAACAATTTGGATGTGCTATTCAGTTTGAAATAAATTTTCTTCTTGGTTTATTTTCAAAGCGATATAACACTCTTAACCAAGCTTTAAATAAAAGTACAATTTATTAGCTACCTTAGCAGAAAAAGATCCGATATGTCCTTCATTTGTAATCTTCTTAATTTGTTCTTGACTTAAATTTGGTTCCAGTGTTTGAATTGATGGGAAGATGTTATCATCTTCTTTAACATGTTTAGTGTTAGCTGGATCTTTAAGTTTCGGGTGAAGTAAAACATGTCCTGTGAAAAATAAACACAAACTCACTATGAATAATGCATATGGTCAAAGTTATAAAGTTTTTAAAACCAACTGGAATTCGAATATTAGAAAGCCTATATAACAGATTTTACATAGTTTTAAAGGATCACAATGTTTTTCAGTGCGACATAGTGCTGTTGTGTAAAATGTTGCTAGGGATTGCATGTTTACGGGAAATTGCATCGATTAACATCATTAAATGAATTGAATAGATGTGTATTGTGAAAGAAAATAAATAAAGTAAATTACTTTAGAATTTTAGCTTTTGTTGATAACGTCCTTCTTATGAATAATTTGGGATAAGTAATCCTTGTTTTTCCAAATCTAACTAGCTAAATAAAGGCAACAGTAGTATACCGATGTTCAAACTCATAAATCCATGGACAAAAAACAAAATCGGGGTAACAAACTAAAACTGAGGGAAACGCATTAAATATAAGGGGAGAACAACGACACAACACTACAATGTAACACACACAGAAACGGACCAAGCAACAGACAAAATCCCACGAGAATAACAAATATAACATCAAAACCAAATACATGAACTTGGGATAGACAAGTACCGTGACACGTCGTATCGCAATGTGAATTTACACTCAAAAATAAGAGAAAACAAACGACGCAACGTTAAAATGTAACACATACAGAAACGAACTATAATATAACAATGGCCATATTCCTGACTTGGTACAGGACATTTTTAAAGAAAAAAATGGCGGGTTGAACCTGGTTTTGTGGCATGCCAAACCTCCCCTTTTATAGCCATGTGAAATATAACATTAAGATGACAACTCAACACTACAGGACTACAATATAAATAAATTGGAGAATACAATTGACAAAGAAACACACGAACAACAGCCAACAAAAGGCAACAAGTTGAAAATTTTAATACACCCGAAGTGCATTTTATACACACAAGATTTACTAGTGATGCCCAGATACAAAAGTTAGAAAGCCGAAACAAGCTAGTCAGAAAATGGCAAAATGTTAAAAATCAAGTGTACACATATGAATCTATCGAATTGGGAAGATTAAAGAACTTTTAATGGTTGGTTTGGTGTGAAATTGGTCTTTGAGAAACTGACCTTATCTCATCACCTTATCAAAGTCTTTAAACTATTTTATATTAGATTCCCTAGAACAGAATGTATTGTTTTTATCTATCTATTCTAATTTGGTATCTTTATTTATTTATTTATTTTTTCATCTTTATCCTTATGAAAAAATTAATCTTGTTGGATCTACAAAAAATGTTTTTTTATAGATCTATAATCATGTCGTGGTTGGCTTTTTTTTTTGGGGGGGGGGTAAAAATATATGAATTGATGGCACAAATAAATCTGACCATGTCTTTTCTCCAATAAAAATGCATAGCTGTGAACACCAAACACAAAATCTTCTATTTCTGTAAACATTGTTTCCATGGAAACATCTATGGCAGCAGTTCCAGTTACTGAATTATTTGATGATTTATCAATCACAGGTACACTTATTGTCATTTTCAGACCTAAAAAAGAAGTTGCATTCGCATCAGTAATTCAGTACAAACATAGAAATAACTCATACCAATTTAATACTAATGTTGTAGATCAATCATAATGCTTTATATAAATATCATCTAATAGTTCAATTTCAAAATTTGAAATGTGTCTTTGAAGTAACCCTCATAATGTAAAATATAGATTAAAAGTTGAAGACGTCAAATGGACAATTCACAAAAAGCATTGAATACAAATGCGTCTAAACAGAAGAGGCAATGTTGTTTTACGTCCGTTATGTAAAAGAACCCAATATGCCTCAATTTTTCATGATTAATCGTGTTTGATTCTGCAAACCAAATCAAATGCATTCACTTGGGTTATCGATCTGTAAATAAGTAACTATGGTAAACAATTCGTGTGTTGTGTACGAGCTTTTAATTTTGCCATTTGTTTCAGGACTTTCCGTTTTGAATTTTCCTCGGAGTTCGGTGTTTTTGCTATTTCCTTTATACATTATTTTATAATGAACTACAATAATTTTGCATTAAAACGTTCGTTTTACATTAATTTTGGACTTGATATGGTGTTTACGTTTATACCTAAGTTGTCTTCAATAACAGGAGCTATGACTGAATAATCTTTGTCAGTGTTTGTAGTGACTGGTAAACTCGATGTGAACTCTCTTGCAACACCTGTAGGAAAACCTTTTAAATCAGGAAAGAAATGAACTATTCCATTTTGATTAATGACTCCTGTTGGTCTTATTGATATATTCAAGCCCTGCAAGTTAAAAAATATTGTATTTTATTGAATACTAATCTACAGCATTTCAAAGTCAACATTAGCTAACATTTTTTCAAATATCCGGTAGCACGTTACCATGAATTATGGTTATTTCCATATCTACTTGCTTTTGTAATTTTAAAACCACTGAAAATGAGGTATGGATATAAGAAATAATATAGAACATTTACGAAAAAAAATAATCAAATAAAAAAGTACAACACTTTGTAAATTTCGTGCGTCAGAAGTATTTCTCTAGATTAAACGTCATCAGAAAGGATCACAATCAAATATTTGAAAGTCAATGATGTATAAGAACTAAATCAGTTGAAGATCTATATGACCAGAAAGTACCTAAACATGAAAGCAATACTTTTGATATAAATTTGTGACGTAAATCATTATCTACGCTGAATTTCAAAACTGCATTTTGCTCATCAACTCACTTTCTTGATAAAAATACAAAAAAAAACTTACTACAGGCCAGTTTGGTACATGCTGTTCTGCAATGTTCGTGAGAATATGTTTTACTTGTTCAGTACTGGGCTCAAGTGAAAACACAACATGTGAAATGCTCCTACCAACAGCTTTCTGGTGATTTTCTATCATTGTAAACAGTTTTGTTGTGTTAACCGTTGGTGTTTTACCATCGGTAATTAATATAACTATGTCTGATACAGATGTGGGATTATTCTGAAATTGACAAAAATGTTAAAATTGCATAACCTAGATTAATACTAAAATAAGGCGGTGGGTTAACGACTGTTAACATTAGCTCTAACCATGCATGTCATTTCTGTTTATTATCATTCTCTTTATATTAATTCAGGAAATATTGTTCGTATTTACGTTGAAACAATGTCACTGAACTAAGATTCGAATAAGCTACCGATTGGTTTTGTCTACTTTGGTCGAAATTTTGGCCGATTTTTGTTTTGTCAGAACTGGTTTTGAAAGAAAAACCCTTACAATATATTTACAAAAGACAGAGACAAGGTCACAACAAAAAATCGTGGAAGAAAAGTCAAAGGCATTTTAAAATTATTTACGAACATTGAAAATGTAGTAAAAAATCACATATGCTTATTGACCAAAACAATTCTCATTACATTAACTACCTGTTTGTCCAAGTTCTCTCTTTCTAATAATTTGTATGCAGCTTCCAATCCAACGCTGTAATCTGAGAGTCCTGAATAAAAATGACAACTTAAATTTATAAAAATGATATAAAAGATAAACATTGCCGGTATTATAAAAACAGATGAATTACAAGTTTCATTACATATGCGCCCAAAAAAAATCATTACGCAAACGTAAAATATTGTAAATTCCAAAAAACACGCAAGCGAGAGGTTTAGCTAGCTATAAAAACCAGGTTAAATCCACATTGTTTACATAAGGAAATGCATGTACCAAGTTAGGAATATGAAAGTTATTTCAATTTCCATTCGTTAGATGTGTTTGGGCTTATGATTTTGGCATTTTGTAAAAGACTTTCCGTTTTGAATTTCCCTTGGAGCTCGGAATTTTTGTTCTTTTACGTTTGATGTATTGCGGTTAATATCAACAGTAAAACATGAATATTGAAATGAGAAAAAAATACTTTAAATTCTAAAGGAGTATTGTCTCAGTCGGTCTTTATAATATCAGACAAACAAATTGTGCATTTTCTGAGAAAGATTTATATACATATCAATATTTACCTCCAGATTTTCCCATAGTTGTTACAAATTCAGATAGGATATCTTTATTTCTTTGATTAGCGATGAATAACTTACTATTACAAACTTTTGTCATCTGAGCTGTTTCATTGAAAGCAATAATGTTAACCTGCAAAATGGTTTGGCAATTGAGAAAAAAAAGCCTGATAAACTGAAAGTGTTAATGTCAAAAACATTTTAGCAATAACTATATAAAAATTAACGTTATTTATATATAGATAAAGAGCATAACAGTTTGCACGAACAAGGAACACGAACACAATGAGACAACAATAGTGTTGATTACTTTGGTTGGCGGACCTCATAATTCTAATATCTTGTAATGCTTTCATACGACCTGGGTTATTTGTTTTAAATAGAAATTGAAAGCATATGACAAATTCAAATAATTCGTCTTTTAGCCAATAAATCAGTTGATCATCAGCTGTATGGACAGTTATTAATTGTTGAATAAAGGTAATTTTTGTGCCATGTACCATCTAGCAATCAAAAAAACTCAACCCCAATGTTTTCGTAACAATTGTGTATATATATGCTGTAAGGTCGACTGAAGTTATATACATTGAAAGGCTAATAATGTGATACCATAACATAATTTAAGTACACTCCAGTCAACAATTTGGTTTCATCTTTTAAGTCATTGCATTTCGTAAACATAACATAAAATGGACGAATGAATGAACTTAAACGTGAATGAATGCATTCTAATAATCTTATATAGTTTCAAAATACTAGTATTTGCATATTAATATATTAAAAACAGTACGTTTTAAAATATATTTTGTGTGATTTTTCTTATCTTACGTACCTTATCATTAGGTGTTAGCGTATGTAAAGTTTCTTGGACAGCTTCTATAACAATTTCACTAAATTTTCTCCCCTGACTATCGACAGTTCTTTCTGTGTTTGATCCTACATCGTATACAACAACAAGGTTTTTCTCTGTTTTAAGATGTTTTACAGCAAACCAGTCTCTGAAATAAACATCAGTAGTTTGATTCAACATTTCATTCTTGTCTTTCTTGGTTTTATTTTTAACCAAAGTATTTAAGCGATGTGTAATACTTCTAGATTTCCCCATGATTGTATCACAATTAATAAATAGCAAAGTTTGTCTTAGTTATAAGTATATACCAAGAACGACACAGTGTTCTTACATTCATTTCCGCAATTGCACTGCTTTAAGTTTTAAAACATTTTACAAAATGGCTGGTTTCTAACGTATTATTTTTCGGATAATATAACCAATGATTGCTTTTAAATAAAAGTAATAAAAATATCAAAAAACAGTTTTCAAAATTGACACTTTTATTATGTTTTTGATTACCTAATAAGAACAAATTTTGATTTGTATTAATCATAATCAAAACAGACCTTCCAAATGGTACTCCTGGTTCAAATCACTATTAAAACCGTTTTAACTTGAGTCGACCAACAGACATTTGGAACAAAAATACTGCGATTATACTTACTCTGTTAATGGACTGATAATATTTCCATTCTTGTCACATTGATGACTGTTACTGTCAGGATATTCAACAAAATCTCCATCTATATCAGCATAGTACTGCCATAGTACACTGGGTACTGTTTGGTAATTATCCTAAAAATCAGTAAAACAAAATTTTCAGAGATTTCGACCAGCCGCTATTCCTTGCCATGATGCACATTATTTTGTTCTGTAGTTAATATAAAAGGTTTATTAAAGAATGTGTTTGTTTGGTTTAAATAAAATTACAAGATGTTGACAATTCTAAGGTTTCCTTTGACATTCGATGAATTCGACTCCCTAGGGTGATAATAGAAGAAATAACCTCTTGTCAACATGCATGCATAAACTATAACATCAATCTATTTAGTGACAGTTCATCATCTATAGTGTTTGCTATGTGGGTTTTGGTCATTGTTGAAGGCCTTACGGTCCCTGTTATCGTTCACATTATTGTAATTAGTCTTTATGATAAGTTGTGTCATTGGCAATCATTGTTTTTATTTAATTTGAACCGGACGTAGGTATTGTAAATGAAAATACTGCAAATCTAAATACATTTTAATATAAATCATTCAAAGCATTATCAAATAAACTTCACAAAATGTGCAGGCATTTTGAATATTTATCTAAAAAAGGGTCACTTCCCATGTTATTTATTTCTCTTACAGAGACAAGGTCGTAAAACTTTAATGAAAACAAGTAGAACTTAAATTAATAACAGTCATGTATTACCTAATAGATCAAAACTAGGGTGTTTTTAGCCATTAAGAAGCATTTATAAACTGATTTAATGCCAAGAAATGTGACATTGATAATGTTTTCAAAAGTTTACCCTCGTTTTACACATATGTTATTATACATGAATTCTATTAAAATATCGGCTAAATTTTGATAAAATACCCTTCTTGCGAAACAAATACAATATTGTTAAACAAGTGTTTCTGATTAATACGGAAGCGTATTGAGGACATAGTAAAATAAAATTGGCAGTGAACTTTGTTTTCAAAGTTGAAAATTTAATATTTCAAATCTTAAAATTTCGTCTTCAACTCGAAATTCTAACTTTTTCAAATCTCGAAATTTTTACTTAAACTAAAAATTTTAATTTTTTTAAATCTTAAAATTTTAATTTTCTAAAATCTTCAAATTTCGACTTTTAAAAAAATCTAACTTTTTACTTTTAAACACTCGAAATTTCGTTTTTATAAATAGTCGAAATTTCGACTTTAGACTAAAAAAAAGATCAAATCTCAAAATTTTTACTTCCTAAAATCTTCAAATTTCGACTAAATGTTGAAATTCAGAGTTTGAGAAAACTCGAAATTTGTAGTTTAAGAAAAGTCGAAATTTCAACTTTAAAATCTCATAATTTCAACTTTTAAAATCTCGAAATTTCCTCAGTATTTATACGTTTGTGATTATCACATTCACAGTCATTTATATCAGCAAGCGGAGAACCATATACATCATTTATTACATGCTGCAGATGCATGTTTGTCAGTCAGCAGTTCTATATTTATAAACCTAGCACAAAATGTAAACACTTAACTAAAAAAAAAAAACATACGGGGTTCAGTATGCATATACTTTAAGAATATTTTAAAATTTGAATATTATTCTCAATGTATAACAGTAGCTAGTGTATATATCAATATTGTTTAGAAATTATCTGTATAGCAGTTTGTCTAAAACTGGATTACAGTGATGGGCAATACTGGATGGTAATAAAAGTTTTGAAATGATTACAAGTGTTCAATGTTTCAAATATTTGTAATGTCGGCATATGTTGCAATAACCGCAATTTCCTATAAAAACGTGGATATCGGATACATGTATACGATCAACATCATGAAATATCTTTCAATTGAAATTTTGTTTCTTACTTCATTAAAATAACTGAATGGCGAAAAAAGAATTTGTTCACCGCAGAATTACAGTAAAATTATAAAGCGTTTAAAAATAGCGTTGAAAGAAGATATGCCTTTCGTTAACACAAGAAACATTTTGTAAAGTAGTCAGCTGAATCATATAGTCATGCTAAAAAAATTTGTGTTAGTGTTTATTGATGTAAAAATCAACATTGTACACCAGTCTTCTCCTAAATATGTTACTGTGATGTGAAGTTTAACCTTAGAAGCCCCTGAACAATAGCCGTTATCGCAAATAGATCCCTGTTAATACACATACTATAAAAACTTCGACTTTCAACGCTTTAAGCATGATATACAACCAGAAAGAATCAAGATAAGTGTATGTGTCGCCTTTAAGTCCAACATCTTATGTATTAATTGATCATCGTGATTTTAAAATGTTTTTCCTACGTAAAGTTTTGACCATGGGAATTGCCAAGCTTTTGTTAACACTAATTCTGCTGACTAAGTCGATACTTGATTAAACAAGAATTGATATAAAACCTGTGTTTCAAATGAAACAAAATTCCATTGTCATGAGGAAATTCCTTTACTATCTTTACCGTCCATCATGTATATATAAGTGTCTGGATTGAAAAAGAGGGATCCTTCGTTTCTCTATTCTTTATTTTCTTATACCATTTTTCATTATTTTCTACGACCTCATTTTTCTCTATTCTTTATAATTTAGAACGCCATTAATTTTGTCTCTATTCTTTATGATTTAGAACCCCATTATTCTCTATTCTTTATAATTTCGAAACCTAATATTCTCTATTCTTTATATTTGAGAACCCCATTATTTCTTTTAATTTGTTTGGCCCTTTATTCTGTTCTTTTTGTTCATTTTACTTTATCCTGTAAGCCCATTACATACCCTCATGTATTATTTGATAGATATTCTGGGATGGACGATTTTCAATTCGGTTCAAACATGATAAGATTTCCTCCCATTCTTTCTTAGTTTCTGTGATCTTTGCAAATGTTTCAATTTTGGCATGCCGGGCCTATTATTGCTGACTATATAGTATGGGGTCTGTTTATTGTTGAATTTCGTACGGGAATATATATTTGCCTTTATACACAAAATGTTGACTATGGTGGACAGATTTGACTCATTGGCAATTATACCACTTATCTTAATTTTCACATTCATGTTTATATGGCCTGTTGTACTTAACATTAATGTTTAAGTTGACTGTTGTACTATTCATTAATGTTTCTGTTGGCTGTTAAAATAAACATCAATGTCTATGCTAGATATTAACGTTAATGTTTACTTTTATATTATACATTGATATTTGTCTTGACTGTTGTTATTGACATTTTTTTTTTGACTGTTGAAGTCTGCTGTACTTAATATTAATGTTAATGCTGACTGCTGTACTAAATACTAAATATCAATGTTTATGTTGACTGTTGTATTATGCATCATTTTTAATGTTGGCTGTTGAACTAAACATCCTGATGAACTAATTAATCCTCGTCTAGACCTTAGTGTTACTGTTGACATTTGTTTTGAACATCGACGTTTCTGTTGGCTGTTAAAATAAACTGCAATGTCTATGCTGACTCTTGTTCTAGGCAAAAGTGTTTGGTTTGAACATAGATGTTTTTGCTTACTGTTCTATTAGATATTTCTGTGTGTGTTGACTGTTGAACTAACTTAAAATATTAATGTTAATGTTGTACTAAACATTTATGTTCCTGCTGTTCTTTTTTTTCTAGAAAATTGTGTGTATGTTTGACTTTTGCACTAAACATTGACTATTATTGGTGTTAATGTTATATTTGTACAAGTCAAAGATGTTTTAAGTGCTCTACGAAACATCAATATGTATGTTGACTGTTGAACTATTCATTTAAACTAATGTTGACTGCTGTATTAGGAATTGGTGTTTTTGTTGACTGCTGTACTATTCATTAATGGGACTCAAGCTGTTTTCTTGGTTTTGTGATATAGGGAAAACCAGGGGAAGGGGAGATGGAAACAGAACGTAATTTAATGACAGATTGCAACCAATAAGAAAAAGTAAACAGAAAACTGTGAAATTTTGTTCGTGTTCTATATTACTGTTTAGATGGTATCACATGTACATAAGACACTCAACAAATGAGTAGAGTAGTTTGTATACATGGAATAGTACTGCGTATTGCTGACAACTATATTTGTTGTCAATCAACAGCTTACTTATTTGAAACAAAATTAACGCATTACATAACATTTTCATTCTACTTGACAAATTACACTAAGATTTGACAAATTACATCAATTTAAACTAACCTTGAATACTGGAAATAACTTTTCACTATCAATTTTTGATATTGAAGTTGAATTTCTGGAACCAATACATAATAAATTTTGGTTAACGTCTTGTCGGAGCCGTCCTTCGTATAACATCCCAGGAACAGGCCCGCTTTTACAACACCTTGCAATTTTAATTCCTTGATTTAGTTTTGTTTTTGTCTCAGCTGAAGTTTTGATTTTAAATACAGCTGTTTTCACTTGGAAAAATCTTTCTCCAATTTTTTGACACATATCCTGAAAGACTTCATTTTGTATGTCTTTCGCGAGAGTTTTGCTAACCTTGGTCCGTCTATGATTTGAAATATCCCGTTGTATCGTTTGTGGTGATAGAACATCATTGGAGAATGTCATCAGAGTCTTTGAAAAATTGGGAATCCAAGTATTTTTCACAACGTCTGGATCTAATTTTACTCCAAGTGATAAATCAGTCTCAATAATTAAAACTAGATACAAAATACAATGAATTATAATTTGATAGTATTTCGCCATATTTTAGCTGTTATAAGATTATGTCATATTCATTAATAAAGATAATCCCAAACTTCTATTCCTTCTCTTTACTTTACTATATGTACACATAGTTATTCTAATCATTAGTCTCCTGGCAAAACCTCAATTTAAAATAAATACTGATTAAAGAATTTCTTTAAAAGTTATCATTTAACTATTTATCAAATATGTAACAAGTCAAAATAATACAATTGTCGTGTATAGTCGAGGCATAGGTATTCACAAGTCACGGTTTCTATTATGATCATATTCTATTACACTGATTATCTGTTCTTTATATTCGCGTAAGGTAACACGGAGACAATCACACGCGCTGTATAGATACGCGGCACTGAACAATCATCACAGTTGCAGGATCATTTTTTGACTTAAGATTGTGAATCAGTTTGCTCTTCCTGCACTTAAAAATTTCGATACCAGGACATGGGAATGATACAGATTTTGGCGGACTTTTCTCAAACATGCAGGCGAGAGTGAAATATAACAACAAGAGCTCTTACGATGACAATGGAGCAATACCACTTGTAGAAAGCTACATGTATGTTCTAGCATACCATAAAATGGTTAGCCGAACAACCATGAGCTTCTAGCCTGGCATTGTCAAATTATCGAAAACAATTGTTGCTTTTATCAGAGACATATAATACATATTGTATTATATGTATCTGCTTCTATTAGATATATATAAAAACTTTTTTAAAGTCATATGAAACAAGTGACTGGTGAACAATAATGTTTATCCAATTCTTGAACCAATGCACGTATATATCATAAACTTAGTCTTCTCTGCACGATTTAATCATTTTTTACGCAAATATATCGTATAATAGTCAATCTTTTTTTCTCTCTCTGTCTGTTAGGATTTAACAAATATTTGCAGCTTATTAAATGCCGTGTTTTGACTCCGAAGTTTACCGATTGTCACCTTATAGTAAACAATAAACAAAAAAGCATGGATATTGAGCACGTGTTTAACATGAACAATCAGATAATAGTTTATTTCAGTGACAGAGCCAGATTTTTACGAACAGGTTCACTCTAAGGTCACTTTGCATACGGAAAATATGTCGGTGAATTGCTTCCTGGAAGCAAGCAATTAAAAAGTAAACTTTTTCTAAATGTGGACAAATTAAAGAATTTTCTTCAGAAAAAAAGTATATGTACATAAGTTTAATATTGAAAACTATCCATTTTGTTATAAAAAAAACATATGCATCATTTTTTTTAATTTTAGATTTCATATGACTTAAAAACTCATTCGACATTCAGGGACTTTTCTCAGAAACATATCTAATGTACCTCGAAACATATCTAATGTGCCTCTGTCCTGAATGTAACAGGATTTGTTTTGTGACTGTGATTTGAACCAGTCTTTGTAATTTTACTTATCAGTGTTTGTATATGTGTTTCCGATAATTCTTCTATTTCTTTTGTTATCTTTGCCTTAATATAACTATAATACTCGCCATATGTGAAAAAGGACTGGTCCCAAGCCGCAAATCTGATTTTGTCTAATGATATTGGCTTAAATTGTCTGTTTTGCAGGTACCGTTTTGCAAGGGTTTAGGTTTTTTTTAGTTTTTTTTTAGCTTGCTATATTATTTTGGTTTAGCTAAATTTTCAGACCTTTAGTTGTTTGCGTCCTATTGTCTTGATGAATAAGTGTCTTATTGTCAATTATGCCAATTTAAATCGATTTATTTGAATATCTAACCATCGGTAAGGCATCTTATGTCGGGAAAAGAACACTTTAGTCGATAGTCTATGGCAATATAAATACCAGGAACAAGTGTCCAAACTTGTTATACTGCCAAAGACATTTCACTTTATAAGCATTACAAACGCCAAATATATATAATTGACCTAATGTTTGAAAGATCTGAGAAACAGTACCAGCTATCACAACATTTAAACTCTGTTCAACGCTATTCTTGGAGATATGTACTTTATTTGGTTGAAACATCAGTTTGAAGTAAAATTGGTGAAATAATCATGTAGGGGTTATCTTTATCAAAATAGTTAAAATTAATATAATCGACATTGCATGAATTTACCAAAAAAGAAGGGGGAAAACCACAAACAAATGTTTAAAAAAAATATCAAATGAGTTTTTGTTAAAATTCCATACAGTGTTCCGTCTGCATATCTTATAACAGTCTTTGTGACTATAGTTTTAAAAGCTTATATTGATAAAGATATTCTTTTCAATTTGATTTATAATAACTAAATAAGAGTATCTGTGTTTACGGGTTTTCATTACAACTGATATCTCTATCTAAACTTTTTTTTTGCAATTGTTTATATATTGACGATATCTGTTCTTGGCTAAATACAATTTTTGCTGTTTGCTGCTGCCTTTATTTCAATGTCATCTAAATAATGTGCAATCAAATTCTAAATTCTTTATCTTCTTTCTAAAAATAACATTTACTTTAATAATCCTAAAACCAAGTCATAAATTATGAATCCAAGGGGGCATATTTTATCTCCTGTCGACTTTCAATTCAGTTGAAAATTTCCCAATCCCAACCACTTAAATTTGTGATTAATTTATCAAGTATTATTCATTGAAAATCTATAAATTTTAAGCGTATCATTTATTCGGTTTATTTATTTGTATACAGGGTAAACAATTTCTCACATAAACAAATATGGTGGTATGAAACACTTCAACGGAAGCACGAAACGACTCTACACTTTCCAATAAATTTCAAAATTTGATGGAAAATAATTGTTTTTTGTATAATACCTCTAGTTCTAGTAGAATCTATTATCGGAATGAATTAAGGAATTGCGTATATTCCAAATACAAGTTTCTATATTTATCCCTTGCACTTCAACTATACTTATATCCTCAAGTGTAATAAAATCTATTAATTTTCATTTATGTGGCACCTAATGGGCATTATGGCAAACGATATAATTCAAAATAGAAATCAGAGAAGGTTCAGTCACATGCACATTCTAACATTGACCAGAATTAATATCAATATAAGCTGGGTTCCAGAAAAAAAAAATAATCAAGGGTGCTAGTTACAAAAAGTTTGGGAGGCTAATTACATTAAACAATTAGGAGACTAAATAATATGGGGGAGAATGACACGCTCTTGTTATGTGGCTTGCAGTGGGTAAACTACAAAAGAGGGGATGTGGGATATAGGGAGTAAAAAGTGGAATCTCGGGGAATATGGAAAGATGAGAAAAAAATTTTAAAAAAGGGAATTGGAAAATTGGCATCCCGTGTCTCTCCCACAAGATAAAAAGTGTAGAAACAACAGTCTAAGGTCAACTCCACCGAACGGAAAAACTTAGTTTTACACTTACAGACAAATTTCGATTGAATTTGTTTCAATGGCGGGATCAAAACCATAGTCGTTTTATACTCAAATATATGTTTAGACATGATTTCATATTACTGTAAAATGAAATGGAAATCGTGATTATCGCTATATTACGAAATTTTCCTTTGATTTTGCTGACTGTTAATTTTCCTTCTCAGCGGAGTCGATTGATATGAAAAAATTATCGCTGGAATCTATATATAAGGAATATAAGAGGGCACGTGTTGTTGTCAATATGTAAATAGCGATAAACAGATTATCGTTGGTCTTCTCAATTCGATTGCTTTTTCTCACTTTCGCCGTTCCGGCTCAACCGAGAAAATCAATCTCGTTGAGATGATTCACGATAATCTATAACTATACATATTGTGGTTGATGGCTATTAACATAAAATAGCAAATTTCTTTTAAAAAAATGTTTTGAACACAGGCACTTGTCTCAGAATTTTTTCTTTTATATATACTTTAATGTTATATTAAGGTATATTAGGGGGGCTCTGAGACAAGTGCTTGTGGTTTTGAAGGACATTTATAACCATTTATAACCAAAATGCAAAATGCAAAAAAAAAAAATGCATATGAAAGGCATGAAAGTATATTTCTGTTTTGGTTAAGAATGTCCTTCTCATAAATATATTTTGATGAATGTTCTTCTCATAATTATTTTTGAATAAATACCAAACAATTTGCAAACCGTCTAAACTCGGGCATTTATAGTTTTGGTCATCAGTTTAAACAGAAACCATAATATTGCCAAAACCTGATCTTACATACAAGTACGGATTGAAAGACTTTAAAAAAAAAGGACCTGTGAAAGTGGACCAATTGCTTCATATTCGTACTGGTCTTAAGTAATAGACATAATATTCAGATTAATTACTTGACTAATACCTACGTCCAGCGACAACAATTACCTGCATATTTAGATGATCAACTAAGAATGAATAAAGCATGTTTGTACTGAAGATTAAACCGAAGTTTAAAAGTGCAACATTGCTGCAGTCCTATTTTCGGAGGAGATAAAAACACCTTGCAATCCTTTATTCTATAAATAATATTGCTGTAACCCAAAACCTATCCTTCCCATGAGGCATTAAACATTCAAGTTTGCTGATATTTTGATGCAAGTTAAAATAAACACAACAAAACCAAAAGTTTGCCAAATTTCATGCAGTTTATAAGTTACTGTAACTAATGTGATCTTAACATTGAACCAATTGATTCTAAATTAAAGTGTTGATCATCATCACAATGGGCATTAACAAATTAAGAAACCCAGAATACGAAAAACAAACTTTATCAACATATCTCAAAATAGCTGCTGTGGATTTACCCTTTAACATGTTTGTCCCAACATTATTGACCAAATTGGTAAAAGTTCGACATATGAATGGTTTTACACTAGTAATTTTGGGGCCCTTTATAGCTTGTTGTTCGGTGTGAGCCAAGGATCCGTGTTGAAGGCCGTACATTGACCTATAATGGTTTACTTTTTTAAATTGTTATCATGTGTCATTATAGATGGAGAGTTGTCTCATTGGCACTCACACCACATCTTCCTATATCTATATACGATTCAAATGATAACATCAAGAAACAAAAAAGCTATTTTAATATCGACCTTCGACACATATAACACCAAAGTCGATAGTGGTCTTCCTCATCATATGATGCATTATTGTACAAAGTTGGGCAATATTTAGACATTTGGTTCAAAAATAACATCCGAAAATAAAACAAAATAAGTCTTTCAATAGCAGCTTTGACATTACCCCTTTCAACTCAAATTCAACACGAGTCTTCTTCGTCCCATGATGCACTGTCCACTTGGTCCAGTCGAGTTTGGTTAAAGTTGGACATCTGGTTAAAACGTCAAATTTATCAATAGAACTATGACCTGTAAGATTCAAAAGTTGACACCAAGAAACCCATTTTTTTTTTTGGTCAGACATCTTAGTCTATGAATACCTGCTGTTACCTTGACCTGTTGTAATCAAAATCAAATAGGAGTTTCATCTTCCAATCCCGCCTGGTTCCTCAAACATGACTGGAGATATGGACACCATTCATTATATTATGAAGTTTTATAAATTGATCTTAATGTCATTATTAAAAAGGAGTTTACTTTAAATCCAATCTTTCCAAAATGAAACAATTATGAGATTCTGCATTGCTGTTTTTTTATATTGAGTAACATTGGACTTGTATAAAAGCTACTTTGGATTCATTATTCAATGGATGACAATTTTTGATGGTTTAGAGGGAACTTGTCAACACGAATTTAAATTGCTTTATATGCTTGTATGCATATATTGGTATTACCACCAATTAAAGTATCAAATAAAAAGCAAGTTTTCCTTATTTCACAAACATAGGTAAACACAAAAATTAATAAATCTACAGTATTTATTGTTTTATAATTAAAGTTGTATTGCTGTATAATTGTGAGAAAAAAAACTTGATAGGTTGCACTTCTCTAAATATAGACAATGCAATTTCCAAATGGAACTCCTTCAACTGCTAATACTGTACCAGTTTTACTGTCAAGTCTCAAAAATGAATATATCCTAGAATGGAAAGCTCATATTCACTATCATTTTTTTCAAAATGGTCAAAATATAGGGCTGTGCAGCATCTTTTCAACATTTATATGTGACAATCTTCTAAGATTTCAAACTTGTACTTAAATTCTGTTCAACCCCTACCTTTACTTTTGGTCTCTCTCAGAATTCAAGGCTGCTGCTAATGCTATTTTTTTTTCTATACTGGTAACATTCCAAATTAATGTCTCTATGAGATGAAACATAGAGAGATCATATCTGGTAACCAGTACCTAAACAGAATAATTTATCTATGAATATCATCTCCCCAAAAGAGGCGTGGTTTGAGAAACAGCTGTATTTACAAAGTGCAACCTTTACATTATAGGATATATCTATGTGAATAGTAATTACACTGGTTTTAAAGATATTCATGTGGAAGAACATTGTAATTGTATAATGGAAGTTGTTCTTCATTTGGAGAGACATTCTGCTTGTGTTGCTGTTCTTTATTTGGGATGACATTGTGATTGAATTGCTGTTCTTCTTTTGGAAGGATATTGTGCTTGAATTGCCATTCTTTATTTTGAAAAGCATTGTGTTTGAATTGCTGTTCTTCATTTGAAAGGACATTAGGCATGATATCCAGTTCTTTATTTAGAAAGACATAATGATTGTACATGTATTCTGTTCTTCATTTAGAAATTTATTGTTCTTGTTATCGTAAAGTCGTTGTATCGGACACAAATTAAGGCTTAGTAAATAAGAACGTCTGCTTGCAATGATACTTGTATTGAACTCTGAAAAGCTAACGTCACAACAATGGTGACGTCGTGTACAATAGAGAACGGTAGCGGGAACACCTCATGTGTAATTCTTAACACTTGTACATTTTTGTACTACTGTTCTTCATTTGGAAGAAGAATGTGCATGCATTGCTGATTTATATGTGGAAGGACATTACACTTCTATTGCTGTTCATTATGTGGAAAGACATACACTTCTATTGCTGTTCATTATGTGGAAAGACATACACTTCTATTGCTGATTTATATGTGGAAGGACATTACACTTCTATTGCTGTTCATTATGTGGAAGGACATGACACTTCTATTGCTGTTCATTATGTGGAAGGACATTACACTTCTATTGCTGTTCATTATGTGGAAAGACAAAGTACTTGTATTGATGTTCTTCCCTGCAAGGACATTGTACTTGTATTGAAGTTTTGCGGTGCAAAGACATTGAAACGAAATTGATTTTTGTTGGAGAACATTGTACTTTTGCTGTTCTTAATTTAAAGACACTAGAACACATCTGCGAATTTGCAGGCATTTAGAGCTTGGCTGAAAGTATGTAAACTGTTGTATAGGATGAATTTTTGTAACAGATTTTATGTCTGGAGAATTTCAGAAAAGGTATCAAAAGTCATAGGTACTTGGAGACAGGAAAATTATTTAAAGCGACTCTTCTTGTTTTCCAAAGTCTTATTTTTTAGCATACTGTTAAATTCCATGATTTTCGCGTTTTTGTATACTATGAACATACGTTTATTATAAAAAAAAGTGTATTTGCTATAAACTATCAATTCCAAGTTTCTTCTCCACGGCAATCACTTAGAGAGCCTCTCTATATTATAGGAGTATAATCATAGTATGCATGCAGAATAAGGCAAAAATAATTGTCCTATCCCCAAGTAATTATGAAAATTTTGTTCAAAAGTTTAAAACTGGAAGTCTTGTCGGACTTAAAAGTCAGTCTGATGATGTTTTTCTCCCAAAATAACCTAAACCGAATAATCATAAGAATGGACGACAAATGCAACTATGCATGGTACCTATCAGACACAGAGGCATGATGATTTATTGCGGAAGAAAGAGAAGCATCACACAAAATGAGGTCTTCTTGTTTAATAGTATAGATGAGCAATGAAACCAGCTTTTTAAGGCTCATTCAAGGCAAAATTTGCCTTCACATATCTTAAATGTTTTAATTACATTACATGTATCTTCTTACTTGAGCAAACAGAAGCCACATATGACACAGGATCTGCTTACCCTTCCAGAGCACCTGATTTAACACCAGGCTTTGGTAGGGTTCATGTTGATTAGTATTTTGTCTTCTATGTTGTGTTTTGTAGATGTATATTTTGTCTTTTGATTGTTTTTTAGCCATGACATTCACAGTTTGTCTTTGAGTTAATAGCTCACAAATCCCTTCCACATCTTTCATTTTTTCATTTGCATTATACTGTTATTGAACTGTAGTTTTTCAAGTAGTAAAATATTGTACTCTTTTTTTATATTTTTCATTTTTTTCAGTTCAGATAGATTTAAAGTGAAGATTTGAAATAATAGCTGGTTGCAAAGTAAAGATTATAACCCATATAGTTGTTTGTGCTAGACAAGCCTAGAAAGGAATCATGAACAATATTAAACTGCTACTGCTAATTTTTTTCTAGATTTTTATGATGAACTTCTTGTTTAATAGTTTATTCTAATAACTTGCTAATGCATTTAATGAAATATAAATGTCCCACATGTTGTCAAATAATTGTTATGTCAATCATTATCAATGCAATCACACTTGTCATATGAGACAAATAATACAGACAAACATTGATTCTTTTATAATTGTATTCATTCAGTAGTCCAGCACCAATTTTCTTTTTATAATTTTTTAGTACTATAGTACACAGTATCACAGTATAAGGGTTTCATATTCCATAAAAGAATTCTAACATTCAAGTGAAATGCCATAAATATACTGGTATCAATTCATACACCATTAAACTGGTATCCAGTTAGACACCAATAAATTGGTATCCAGTTAGTCACCAATAAACTGGTATCCAGTAAGACACCATTAAACTGGTATCCATTCAGACACCATGAAACTGGTATCCAGTTAGACACCAATAAACTGGTATCCAGTTAGTCACCAATAAACTGGTATCCAGTTAGACACCATTAAACTGGTATCCATTCAGACACCATAAAACTGGTATCCAGTTAGACACCATTAAACAGGTATCCAGGTAGATATCATTAAAAAGGTATCCATTTAGACACCATTAAACTGGTATCCAGTTAGTCACCATTAAACTGGTATCTAGTTAGACAACATTTAACTGGTATCCGGTTAGACACCATTTAACTGGTATCCAGTCAGACACCATTAAACTGGTATCTATTTAGACAGCTCAATTGCGTACATCCAGGATGTTATTAAAAATGCCACTGTTAACAAATAGGTATCATATCAACTAGATTTTCTTTTGGTTGTGTCATATCATCAGGGAAAAATGCCACAAGTTCATCAAACAAATTAGTCCGACTTTGGTAATGGTCACTCATTACTGTTATAGAGTCTGAAAAATAGATATCAACAAATTAACACACTAATTTTGTAAAAAATATTTTCTTTGTTCCAAAAGATTATGCTAAATGAATGTTTTATATATAAGTTTTGTATAATTGGCTTAAAAAAATATCATGTGATTCTGTGATTAAATCAATACTTCTGATTTTTAATCATACTTTTATTATCAAAATTCATTAACAGTTTTTATTTTTACAATGACGATAAAATTTAAAGAAAGCAAAAGACATGCAAATTTAAAGCAAATGGTGCTTCTAAATAAATATAAGCTGTTCTGCATTACTTGTATTAATTTCCAAAAAATCTTATTAAAAAAACATCATTTAACTACTAATCATTCAGTTATTGGTTTCTATGTTGTATTTGTGAACTGTCTGTTAGTCTTTATCTTTCTAAGCCATGGCATTGTAAGTTAATGTATATACTTTTTGAGATGGAATGCCCCTTCCATATCTTTTGCCTATTTTAAATTTTACGTTTTTTATATTGGAAATTTCCTATATAATAACACCAGGGCCAACAGACATTTAAATATCAGTGCATGTGCAAATCCCCATGGAACATTTTTTTGGAAATCAGTTAATAACATTGTATCAAGTTATAACAAAATATTCTGAACTCACCATCAAACATTTCTTCATCTTCATTATCAGTTTTAAATAATGTTGATGCCAGCTGATGAAACTGTAATAACAATATATGTATGTCCTATCAATGAAATGTATTTCAGTATGATTACATGTTTATCTTGACCCAATGTAGGATCTTGATTTTTATTTTGAAATATCTACTGAAAAGTTTTGAAATAACTGTATAAAAGTATGAAGTGTTATATTTGCATACTGTAACATTTGTAAAATAGAAATCCTTGAATTCACATTTTAATACAACAAGATATCTGACATAAACTTAGTCTTCTGTGCCGATTTTATCATTTTTTACGCAAATATTTCATATAATCGTCAATTTTTTTTCTCTCTGTCTATTATGATTTAACAAATATGGCACCTTATTGTAAACAATCAACAAAAAGCAGGGATATTGAGCACGTGCTTAACATGTACAATCAGATAATAGTTTATTTCAGTGACAGATCCATGTGTATTGCAATCACAAAATTTTTACGAGCAGGGTCACGCTAAGGTCACTTTGAATACGGAAAATATGTCGGCGAATTGCTTCCCTGGAAGCAAGCAATTAAAAAAAAGTAAACTTCTTCTAAAAGTGGACAAATTAAAAAAATTTCTTCAGAAAAAAGTATATTTACATAAGTTTAATAATAAAAACTATATCCATTTTGTTATTAAAAGCATACGCATCATTTTTTTTTATTTGCGGTTTCATATGACTTTAACATCTAACAGACCTCTTGTTTTTCTTCTTCACTTCTATGATCCACTATTTGGGCTAAATCTTTTTGTAAATATTCCATGGCAGCTTTTGGATATCGTTCCGCCATTTCCTGATATCGATGCTTCCTTATCAAATACTGACATCGCCTTAATAAGTTCTCTGCAGAAGGTCTTCCTAACTAATTTACAAATTAAAACATGGTTACTTCTTTATTTTGTACTTGAATAACGATAGCTGTATCATCATTTTGCGTGCTGATTGTTTTCCGTCTTTTGCAGATTTGTTTTTCTTCTTTTGAGGAGTTGTAGTGCTGATTTTTAACAGATGTAAATCATGAATAAACTTTGAGTGAAGGGACTTACCACATTACAGAAAAGCATTGCAATAAAATTGAGAAAGGAAATGGGGAATGTGTCAAAGCGACAACAACCCGACCATAGAGCACACAACACCTGCTTTATAGATCAAAAGAAGAATGATTTGCTACAAACAACTCAATTTCATAAATTAAAATATTTTGGCAGCTTTGAAAAGTTTCTGATGATAAGTATTACCTACTTTTTGTAATTTGTTTGATAAACAAAATTCGTTTTCGTCCCAGTCATATAATAATTACAGAAAATAAGGAATTTTGTACCAAATCATAATTTTATTTCATTTAAGGAGAAGTGAGAACAAGCAAATCATACATGAATTATCACAAGATGATCAAGTCATCAGAAAAATGGAAAATAGCTGAGAATTACAGAGTTGAACGTAAAAAATGATCAAGTTTTTACTTACTTTTAATGACCAAAAATCATCTAGCCTCATTTTAGGTAAGCTTTCCTTCCCTGGATTTCCACCAAATAAATAATGCACCTAAAATATACAAGATGTAACTTATGAAAGAGATATATGCTTGCATCCTCTTGCAAAATAGCAACATAATTAAAAAAACTGAAATCTGAGTGGATGTAAATGAACATATGAATATCTCTTAAAAAACTACAAAAATATACATACCTATTGATATATTAAAGTATCATACACATAAATATACATATATATCATAAAGAGAACATACCTTTAAGTCTTGTGTTTAATCATTTCAGATGCATAAATGCCAGTGCAATGGAAAATCAAATATTTTAAAAGAGATTGTTTTGGATACAAAACTGTTAACTTATGGCAAATTTGAACATTCAAATGAATGAAATATTGGCCTTTTCAAATATGCTCAGGATTCCCTTAAAGGTCAAACAGATTTCTTGTACCCTCATAGAGTGTAGTATTGGAACTGATACAGCCCATCATTATCATCAATTTTATCAACATTAGTGTACATCAAAGCAAGCAATGATATTGAAGATATTAAATTTGAACAGATAGCAATAATACACAAGGAAAAAAGTCGTGAGTATTCTATTATCTGGCTCAGAAAAAAATAAGTCTGTATCAAGTTATTATTCTATTATCATACCTTTTTAATATGATCAAATACTAGTTGATGTGCAAACCTTGGAACAGGTTCTAAATGCTGCATTTTTGTCCAGTATTGTTGACCAGAATTTTCATTTTTATAAATGCATGACCTAAAAGAAATATAAAAGATAGGAAGATGATATAATCAAAGAGCAGATTGCTCTGAGGGATATGATTGCCATTGATTTCATTGATACATGTTTTAGTATTATTTTCAAAAATAATTCTTTGTATTATTTTCAAAAATAATTCTTTGTATTATTTTCAAAAATAATTCAACTGCACATGTAAAATACTCTAAAATGTAATTTACGTAATCTGAATAGTTATTCAACTTTAAAAATAGCCAATCCTCGATACAAGTGTATGAACAATGTACTTATTGTGTTTATTTTTGTACTATCAATTCCATGTTGACTTTCCACAGCAGTCACAGAGAGTGAGAGAAGGTATTTCACTTCATACCTTATCACCTATTTTCCTACGTGAATTCTAGGTGGAACCCCATTCCTAACTCTTTTAATATTTAATTTCCGTTGGGTCAGTGGGCATGACTCCTTTCCATACACATTCCTCTGTTTAAATTGAGATAGGTTTTAATATAATACAAAGTCTATCGACAGAACGAGTTAATTTGTCTCAACGTATCATTTGACGAAAGTTACTTACGGCAGGGAGACAACTTGAAACGATAATATGGAAGACTCCATTTTGGCTGAAGGGGTGTTCTAGTTACATCTTTACGTTGTGGACTACATTTATTTTAATTTAAATGATGCATATGATTTAAAATTTTGCAACAACAATAACCCTCAATAGCAGACAGACATAGAAAGGATCTCGTGAGTTTCAAATTAATCATTGGAGTGGGGAATCCAGAGCAACCATTCAATCTGATACCCCTTCAACTCAAGACAAGAGTGCACACGCTGAAATGTCTCGCCTTCTATACTAATCATTGATATTATGTTGATAATCCTAAGTATAAAGCTAAGCTTTATAACAACTGTACAATAAACTTAACATTAACCAAGATAACTAAACAAAGACCAATGAAACTTGAAAATGAGGTCAAGGTCAGATGAACCATGCCAGACAGACATGTACAGCTAACAATGCTTCTATACAACATATATAGTTGACCTATTACTTATCGTTTAAGAAAAATAGACCAAAACACAAAAACTTAACACTGTGCAATGAACCGTGAAAATGAGGTCACAGTCAAATAAAACCTGCGCGACTGACATAAAGATCATAAAATATTTCCATACACCAAATATAGTTGACCTATGGCATATAGTATTAGATAAAAATTCGTAAGGGTTCCACGGAACCCAGTGTCTCGCCTACTTTTGCTGTTAATCGCAGACTCAACAAAAATGAGGAAAGACATCAATAAAAATTTCCCTCTCGATACTGTCTTTTGATTGAAAGATTAAGAAGCTTCCAAGTTTGGTAAAAAATCCAGGATAGATTATGAATCTAATAAATGTTTTATAAACTTTAACTGCAGACTGTATGTAATGTTAACTGGAAGAAAAACTAAGTCCATTTATAAGTAAAATACGGAAAAAGTGAATTTTTTTTTTCACAAAATTTACTTCTGAATAATATCTTATGATCAGAAACAAGCTTTTGTCTAAGTTTGGTAGAAATCCAGGATAGTTTAAGAACATTATAAAAATTTTAAAAACTTTAACCACAGAGTGAATGTTTTGTTTCTGGCAAAAAAACTAAGTCCATTTATAAGTAAAATACGGAAAAGTGGAAATTTATTTTTACAAAATTTTCTTCTTGACACTATCTTATGATCATAAACAAGCTTCTGTCCAAGTTTGGTACAAATTAAGGATAGTTTATGAAAGTTATTAAAATTTTAAAAACTTTAACCACAGAGTGAATGTAATGTTTCCTCGCAGAAAAACTAAGTCCATTTATAAGTAAATTACGGAAAAGTGGAAATTTATTTTTTGCAAAATTTTCTTCTTGATACTATCTTATGATCATAAACAAGCTTCTGTCCAAGTTTGGTACAAATCAAGGATAGTTTATGAAAGTTATTAAAATTTTAAAAACTTTAACCACAGAGTGAATGTAATGTTTCCTCGCAGAAAAACTAAGTCCATTTATAAGTAAAATACGGAAAAAATGGAATTTTATTTTCACAAAACTTACTTCTGGATACTTTCTTATGATCATAAACAAGCTTCTGTCTAAGTTTGGTAGAAATTCAGTATAGTTTAAGAAAGTTATTAAAATTTTAAAAATTTTAACCACAGAGTGAATATTTGTGGACACCGCCGCCGACGACGGAATGTAGGATCGCTTAGTCTCGCTTTTTTGACTAAAGTCGAAGGCTCGACAAAAAGACCAAAACTCAAAAACTTAACTTTGACCGCTGAACCATGAAAATGAGGTCAAGGTCACATGACATCTGCCCGCTAGACATGTACACCTTACAATCATTCCATACAACAAATATAGTAGACCTATTGCATATAGTACGAGAACAGACCAAAACACAAAAATTTAACTATAACCACTGAACCATGAAAATGAGGTCAAGGTCAGATGACACCTACCAGTTGGACATGTACACCTTACAGTTCTTCCATACACCAAATATATTAGCCCTATTGCTTATAGTATCTGAGATATGGACTTGACCACCAAAACTTAACCTTGTTCACTGATCCATGAAATGAGGTCGAGGTCAAGTGAAAACTCTGACAGACATGAGGACCTTGCAAGGTACGCACATATCAAATATAGTTATCCTATTACTTATAATAAGAGAGAATTCAACATTACAAAAAATTTGAACTTTTTTTTCAAGTGGTCACTGAACCATGAAAATGAGGTCAAGGACATTGGACATGTGACAGACGGAAACTTGTAACATGAGGCATCTATATACAAAGTATGAAGCATCCAGGTCTTCCACCTTCTAAAATATAAAGCTTTTAAGAAGTTAGCTAACACCGCCGCCGCCGCCGTCGCCGGATCACTATCCCTATGTCGAGCTTTCTGCAACAAAAGTTGCAGGCTCGACAAAAACTATATGCATGTGCATAATTACCTAAACAAACCCTAGACTTGTGATTTGTAGCAAGGACGTATATTAAATGTTGATTAAACGACCTCCATTTATTTCTGGAAGTACAATATCAAATTTCAGTTTCATAGCGGTGACATATATGAAAACACCACTTCAGTTCTTGTATGACAGAAATAGATTTATCGATCGGAATTCAGAGAACTCTCGCATGTTATCAAAACTGGGGAAATCCCTCTGACATGTTTCTAAATTTATAAATATTGCTTAATTCTGATTTTCTGTGTTGTTAAAACACGCATACAAGTCAAGGGAAATATCGAAACATGAAGATTATGAAAAGAACATTATAGGACAGTTGTTTAAATTCAGTCCTTTTGTTTTTTATACCATTTAAAGCAAGACAATCTCAAGAATCTGAGATGTTCCCTGATGTTTAGAATAAAACGGTTGACGTGAGGGCATGCATGGCCCTGAGTCAATGGTATAAGTCTACAAATTGCTTAAAAGCAATCGAATCCCAAAAATCTTAATTGATGGCATGTGAAAGTATCTTCTCTATGTGAATTTCAAAAGTTAGAAAGAACTTTCTTTTCTGAGGACAGAATTATAAAAATGCTAACTTTTATTAGAATTTCAAGCAATTTCACTGAATGCCAAATAGTTAAACAGTTGGTTCTGCCCCTGCCACCATGGTATCGTTGCTTCCAGAATTAAAAGTTGATGACAGAATTCTAACACAAACATCTGCACATGAAATCTGCCAATAGGTTTGCAGAAAAATCTGTTTTGAATCTGAGGTCATGAAAGAAGAATATATGACAATAACAATTTGCTGTCATAATTGTAACCAAACTGTTTTCAATGGTGATACCCAGAAATGGACTCATCAGAAAAAAAGGCTATTCATGACCTCTTATATCTGTCATACCCATACAGGTACAGGTTTAATCTATCAATCCAATCTATATGATTTTATGCTTAAACGATTTACTTTTATTAGTATCATACATACCATCATATAGATTTTTTTAATTTTTATTTACTTCAGATAATCTTACCATTTATTTTTATTAATATCATACACCCATAGAGAATTTTTTACATTGTCCCTTCTGTCTTTATCTTTACTTAAACCCTGAAAAAAGATGATGTATAATGTTACGAAATATATGAAAAGAGCTCATATTTCTAAAGGCACTAAATATGTATTGAAATCTGATAACACTGAACGCCAATGGAACTGTAGAATTTGTTTGGTGTTGAACTGTATTCACTTTTGTCAGGTTTGTCATTTAAGGGCAGAATCATAAAATAAGATAACTTCTGTTAGAAAATATTTATGCACTAACAATTTCAGTATTTTAAATTCAAACATGTTACTTACAGACAAAACATGTATTTCATCTTTATCAGGGTCTATAGTGGCTCTCTGCGTAAATCCTGCTGCTGGTACTGCAAATATAGAAAAACTTTAATAGTAATTTAAGAAGTTTTTAATAGTACTTTCCCAGGGAATATAGTTTCACTTGAAGGTATGTGTACTTGACAACCATTTCTTTATAAAATCTGAATATGGATATAAAGCATTATACTTGTAAATCTGACAAAGTGCCGTTTTAAATAACTTAACTAGAATGTCTTATGGGCTAATTTGGTAGAGATATAGAATCTCTCATTTTCAAGAACACTACAAGCTTAAGTCCACAAGAAACTATTTGGCCATATATGGTTTTAACTGACATTGCAACTGCTGCTATAAAATTAAAGGTGTCACTTAAATTTGATGTTATGTCAGTTAATATGTACAAAAATAACTCATTTAAGTTTAGTTTGTTATGGAAGAGTGATGCAAAACTATGAAAACTGTGAAAGAAAAGCATTTAGTTTCAATACTTATTAAAATACTATTATAAACAGCCATCCTTTGTGGGTCTTTTTACAATATAGAGGTAAAAGTTATAATATATACAGATATCTACATGAACTTGTGTTTGTATAATGACTGATTAGAAATGACTTTGAAGTTAGCCAACAGAACCAATCTTCTATTTGTATTATAATCCTTTTCATTTAGCTAAAACATGGTCTTCCATACTAAATTGTACAAAATCACATGTTATACAAGTTTATTATTTCCTTACCGGGTACCTCCTATACATGTATAATTAAAGTGCCCATGTTTAGGTTATAAACATATATTTACTCAAATGATGATAAAATAAGAATGTTATGATGAAAGGTATGATGAAAAAGAATCACAGCAAAGAAATTAAAACCCAACCACCAAATGTTAGTGTATAGTCATCCTGTATCCCTGTACACCATTATTGCAGTTATCTCGAAACCAGTTGAAATCAGTTCATTCCAACAATAGTAATACTTGCCTAGAATTTAATAGAAGTATTATTACTTATAAGAAAATTTGACTGTCATCTGGTCATTACTTAAAAGTCAAACATGTTCCAATAAATGTTTCCGTCACAATTCAAAACATTTGACTTCATACTTAATATTGTTGCATCATGCCAGAAGTTTATTCAGAGATAGGTCTAGGGTCATTCATAGCAAATTCAGCTTTATACCCTTAAGTGAAAATATGTCTATTCTTTGTAACATATATTACTGCACAGAGCATGGTTATTTTCAACTGGATCCCTACTTTTATTTCTACTGTTGAACTGAATGATCTACAAGGTAACCAGTCAAAAGCATATTAGGTGTGCAGAGATACATGTACTTTGTGATAGTGTATAGTTGAAAACACTAAAACGTTCAAACTCTGTGATGTGATGACCCAATTCTCACCAGAAGTCTTGACGAAGTCTTTCAAGACATGACGGTAATATGGATGATGAACTGGCTGATCAAATAATATGGATTGTGATGATACCGTACCCCCTTGAGCATCCTTTTTGGTTCCATCCACGATCATATCTATCTGACCTGTGTCTATGTTGTATGTTAGAAAATCATTCAGAAACTCTTTTGATCTTTGACCAGCAAAGATATATAAACATCTCTTTCTCTGAAAATGAAATATCATCTGTCATGAAAACAACAGCAAACAATTTTTGTCATGCATGAATTAAATCAAAATTAAACAAGAGTGCACACGCTGAAATGTCTCGCCTTCTATACTAATCATTGATATTATGTTGATAGTCCTAAGTATAAAGCTAAGCTTTATTACAACTGTCACATAAACTTAACATTAACCAAGATAACTAAACAAAGACCAATGAACCTTGAAAATGAGGTCAAGGTCAGATGAACCATGCCAGGCAGACATGTACAGCTAACAATGCTTCTATACAACATATATAGTTGACCCATTACTTATAGTTTAAGAAAAATAGACCAAAACACAAAAACTTAACACTGTGCAATGAACCGTGAAAATGAGGTCACGGTCAAATAAAACCTGCGCGACTGACATAAAGATCATAAAATATTTCCATACATCAAATATAGATGACCTATGGCATATAGTATTAGATAAAAAGACCAAAACTCAAAAACTTAACTTTGACCACTGAACCATGAAAATGAGGTCAAGGTCACATGACATCTGCCCGCTAGATAGGTACACCTTACAATCATTCCATACAACAAATATAGTAGACCTATTGCATATAGTATGAGAAAAAGAGACCAAAACACAAAAATTTAACTATAACCACTGAACCATGAAAATGAGGTCAAGGTCAGATGACACCTGCCAGTTGGACATGTACACCTTACAGTCCTTCCATACACCGAATATACTAGCCCTATTGCTTGTAGTATCTGAGATATGGGCTTGACCACCAAAACTTAACCTTGTTCACTGATCCATGAAATGAGGTCGAGGTCAAGTGAAAACTGTCTGACAGACGTGAGGACCTTTCAAGGTACGCACATCACAAATATAGTTATCCTATTACTTATAATAAGAGAGAATTCAACATTACAAAAAATCAACTTTTTTTTCAAGTGGTCACTGAACCATGAAAATGAGGTCAAGGACATTGGACATGTGACTGACGGAAACTTCGTAACATGAGGCATCTATATACAAAGTATGAAGCATCCAGGTCTTCCACCTTCTAAAATATAAAGCTTTTAAGAAGTTAGCTAACACCGCCGCCGTAGCCGCCGCCACCGCCAGATCACTATCCCTATGTCGAGCTTTCTGCAACAAAAGTTGCAGGCTCGACAAAAAATGTATTGTAATTTTTACATTGTCTTCATAGCATGCTACTTTATGATCAAAATGAAGCAAATATAGGTTTGAAAGTGCTTCCAAAGCAATTTTCCATAGAATTTACATTTTAAAGGGTCATTATTCTTGTACAGGTAATTCAGGCACCATAGACTTTACATTTTTCATACAAATTCTGAAATTTGATCACAGCACTTTGTAATTATTGTACTGTGAATGGACCAACAGACTGACAACAGTATTCCAGAATATGTCCCATCTATGACAGGCATGTAAAAAAAAAACTATGAACCACCTATATATGCAACATTCACACTTTTGATCATTCATTCTACACCCTAGGGATTGAAGTGTAAATCTTGCATATATTTATATTATGTTCTGTGAAATAACTTACTGGATGGAACAACATAGAATGTCCTATTCTAGATCTAAGTTGTTCACAATCTTCCATCACCAGTTTCCATGTATTTGTAGGTATATGGTAGGCAAATAAACCACTAAATATTGGTTCACTTCCCCTTTCTCCACCTTCAGTTGGACTGAAAACAAAAATAAATATCAAATATCTATAATTTACATTTCCATTTTTTTAATATCTGAATTGAAAGAGTGTATTAAACACAATTGTTTATTTTTCAAATAATAAAAAATTTGTAAGGGTTCCACCTAAGCCCAGTGTCTCGCCTACTTTTGCTGTTAATCGCAGCCTCAACAAAAATGAGGAAAAAAAACAATAAAAATATTCCTCTCAATACTATCTTTTGATTGTAAGAAGCTTCTGTCCAAGTTTGGTAAAAATCCAGGACAGTTTTTGAATCTAATAAATGTTTTAAAAACTTTAACTGCAGACTGTATGTAATGTTAACTGGAAGAAAAACTAAGTCCATTTATAAGTAAAATACAGATAAGCAGGTACAAAATTTTAACAAAATTTACTTCTAGATACTAGCTTTTGATCTTAAACAAGCTTCTGTCCAAGTTTGGTACAAATCAAGGATAGTTTAAGAAAGTTATTAAAAATTTTAAAACTTTAACTACAGAGTGAATGTAATGTTTCCTGGCAGAAAAAAATAAGTCCATTTATAAGTAAAATACGGAAAAAATAGAATTTAATTTTAACAAATTTACTTTGTATACTATCTTATGATCATAAACAAGCTTCTGTCCAAGTGTGGTAGAAATCCAGGATAGTTTAAGAAAGTTATCAAAATTTCAAAAACTTTAACCACAGAGTTAATATTTGTGGATGCCCCTGACGACCACGATGACAATGATGGAATGTAGGGTCGCTATGTCTCGCTTTTTTGACTTAAGTCAAAGGCTCAACAAAAATAACTTACATAAAAGTTTTATCAATCACTGTCACTTGTTTCGTTTCAATGTTACAAAGTAACAGAAAGGTTCTACTTGGTCAACTGTGCTGCACCTATCACAAGTCAGGAACCTTGTCCATGGCTGTTTTTAATTTATTCTTTTAGTCAAATAGGTAATTGTGTGTTAATAATAGATCTGCATAAGTGTATATTGCATTCATTCATAACTCGTTCAGACTTAGCAACAAAAGCACTTGTCATATCTTACCTTAGTAATACTCTTCCACCAAACACAAACAATGTTCTCCTTTCAACATCTATTGCCATCTGGTGGTCAAACACTAGCCTTGGTCCACCCATGGCATGTGTATCCTCTGTTATCAATGTCCATTTTCCAGAACCAATATCATACATATAAAAGTCACTCTGAAAACAAAATTTAGATAAAGGAGGTAATGATGAAAATTCTTCATTAATAAAGATATGTATCTATATTACTATTTTTCAATTATTGAAGTTAGAAAATTCTATTTGAGTAAAAGAAAATTTGGGGTAAACATCAATCAGACATGCCATGTTCATAGTAAGCATTTTATGACCTTGTACTGTGCATTAAAATGGACAGTGAAATATTTGTTTAGAGTAAAATTCAAGGTTAAACAACACCTGCAAAGATTGCAAAAATTAGATCCAAGCAAAATGTTCCCAATAAACAGTAGCTTACATGAAAATACTGTTATAGTGATCACTTTAAGTTTTACAATTTAACATATAAAATACCATGATTTATCAATCATGTAAAATCTGTAATTTCACATGTGAAATAAATCCAATAATTTTACTTCTATGACCACAAACAAAAAAAGGTATTTTAAGACTTGTAGATTACCATTACAAAATTGAGAATTCATGTGTTGTTCCATCAATTGATGAAAAATTTACTATATTATTGTAAAATTCTGGGATTAGTTATTTCATAATTACCATTGAACCTACCTTGAGATTTTCTGTTGTCCTCATAGCTGAGTCTAAATATCTTCCAAGGGTAAATATTTGTTTTCTCTCATAATCAATACAAATTTTATGACACGATCTAGCACCAGGACCACCCTAAAAGATAATTTATAACATCGAATTAATTGCAATCTTTTAGCAGAATTAGTTATAATATCAACAATTTTATCTTTTCACATTCTCGCAATACATTATAATGTTACTACAACTGTTAGACAAATGTATACTTTTCTAATGAGCATCAATAAAGTGTAAGCTCACCAGATATGATTCTGAAGTGAATCAGAATCAATAACTGGCTCTGTTACCAAGCAATAGATTGTGCAAATTCTCATAATTTTTTTATTATACAGGGAAAAGCATTTCTGTGCAACTAGAAATTGATGAATTTGAAATAAATAACAAGAAGAAAGTTTATATGAAATCCTTTGTGACAAAAAAAGAGAAAAACATTATCATTACGCCAATTTTCTTGATTCACAACAATTTGAATTTGTCTAGTGAGCACCACCTATAAAACTGTTAGGTCCAGTGATCTTTTTTCACATGTTAATGTGTTTAGATGCATGCGAGAAATCTTGAATTATTTAAAATTTTCAAGGTTTCGAAAGCAGAAATAGGACTTTTTTTTTATTTCACCAGAATAAATTGTTACTTACCTCTAATTGTGTATTTCTAGATAAACATGTCCATTCACGAGATGGTACATGATACATCCACAGGTCTGCTAAATCATGGTTACCATCCCAACCACCAAATAAATATAAAGTTTCTGTAAGACATATGACAAAGGTAAATATATAACAAAGATCTTAAATCATAAGATCACTACATCAAATTATTGAAGATTTTTTTTTAAACAAAAATATAACTTTATTAAAGTAGCATTAGCTATGAGATAAAAAAAAAAAATAAAAAAATATATTATTTTCCCCCATCATTAATGAAAGTGAAAAGGTGAAATACAAAGATGTTTTTAGCAGACAGTTTGGTCAATTGTGTCAAAATAAGCTAGAAACATTACAAATGAATAATTCACTTGCATTTCACCTCATTAAATCTGTATTTATGTGACCTACAATTTAATCCCTTAGCTAGAGATGGGTTACACCTAAATTAGGTATGTTTAAATAAATATAAATTTATAAACGAGAAAACTATCTACCAAAATGGAAGGCAAATTCTCATGTTTTTATTATACAAGGAAAAGCACTACATTGTATCTAGAAATGAAGAAATAAAATGAATTACAAGATAGCTTTCATCAAATACTATTTTGTCCAGGTGAGGTAAAAACATAAAAAAAGCAGTTATCTCAAAAGGAGTCTGACCGTAAATCTTTACAGAGGAAACAAATATGTCCTTACCACTCAATACATCCACACACATCTGATGTCCACCTCTCATACCAGGCCTACTATCTACTAAACTGTCATTTGCTAAAAAGAGAAAATAACCATTACTCATTAAAACAGCATACATTGGAATAATTGGTTTTCACCACGGGGGGGTAACTTCCTATTATTGGGTATACGGGGATGTGCCAAAAATATGGGTCATAATTTTGCGAGATTTTATATAGAAATGACCCTCCTTTTTAATGACATCCTATATTAAAATGCATTTACGTTTGATAACTGTATATTGATTTGGGGTATTATCTACATATCATATATAAATATGCTATTGAGAATCTTACATTATTAATGGTCAAGTATTATATTAAATTGAATCAATTCATTTGAAAGTTCATCTTTCAAATAAGTTCCCAAATGAACCCCGGAAATTTGTCTCCTGATTGGATCTTCAATAACGTTTTGACGTCATTTAATCTATGACGTCAATGTTTAAGTACACAAACACAGATCAATATTTCCAATATGGAGTTCGGAATTCAGTTTGGTGACAATGAAGAACCCATCCAAGCAGTTTTTATTGATGAAGATTGTGTTTTATTTAAACTAAGACAAATAATTGTGGAAGATGGCTTAAATGTGCCGGATTTTTTTAATTTTGTTTCTAAGCAAGGCAATATAATTTCAAATAAACAAGAAAAACGGTTAAAGGTGACATCTGTCAGTGACGGAGAAAAAATAAAAATTATGGCTTTGGACTTTTACTGCAGAGACAATGAACTACAATCTACTAAGGTAAGTCAATATTCACATCAAACAGTGGTACACCTGTTTTACCTGTTTACACTAATATACGAACGTCATATTGGCAGAAAATACAATATTTATTTGTGCGGCAGCGAGCTTTAAAAACACGAATATTATGGAATCGCTTTTTCATGTTTCGTACTTGAGCATCGTCGAAGGTTTATTGTCCCCTTTTTAGCCATGGCGTTGTCACTTTGTTTTAGATTTATGAGTTTGACTGTCCCTTTGGTATCTTTCGTTCCTCTTTTAAAATGTGTTTTTATCCTGCGATGTATAAATTCAATCATCAGTACATGATTTTCAAGTGAAATCCAACGGTATAAGGTCCACGTCACGTAATTAGGTCGTTCCGGCCCATAGTAAATAATGAATAGATACTATTAAAATCGGAGGGATTTGTGACATATGGGACTCATGATATCATACACACTATCAATTACATAAATATATATAGATATAAAGGAACAAACACAAATATTTTGAGGGCATTTATGGTTAGCTTTTGATAAACAAGGCCTTAAAAGATGTAGAATTGTCTAAAGAATGTTTGTTTATTTGGTAATAGTTTTATCTTCAGTTGATTTTGTTTTCTCTCTATGTGAACATGTACAATATTTTTTTGTAATTTAATTTGGTTGAATATTTTAGCGAATTTCTGAACAGAAAAAAATATTTGTGATTATCTTGTGAAAAAATTAAAATGATCCACACAAAAAAAATATAACCAAATAAATATATATATATTAACCCTTGTTAATATTTTTTTAATTGGGGCCGGATCGACTTGGGCCAGATCGACACAGTGGATCGAAATGAGACGGCAAATCCAACAGTCTAAAAAATGTTGATCGATTGAACGCGGCGTACACCGAAAGCACCCTTATGACTGGTTTACGATTCCTGTTATTGTTGTGCTCATGACGTCAAACTTTCTTTGTTTTTGATATATTCCACCACTATCCGGAGCACCACAGGATATCGGTGAAAGCAACGGGATTTTAAAACTTTTAAAAGTGCTTGTGTCGCCAGTGTCTTTTGCATGTGTTTATATCTGCACTACACAGTAGAGTATAGTAACAAAAAGCAGTTTGTATATACATAACTCACCACCGATAACGACACACGTTATATATAGTATACATTACGCACTTTTTTTTATTACGTCGCCTTTCATTTCTTGCCATAGCTCTGTCAGTTTGTTTCCCACATTTGAGTTTGATTGTCCCCTTGATATCTTTCGTCTCTCTTTTACAGATTAAAAGTTAACCATATACGAAATGAACTCTAAACTCAAAGTGACGAAATGTTTATCTATTCTCTTCATACACTGATAAAATGTCTACTTCTCACAAATTGATAAATTTACCAGATGAAGTGACAACTTGCAAAAACGTTCAATGAAACAGCTCACGGAAACTTCACAATCTTTTTGCAGTGGTTATACATACACGTGTTGTGTTTTTCTGCTGTCATGCATCAGGTACCATGCAAGTACCACACTTTACATACGATAATAACATGAATAACATACATAAATATTTTAATCAAATGCTTTTTATATGCTTGAAATCCATCTATTTTAAAACCTTATAAGGTATTATACCTGCAATATCAAAACACAGTGAATCAAACGAACTGAAAAAGTTTACGAGATCGTCGAAATTTGTCGGCATTAGCTATCGAAAATTTAATGATATTTCAATCTTTTCAACCTTAACTGCAGGAAGAAGATGTGTGCAGTGTCAATGACATCCAGACATTCCTTGATCAAGTCGGAGAAAACATGAAGCCAAATATGGAACATGAAATTGATCAGGAGAAGGTAATTACAATTAATTTGAAATAATTAATAAAATCCTGTTGATTTGTATAAAATATATACATTTTGTATTGTAAGATATGACCAACCAACTTGAACACTGTTACTTATACTATAAAAAAAAGAAGCTAGGAGTAATTTTATTTAATTGTCTTACATGTAAATATTGAACTAATTTGCTATATAACCTTAGCCTTATTTGGCATCACGTTTTCAACTTTTGCAATTTTGGGTCCTCAATGCTCTTCAACTATCTACTTTTTTTGGCCTTACAATTATTTTGTTTCGAGTGTCACTGATAAACGCGCGTCTGGCGTAGTAAAAATTATAAGCCTGGTACCTTTGATAAGTAGTTATAACATGGTAGGACGTGTGTCAATCGTTAATGGCACTTTTATTAATCTTTCTATTATCTTAAATTTACAGAGTAATAATGATGATCATGGTAGTAAAACTGATGATGAAAGGGATGAGAATTGTGAGAATTATACAAGTACTGATACTGAAAGACACAATCCTTTTTTACTTTCAAGTCTGAAGAAATTGGCTGTAAGAATGGAACAAGAACATTATATTGAGCATAATGTTGAGGTTTCATTCACAGTACACGAAAAGCAAGGCAAATTTAAAGTCCATTGCTCAATATGCAAAACGGTTATAGCCGCCGGACCATTATTTCAAAAACTCCAAAACCTGTCAGTACATACCAAATCCAAAACCCATCAGTTCAATATTGATGAAATGCTTCCATCAGACAAAAAACAGAACAAGATTGCCGCTGTATTCAAAGATGTTGACTCAAAGTTTAACAACATTTTTGTATTGAAGGGGGCACATGCTGTTTGTAGAGACTGTTTAACTGAAATATCACTCTTACCTGCTGCTGGCGATCCAATGCCACGGGTGCAATTACATGTTGACAGTAAACAACATAAGAAACTGAGCAATAGAACTTATTCCTCTGGTAGCAAGAGAATTGAGTCTTTCTTTAAACCAAAACCAAAAAACGACGATGAGAGCTGACTAACCGTTCCTAATTTAACCAGAAGAGTTTGCCAAGGCTTTTACAAGAACAAAGTCACATACCCTGGTTCAAAAAACTCGTGTATTTACAACACAAAGCTGTTAATAGACGACAGTAAAACTGGAGTTGATGAAGGGAAGGACAGCTGGTACCCAGTACCATCTTATAATATGACTAAAATAACGGAGAATGGACCTATCACTTATGATGGAACTTTCAGGCATATGAAGTGTACCGGTTCTATAGTATGGCATGCTGATGAAGATGCAGACATGTGTGAATATTGTTCAAGAATACCATCCCTCGAGTCATTCAAAAGAAGACTTCTCCTTAGACAAGACAAATCAACAACAGAAGGTGAAAGGGATGCAACAAAAGTCAGGTTTGACTATCTTACCAAGACTGAAAAACTTAAAAAGTTACGAGACCAGGCACAGGAACTTGAAAAGAAAACCTCAGAAATATTTTTTTTACAATCTAAAAACCTACGACTCCAACTGAAAACCCGTTCAATTAAAGAAAAGCTAGAAGAATTTTCGAGGCGAGGTGACATGAAAGCAATAACACACAAACTTTGCAAAGCTCATAAGAAAGGACTTTTTAAAGACAAAAACGTGCTTTTAGACACTATAGAAACAGTTTCAAGGACTTTGAATGTAATCGGAAAAACAGGAAAGCGATACAAGGCATCCGTCAAAGAGTTTTATGAAGTCTTATTGATCTGGGGAGGACCACGCCTTGCAAGTTTTGTTTCCATGAATCTGCATGGCCCAGACTTGTCCAGTATTTACACTTGGCGAAAACTGAAAACTATATCCATCACATCTGACTCCACTGAAAAGCTTTTTCACAGATATGCAGATATGTACAAACAGATCAAATTTGCTTTAGGGATCAAAGGCCAAGTTCCTTGTCTTTTAGCAGAAGATGAAACGGCCATTAAAGGAGAAGTTGCTTATTCCCAGACATCTGATGAACTGCTAGGGTTTTGTGGAGAAAAAACGGAAAACCCAAAGGACCATGTATGCTTTCAGGACTTCAACATAGTGATTGGAAATGACATTGACTCATATGAAAAAATGAGACTTGCATTTGAACATTATACAGTGGGCAAATTTGCAAGAGCCATTCTTATAAATCCTTTACATGAACATCTTCCTCGACTTGTTGCCTTATTACGTCCAACGTGCAATAGATTTACACACCTTGATGTGTATAGACAGTGGACAACTATTGAACAGCATTATGATGCAACATTGCAGCAATCTCTTGGACCTTTGATTGGACATAGCTCAGATGGTGATTCCAGGAGAAGAAAATTAATGATGCAACTTATGTCAGTTGACCTACCACCGTTGGATACATTTCAACCTATCTCATCTGACCTGGGTTTTTCCTATAAATGTAGAAAAGTCAACACAGAACATGGTTATATGATCAAGCAAATTGGGGACCAAGATGCAATTCACGAGCACAAAAAACTGATCAATCCATTAGATCATCCAACAAGAATTCTTCAGATTGGACCAGGTTTAATGGTTCATATGCATCATATTAACCTCCTAGTAGAGCATGTTCCTGTCATTGAACATGGACTGAATAAAGACCACATACTACGGCGGGATAGGCAAAACTGGAAACATGCACAAGAGCTAACATTTTTAAAAGTTCAGTCATGTTTACAAAGATTGATCAATGGAACTTACGAAGATTTTCCACCAGAACCAATACTTCGAGGTACTCATGCATACCTCAAGCTAGTATGGCACTATGTAGAGATCTTCTTTAGCCCTGTTGCTACACTTTACACAAGAATTAAGTATGCTGGTTTTTTCGTTACTTTCCTAGGAATATGGAGAAACTTCGTGAACATGCATCCTGGCATGAACTTAAGATCCAGCTTTATTACCCGTGAGAGCTACATTGATGGTATGATATCAGCACATTTTGCAGTCATGTTGATAGTTTATTTTAGGGACAACTTTCCTTATTTAGAATGCCGGCTCGATTTAACTGGATCTGACTGCTGTGAAATATTTTTTAGTCGCCATGGACAGTGGGTTGGCAATCGACACAATTTTAATTTTGGGGACATGCATAGAAACGTTTCACACATGATTAGACTCGAACAAATCCAGTGTGATCCAGATGGTCCAAAATTTGCAAGAAATCATATTAAACAAGAAAATGTTTGGCATAAACAATATGACATGGCTAACATCCAGAAAGTAGACTTAACAAATTATCCACCACCAGGAGATGAAGTAAAAGCATGGAAGGAAGGAATTGAAATGGCACAGCAGCTTGCAAGGGATCTAGGTATGCTACCAAATTTCTTCCATGGTGGAAACGATGGTCCTGATGATCCTGACAATGACTGGTTCTATCGTCCATTCAAAGATCCAAGTGATTTGATGGAGAAAATGATGATTGAGGAAGATCTTTGCAAGGATGTATGTGAAGAGCCAGTAGATGAGAAAGATGATGACAGTGCTAATCACAAGAATGGTAAAGGTAAATATATACTCAAGAAAAGTCGAAAACTATTGATTATTTTTCATTACAATATTATTGTATTTGCTGTGTAAAGGTTTTGATACAGCTTGTCACGGACTTAGAAGTTGCCCTGATAAACATCGTTGTGTTTGATTACTGATAAGTTTATGAAGGTCTGATGTTCCAAGTTCTTTTATTTTCTTGAAAAAATAGAGATTCCAGGAATTATTGTTCAAAATATGATGTCATGAACAACGATTTGCTCCAGTAAGATGTAACGGTGACATGCGATCAATTTCTTTTGAACTGTTTGATTCTGAAACTCAAAAAATCTTTTATACAGTAACATTATTTTAACAACTTTCGGACATCTTGAACATATGACTGTCTTTAGAATTCTCTGTATTTTATTCCTCAGAAACAAAATAACATGATGCATATTCATCTAGTTGTATAGTGTATATATATGTTACAGGAAACGATGCTGACAGTGACGCTTTACGCTCTATGTTTGATGACCTACTTGAACAGTGTGAACTTGAAGATGGGAATAGAGAAACTGAGTCTTCGTCCAACTCTCCACCAAAAAAGTAAATATGCAATATATCTTAGAGAAAAAGATTTTGTCATCATTTGGTGTTCGTTGTCCATCTTTTCATATTTTAATCTCTTCTGAAACCACTGTGACAAATGGAACCAAAATTTACATCAAAGATCTATGGAACAGCAAAGGGTAATGTTTGTTCTAATTGCCGAATTCAAAAATCTTCTCTGAAAAAGCAACCAAACTTAACAGTAAGTGCTAGGGTAGCGTTATAGGCTCAGCTTACTGACCTTCTTGTTTACTGTTCAATGAGATTAAAGTTTTATATAGATACATTTTGTTAGTAAAAATAAAAATTATATATATATTTTATTATTGCACTAAGATTGTTAAAAAAATGCCCCTGACATGTTCATTAGATGTATGCTTGTATATTCCTATTCCTTAAAGTAATTTCCAAATTGAACTTTTAAAACGTACTTGTGGCAAAAATATTTTGACTTGGTACTTGTTCTAATTATATTGTTATTTCATTTATCACTAAAGGAAAGTTTCAGCAACAGTGGATGTTCCTAACTACGGCAAGCAATACAAATCAACTTTAGTCACTCTGTTTAATGAACATGGGCCTAAGTTGTCATATGACAGGTGAGTTGAATATTATGATTGATTGATTGTTTTTTGCTAAAACTCCAGTCACAACTATATAGTGCATAATCAGGACAACGTTGTATTATGCAATTTTACAAAACACTACATTTCATTTTTTACCTTTAAAATGTTGACAAAATTCATTCCTTTACGGGCTATTTAAAAGTGGTAAGTTGCGGGAAAGCAAATATAGTAATATGAACGCTACACAAAATATTGTACTGCTTCAACCCTAAAATCAATCATGTCCAAATAATAGTATAAAAAAATTGAATATGGGGATGAATATACATGAAACATTAAAACATCATAATATTATTCAACAAGTAAAATATACATCTGAAGGTAACTGTATGGTTCTAAACAGTCATAAAGGAAGTTCAAGAAAGTCTCATATTAAGTGAAAACGACCATACGGACAACGCCAAAATACCGTTAACTACCAAAGAACAGCTATTCCGTAACAATTATAGACTTTGCAGTATTAACTGTATGATTTTCATAAAGGATTTTTAACAAAGCAATTTAAAAGTTTTTTTTTATAATAAATACTTATCACTTATTATCTGCATTTACATGGTTGATTAGATATTGTTAATGTTCCAGGCTTGTAAGAGTGAGACAACGTCAAGAAGCGCCAAATGATGAAAACAATCCAGAAACTGGAATAATGCTATATGAAGACTATGCATATTTAGATGAAGAAAGGGACAATAAATTTAGTGTCGGCAGGATTCAACGAATGATCAAGACAGGTCCTACTAGGTGTAAAATAGAGTACAAGAAACCTATCAGTTTCTCTGCCACTGATCTCAATGAAATTGACATCATTATTCAATGCTATGACCAAGCTGGGATGAAGTTTGCTATAAAAGAAGACATGTGTATTTCCATCCCTGCAAAAAGAATTTTGTGTGAAATTAACTTAAAATACAACAAACAATTAAATAACTATGACGTAGATGATCATGAACTTCAATCCATAACAAACTTTGCTCTTGGACGAATACGAAAGAAAACCACAAACAGACAATCAAACAACAGACAGGCTATTAGGTCTACAAAAAACATCTCTGATGAAGGCAGGGTGGAAATAGAGGTTGTCCCATCAACAAGCACTGATGGGACAAGGAGATCTCAGAGATGAAGAAAGGCCATATTTTATGAGACATTATAACTTTCATTGACTTTAATGAACTGTATTTTGCAATAAATTAGTCCAAAACTAAATTTTCAATGCATGAAATAAAACATTTTAAAACAATTCTACAGCTAATTCAATCTATTCTTCTGCAAATCTGATTAAATTTGCACCTTTCTGCATGGAAGTATCTGATAAAAATATCATTCTGATCTAATTTTACACACATACATTTTTATGTCATGTCATGTCTTGGTGACAACCAATTATTTGGATTTTACGCGTATGTATAACGATAAAATATATGTGCACCAAACGATGTCAAATTCATATATAAAAACTTAAGGGTAGCTGGAATATTTATGAATTATGAGTGACGATGAGTTAGTGCTTATATAAGCATGGGTCATATTTTAAATATTGTATATAAGTATAGGTCATTCTTTCTTAAATATTTATATAACTATAGGTACTGAATTTCAGTGAATGTTATATTAAAATGGGTACGTTTTTTGAGGCAAAAATGGCACACCCCTACCAAAAAAATATCGAAGTTACCCCCCCGTGGTTTTCACATACATCATTATTAAGTTTAATCTAAAATAAAATCAATCTGCACATGACAAAAAGAAAAAATTTATAATTTATTACCATTGGAAAGTTACCAATCTTTATGCAAGTTGTGGATACCTATATAAATCATATCTTACATTGTTCATGAAACATTTAATATTAGAAGTAAAGAATTAACAAAGTGATGAAACATTGCAAATAACAGAATACATACAAAGAATTTAAATATTTCACCAACTTCTTTTTTATCAATTGTGTATTCTTGCATTGATTTCATAAATAGTTTAAACTAGATTATAACTAGAAACAGAAAACCTGAAGACTGTTAAGGAATGTGATAAAAATTTGAGTGTTTAAATTTCTGACCATATTTGGGAAATCACTTATCTATTCCATTGTTCATTTCAAATATATCTCAAAAACACTATTATATTGTATAAAAAAATTACCAGCTGCATTAGAAAGCTGCAATAGATGTTACTTACTTTTAATTACTGGCTCAATGGGTGACCATAATGGTTTATAATCTTGTAAACTTATATAATGATGAAATAAACCTTCTGAAAATAACAAAGAGCGATATATTACACAAACAGAATAAATAAAACAATAATAAAGACAACAACACCCATCAATTACCCCATGGTAAGAATTTATTCTGGTCCACATGTTTCACCAACAAGGGTGGCGTCTTCAAGACTTCAAACTGAATAAATATAAAAAGAGAAAGGGAAGAAGAAAAGTGAAACAATCTTGTCTTTTGGTGTTAATGCAAATACAAACAAAATATTGACTTATTATATGTGAACTCCCTTTTAAAAAATGTCTTAATCAAAAAATCAATAATGCATGTAATGGTTGATACTGTTGTCAATAAGCATGACTAAAACCAATTTTCTGCTTCAAGTGAATGTCATCACAAATAACCCAAATCTATGAAAGTTAGTAAACTACTTCACAGAGACAAAGAAATATTTAAGTTATGAATTCATACAAAAAGCTTATATATTCATCTGAACATGTGAGTTACCAGAACTTGAATAATTTCATTTTCATTTGAATATTCAAATCTTTTTTTTTAAATTCTAGACTACTGGTAAAACATGTAATAAGAGTACATTTTTTAGGCCTTTTTTTGTTGATATTCATTAGAATATTGAATTACTCTTTCTTGTTTAAGCAGTATCAATTCCTTTTTATAAGGATAAAACTATTCTGAACAAACCATATGAGTGTAAATAAAAAATTACAAACCTTCACAAGCTCTATACACTAAATGTTCACATGCATCAAAATCACCATCTTTAACCTGAAAATACATTGCTATGTTTAACAAGATGATAGGGCAAAACAGTTCAAACTGTAATACACATAATATGGCACAGGCTTGAAATCTAGGGTTACTCGGAATTTTGTCATTCCAAGATGTAGTAATCTTGATATTTTCATTACTGTTCAGTTTTGTTTTCTGTATGAGATCTAACACAAGTATTTTATATTTTCACTTTATCAGCAATTACCAGCCTTTTCTGGAATAGTGTGTTTGACTTTTGCTTTCACTGGTGAAAAACTTAGAATTTTTATAACGCCATCTATACCCTTTCTGATTGCTTTGAAATGTTAAGGCTGAGAATCAAAGACCGAAAAGGACATTGAAAAACCAAGCTATGTTCTTACGCTTATAAAGTGTGTTCTAATATCAATATTTTACAAGTTTTGTTTGCAGGTCTGTATATATTGGATGCTTAATACTATTTTTACTTAACCAGTTTTGTGGGTAACTCTGTCAATATTGGATGTTCTAATACTATTTTATATTTTACCAGTTTTGTATGTAATTCTGTCAATATTGGATGCTCTAATACTATATTATATTTTACCAATTTTGTATGTAACTGTCAAAATTGGATGCTCTAATGCTATTTTATATTTTACCAGTTTTGTATGTAATTCTGTCAATATTGGATGCTCTAATACTATTTTATACCTTACCAGTTTTGTATGTAGTTTTGTCAATATTGGATGTTCTAATACTATTTAATATTTTACCAGTTTTGTATGTAGCTCTGTCAATATTGAGTGCTTAGTACTATTTTATATCTTACCAGATTTATATGTAATTCTGTCAATATTGGATGTTCTAATACTATTTTATATTTTACCAGTTTTGTATGTAATTCTGTCAATATTGGATGCTCTAATACTATATTATATTTTACCAATTTTGTATGTAACTGTCAAAATTGGATGCTCTAATGCTATTTTATATTTTACCAGTTTTGTATGTAATTCTGTCAATATTGGATGTTCTAATACTATTTTATATTTTACCAGATTTATATGTAATTCTGTCAATATTGGATGCTCTAATACTATTTTATATTTTACCAGTTTTATATGTAATTCTGCCAATATTGGATGCTCTAATACTATTTAATATTTTACCAGTTTTGTATGTAATTCTGTCAATATTGGATGTTCTAATGCTATTTTATGTTTACCAGTTTTGTATGTAATTCTGTCAATATTGGATGTTCCAATACTATTTTATATTTTACCAGTTTTGTATGCAACTCTGTCAATATTAGATGCTCTATTACTGTTTAATATTTTACCAGTTTTGTATGTAATTCTGTCAATATTGGATGTTCTAATACTATTTTATATTTTACCAGTTTTGTATGTAACTCTGTCAATATTGGATGCTCTAATACTATTTTATATTTTACCAGTTTTATATGTAATTCTGCCAATATTGGATGCTCTAATACTATTTAATATTTTACCAGTTTTGTATGTAACTCTGTCAATATTGGATGTTCTAATACTATTTTATATTTTACCAGTTTTGTATGTAACTCTGTCAATATTGGATGCTCTAAGACTATTTTATATTTTACCAGTTTTGTATGTAACTCTGTCAATATTGGATGTTCTAATACTATTTTATATTTTACCAGTTTTGTATGTAACTCTGTCAATATTGGATGCTCCAATACTATTTTATATTTTACCAGTTTTGTATGCAACTCTGTCAATATTGGATGCTCTAATACTATTTTATATTTTACCAGTTTTGTATGTAACTCTGTCAATATTGGATGTTCTAATACTATTTTTGTTTTCTTTTCTAAAGCTTCATAAGCCTCTAAATACTGTCTCTGTCTAAAGTGTTTTAAACACAATCGTATAGCTTCTCTTTCTCTAAACTGAAAGTAAAGTAATCGTATAAATTAATTGACCATAAAATCAAAGTGTTGGTATGCATTGAATGGAAAAGATTGCTTTAATTTATCAGTGGGAATTAAATTGAATATTGCATTGTATAAAGCATGTGGTTGATTTAACTACAATTCTGTCTTTTTGTGTTTCTTTGTTACATATTTGTTTGTTTTTATGGTGATTAAGACTATAACAATAATGACTGCTGTACCCTTATTTTTGACATTTTTACCTATTATGTCTGTTTGTTTTGTTCACACATTGTGGTCAGTATAATGGATTTTATGTGACTGTCATACAAGTGAGAGGTTAAGCGCTATAAAGCCAGGTTCAATCAGCCATTTTCTACATAATAATGAAAATGCCTGTACCAAGTCAGAAATATGACAGCTGTTACCCATTCGTTTGATGTGTTTGAGCTTTTGCCATATGATTTAGATGTAAGTATTTTTGTGAAATTGAATCCTGCTCCTTGCAAAAGTTTTTGTACTTTTCTTGACAACAACATCGTTTTTACTTGGAATATCTTAGCATCTACTTCATTGATAAATTTCTGGAAATTTTCATAGATAGGACATATAGAAAGTTATGATCAATGTACTACATTTTGTGTATCTAAAAGGTAGTGATAAACCTTGAATGATTCAGATATCAAGTAATAATTAGGTCATATACTACTTCATTGTTGTAACTTACATTATTGTACCAATGCATTGTTGGTTTTACAATATGCCAGTCTGAGATTCCTTGTAGTTCTACATACCAAATACTGAAATTAAAACTAGGTCCCCACGACTGAATTGGAACTGAAAATATGAAAATACTGAAATTAAAACTAAGTCCCCACGACTAAATTGGAACTGAAAAATATAAAACTCTATAAACAGTAACAGTAAACATAATTCACTAAAGTGTTGAAGTTCATAAAAGTCTCTCCAACCAAATGAATAAAAAATAAAAGGTATATCTATGTGATAAAAGTTCTGTTTAACACTGTTTAAGTTTAATAAAATCAATTTGCCTGTTTCAATGAGTGTGTAGTACAACTGACAAGTACATAATCCCAACATGATTATGAAAGTTTGTAAAATAAATGTATGGTGCTTATACTTCTCATCTACACTGTACTTGTATGTAGCAAGACCTGTCACACCATAATTACTTTATATAGAAAGCTGTGTGTGTCAACTGTTACCATGACAACAGAGAGATTTACTGTCTGATTCCCTCCAGGATTGGAATCAGTCAACTTGCAGTTTGTAAAAATGTATTTATGCTTGTTTTATGAAAAAGCAGATAGTTTTGGATTTAGAAACTTGTGTCAAATTCTCAATGACAATATTTCTCAAAACAGTCAGAAACAAGGTTATTTCAACATTTTAAACCTTTAATTTACGTTTTTTGGCAATTATAGAATTTGTTGCAGATAGACAATCTTATTTTAAGACCTGCAATATTAATAATCATAATACACTATTTTTTTTACATTTATTCTTAAATTTTTGGAAAATAATTTTGTAAAGCCCCCATATGCTTACTTTAACCTTATTAACAATTAAACAACATAAAATTGTGCAAAAGAAGGGTCACATATTGAATTTTCCAATCAAAATTTTAAATTTTGGTCAAGCAATTTTTATGTCTGCACAATTCATATTTCATTTAGATGAAAATCCCCTTTAAAAGTGGTCAAACCCCTACATGAAAACCACAATACAATTAAAATTAGAAATGATGTACATCTACATCCTTTTTTATCATGCTATTCACTTAGTATAAATCTCCAGTGAAAAGGTCAAGGAAATAATCACAAAACTGAAGTTTGTAAAATAAATGTATGGTGCTTATACTACTCATCTACACTGTACTTGTATGTAGTAAGACCTGTCACACCATAATTACTTTATATAGCAAGTTGTGTGTGTCAACTGTTACCATGACAACAGAGACATTTACTGTCTGATTCCCTCCAGGATTGGAATCAGTCAACTTGCAGTTTGTAAGAATGAGTTTATGCTCTTGAAATAAAAAAAGCTGACAGTTTTGAATTTTGAAAAAAAAAATTCTCCAGAATTATTTTTGTCAAATATTGTCCACGACGAAAATTTATACACTTAGAACTTGTATTGTCCATAATTAACAGGTTTCGCCAATATAATAACTGTTGCAGAAAAAAAAATCTTGTTTTAAGTAAAATTGAGAATGGAAATGGGGAATGTGCCAAAGAGACAACAACCCGACCATAGAGCAGACAACAACAGAAGGTCACCAACAGGTCTTCAATGCAACAAGAAATTCCCGCACCAGGAGGCGTCCTTCAGCTGGCCCCTAAACAAATATATACTAGTTCAGTGATAATGAACGCCATACTAAACTCCAAAATTGTACACAAGAAACTAAAAGTTAAAATAATACAAGACTAACAAAGGCCAGAGGCTCCTCACTTGGGACAGGTGCAAGATCTGCAATTCTTATTATTATATGACTTATTCTTAACTTTATTCTAAAAGTTTGAAACATAGTTCCTTAAAGCTTCCACATGCTCACTAAAGCCTCATTAACAATGAAACAATAGTTTAAAAATGACTTATATATTTGCCATAAACAGTCTAGTAAATAGTCCCAAAACGAAAATTTGGAAAATAAATGTATGGTACTTATACTACTCATCTACACTGTACTTGTATGTAGCAAGACCTGTCACACCATAATTACTTTATATAGCAAGCTGTGTGTGTCAACTGTTACCATGACAACAGAGACATTTACTGTCTGATTCCCTCCAGGATTGGAATCAGTCAACTTGCAATTTGTAAGGATGAAATAATAAAATGCTTTGCTAGCATAGCCTAATACGACCACAGAGGTTGAACCCTGAACAGTTTGGGCAAATTTGGACACAATATTCAAGCTTGATACAGCCTGAATTTGGATTGTGATCAAATTTTTGACATAGTATAGGTTTCTGACACAAAATAAATGTCAAGATCTTACAAATCTATTGTGCAATACTGTGCAATTAAAGATTTCTTCTTGAAACTTTTCAAAAATTTGAGATTTGAAAAAAATTTGAAATTTTTTTTTTGAACCACTTAAAACAAATTGTAACCCCCAAAGTTTTTGTTTACCACCACACTCTATATACCCTCCTTAGTAGAATGTAACTTTGTAATACAATTTCAGAGAGATACATACACTTAAACACAAGTTTTTGTCTGGAAACAAGAAAATGCTTCTTTTTGGCCTTTTTGGGGCCCTAATTCCTTCATAAAATGGGCAGTACCCCTAAACTCAATCTTATCCTTCCTTTTGTGATTTAAGGAACCTTGTGGTATAATGTCAGAGAGATCCATACACTTACACACAAGTTATTGTCCAGAAACTACAAAAATGCACCATAACCCCCAAAATGAATCCCAACATTCTACTTGTGGTATTACACATTGTGGTACAATTTCAGAGCAATTGAAATGCTTATACACAAGTTATTATTCTGAAAGTATAAAAAAATCTTGTTATAGGCCCCTTTTTGGCCCCTATTTCCAAAACAGTTGGGACCATCAACCCCAAAATAAATCCCAACCTTCCTTTTCAGATTCATTCCCTTAAACTCAAGTTTTTGTCCGGAAACCAAACGTATCTTCGGATGACGCAAAACAGACGACACAACATCATACAATGATAAAAAAATGCGATCGTATAAAAAAAAAATTGCGCTCATATAAAAACGTTTTGAATCTTTTAACTTTTTTTTTCTACATGACCATTATTGTCAAAATAATGTAAACAAGGAAAACTTCTACACTTAGAACTTGTGGTATCCATAATTTACAGGTTTGGTCAATATAATAATTGAATCGTTGCAAATAGCAAATGGTGTTTTAAGATCTGCACTTCTGATTAGCATAAGACTTTTTCTTAACTTAATTCTATTAAAAATATTTGGAACATAGTTCTTTAAATCTTCCACATGCCCACTAAAGCCTTATTAAGTATGAACCAATAGTTAATGACCTATATATTAGCCATAAACAGTCTAGTAAATAGTCACAAAAAAGAAAGTTGGAAAATAAATGTATGGTGCTTATACTACTCATCTACACTGTACTTGTATGTAGCAAGACCTGTCACACCATAATTACTTTATATAGCAAGCTGTGTGTGTCAACTGTTACCATGACAACAGAGACATTTACTGTCTGATTCCCTCCAGGATTGGAATCAGTCAACTTGCAGTTTGTAAAAATGTATTTATGCTCACCAAAGTGAAAGCTGACAATTTGAATATAGATTTTTTTTCTCCAGGACCAGTTTTATCAAAATAAAGTCAACAAGAAAAATGTCTACACTACTAACTTGTGGTGTGCATTATTAACTGTTTGGCCAGTATATTAATCTGTACAGATAGCATAAACCTTATTAACAATGAAACCACATCTTCATGTGTAAAAGTATTTTCCAATCAATATTTCATATTACGTTTAAGCAATTCTTATGCCTGAACACTTCATATTTCAGTGATTGAAACCTAAAGGAAAATGCAGTAAAAGGTATATTAAATCATTCCAAAACAAAAGTTTGTAAAATAAATGTATGGTGCTTATACTTCTCATCTACACTGTACTTGTATGTAGCAAGACCTGTCACACCATAATTACTTTATATAGAAAGCTGTGTGTGTCAACTGTTACCATGACAACAGAGACATTTACTGTCTGATTCCCTCCAGGATTGGAATCAGTCAACTTGTAGTTTCTTAAAACCTTCTAATACTCATAAAATCTTTTCTATCTTACCTATTTTGAGGTATTTACATGGAAAGTGATTTCCATCTATTTCATGTTTTATTGGAAAGGATTCTGGTATATGGTCATTCTTTAATCCACTGTAAAAAATGAAACTGATCATGTAAACATTTATAAGTACAACAATGTATAATATATATCATTTGATAATTCATTAATTCCCACTAAATGGTATACATGGTATAGATAAGCAAAAATATGGTTTTTGGTGAGACAATTGAATTTTTCATTTCATCTTTTTAATTTCTATTTGATGACAGGTGCACAGAAAAACACTTTTTATTGAAAACAAAAATGATTCAAAATGTTAAAAATTCCGATATAGATATTGTTTTGAAGATCAGAACAGATAAATACTAAAAATTTATATATTTATTGATGCTATACATTGTATAAAACTATAAATGGATGACTATTCATGATATGTGTGTTAATATATACATCTTACTTTAATACATAGAACCAGTATTTAGCAAGTGTATGATAATTTAAAAAGCTCTTTTCTTCACAAAACTAGGGTATTTGTATGTATGTTTGGTGTTTCTACTTCTCATCCACACAGTACAAGTGAATAGTGAGACTTGGCAAACCCTAGTTACTTCTATAGCAATCTGTTTGTGTCAACTGTTACCATAACAACAGAGACTTTATCATTCATTTTCTGATATCCTCCAGGATTGGAATCAATCAGATTGCAGTCTAATTAGAAAAAACATATCCTATGTGTATAAATCTTGTCTTATTTATATGTATAATGTGCGACTGACATGACTGAGTGTATTTGGAAACTTCCACAGGATTAAAGGGAAACTTCGCAAAAAAATCAAAAATTGATATTATGTCCATTCTATATAGAAATGCTCAAATTTATAGATATTAAAGTTTTATTCCGCTAGATAAGAGATCACCATCGATTTTAAATTTAGAGTATCAATTCTCTGCGTTCCGCCATTTTGTCGTCTTCCCCGATTAAAAATCAAGATATGTCTATAAACCACAAAGGACCAAAACTATAGTAACCGATGTAGTCGTAATTGCGTGTCGATATCTTGTCAATCGTACGGTTGTTTTATCTGACAAACTAACTTGATACAGAACATGTTCTTATTTTTTTAAATAACCATAGTCTGTTATTTTTAAACTGTTAATATTGGAATTAGTTAAAAAGTCAAAGTTTAAATCATAAATAAGTGTTCCGTGAAAACTGTTTTCGTAAATCTAATTCGTTTATAATTCTTTAAAGTAATAAATTTTATTCAAATAAATTCGGATCTTCCATCATCTGATCACCAGCACGACTAAAGATATTACTCCCAAAGGTATTGTGAGGGGTGTGAGGTGACATGTCCAGGTATTCAAGCGATTTCCTGTCGGGCTTGCAAGTTCATGCATCGTTTCACTTCTGTAGGTATTGATCAGTGTACACAGCCGATAACTTATAACTCTCCATTTTGAACTATCAGGTGTATAAATTATAATATACATCTCTGTCTTGCGTGTCCGAAAGTGATATAATATACTAATCATTATTAAACTCGTACGCTTGTTTATAAATAACATTACTGGTGTAAAGAATATTATTTATAAAAATATAAATAATACAAAAAAAAAAAAGATTTGATAAAATAAAAATCTATTTACATTTTTTTTCCAAGGTTTAATTTGGGAAAATTTAATATATACTCGTTGTCAATAGTAAAGGACAGATTGGAACATACCAGAAATATTGATTTAAAAAAAATGTACGCACTTGTCGACGATTCATTTCTACGCCTGGGTAGAAAGTTACGGAGCTATATCGCAATTTAAAATATATACATGTATACATTGAACATAAGAAAGAAACATACATTTTGTGTAAATTGGGGTAACAGTTTTGTAAATAGACTAGTCCACGTATGCCAACAGTATGTAATCATCGAATTAGATAGACTATTGTATACCAAAAGAAGAAGAAGATGACCAATTTGATTTAAATATAGGTCGATATAATAACTTGCTTCGGTTCATCGAAGTTATGAACATAGTAAAATCACAAATTTATATATCAATTAGATCGTTCTCCAATAAAGGAAGAAATTCGACATCATCACAATTGTTCCGACATTCATGTACAATCTAATTTAAAAAGTTACATGGCTATCACTTACTTTTCGTTGGTTAATAGCTACACCAAAAGTCGTCGATGCGCTTTAAATAGCGTTATTAGATGGTTAACGAACAAGACTTAAATGAGATTAATTTCACTCCCGGCATGCTCAAAGACTTAAACTACGTCACATAAGTCAGGAAGTTTGATAAAATAAAATTCATTATTCCCAATTTTCTCCTAGTTATTACTTTTCATATCGAAATAAAACTTGGTGAATATGTTTTTTATGGTATTATGAACATAATAAGATGAAAAGTGAAAAATCGCGAATTATCCCTTTAACCTCATTCTCATCCATATTTAGTAGCTGAAAGGAATTTCTCTTTGCAATTTGTCAATTTTAATCTCCTGCCAACAACATGAACAAACTTTTAAGGATTCCCTCTGATGGTAAAAAAAAATGACGGAACAAGTTACAGATTGGATTAGCATTTGGATTTTCCTAACATGACCAGAAACCATGAAAACTGTTCGATATTACAAAAAAGTATGTACTTTCAATTATGCCTTTCAAAATTAAACTAAGATTTGATTGAGTTTTGTCTTTCTGTTTATTATGCAGTATTGCATTTTCTTTTCTTGTTTCTCCCTTCAGAACATCCCCCCTCCATTTTATTTAAGACATAGTATAGAGTAGTAGTATGGAGCATTAATTAATAAGTTCTTGAGTAAACTTCTGACTTGTGAATTACCTGTAATCAAATGTCTAATCTGTCTATCATTGTCTATTCTAGTACAAAATGTATTCAGCACAAATCCTTCAACATCACAGAATGTACTAACCTTTCTAGTAACTGGAGCATATGACTTTCTGATATTCCACCAAATATCTTAAACTTCTTCAAATTACATACATGTGTCTTTTCATATTTCCCAAATGTTATTGTCTGTACAATGCTTGGTTTATCTAATTTTAATATTAGGAACTGAAATAAAAAAATATAAGAAAATTAACTCAAATGCATTATAACATAACAATCATGACAATTAAAGGAGCAAATTTTAAAATTTCTAAAACATATATTTTTTATTAAAAAATGAAGGGAACATTGGTGTTATTTGATCAAGAGTTGTTTCAGGATACCATTGTTTAAAACTGTCATATTTTCTTCTTTTCTTGAATTTCTTTTGCATACATGGACAGCATTGCTATAATTGAATGTTTGATATAAATTGTCTGTGAGTGTCATATATAGATGTCCTAACTTTTCATAAAAATTTTCATGGACAATTAAAATATCATGTCCCTTCATATCATGCTTGTCTTCAAAATATTGATGTTGTTTTTTTTTAGAACAAATCACATATCACAAATCCCATATAAATGTACTAGTAATATCATTCAAGTGACAATGTGAGTAATCACTGACCTGTGGTGGATGATTAGAATCTGATGACCACCTAGACGACTGGTCTGTTGGCTTATCAAGGTAAATATTTCTACAAGAAATAGAATACTATATAATTTTTATGGTTCCAAAGGTTACCATTTAACTGCATGTAATTGAGATAATGATTCACTTAAATTATCAGCACACCACTTTGTCTACCAATAATTGTAACTCAGTGAAGGTCATCACTATGTAGACATCAAATATTTTGTTTAAACAAGTTAAAAAGCACCAGTAGTGCATTCCTAATACATTTTTTTTACTTTTGTTTGTGCTGTTGGGTGTCATTGTCAGGCTAAGCATACCCCAACTATTTTACTGTACTTCCTGGAATGGCAGGATATGTTATAACATTGGAATAGTTATGTTAATAAAGTATATATATTTATTCATATATAGAGATGAGAAAAGATTCAAAAAAACAAATCAAAACAATTCCTTCAATTTATATAAATTCATATATATAATATATATACAAAAATATATATTTAGCTTTTTTTTACATAGAACATCAATAAATGTGTTCAACTTTTACTCCAACTATGTGTACTTTAAGCTACAAAAATATTTTTTGTCATGCATCTGATTTCACCTTGATAGATGCACAAGCCTGATGAAGCTAATTAATGTATAGCGCAATATTGAGTATTTCTATTTAAAATCTAATAGAACTATATATTAATTAGCATGTGTAAGTTATATTCTTAGACATTTATATAATTTTAATTTAGTAACTGTATCAGGTTTTTTTAACAAACTGATTACTGAAAAATTATTACACCAGGGTTTTCGATATCACAAACTAGTCAAAACATTTACTAAATTTTATCATCGGTATAAAGACATCATTCGTAAATATAGCTCAACATGCAGACTTCTAATATGTTCAGGTATTTCACATCCAATTTTTTATGGAAATATTCTTTATAAAGCACAAAGGTATCAGTATTCACCTCAGAAACTTACAAAACCTTTGAATAGACTTATTAAGAAGGGATATAATTACGATACTGTTGTCAAGTCATTAAAGATTGCATATTTTGGCGTTAATATTGAGTCACTGATAAGGTCTTTGCATCGGAACTAAACACATTTATTCTAAAAACAGTTGTTGGCATGACACGGGTTATGTTCTTCTCATATATGTTATGATGATATGATACTAAACCCCTAACGGGAAGGATTGTGCCTGAAGTTCATATGATGAAATCATAATCTTTCAGTCAGTTTAATTGAAGTCTGGAGCTGGCATGTCAGTTAACTGCTAGTAGTCTGTTGTTATTTATGTATTATTGTCATTTTGTTTATTTTCTTTGATTACATCTTCTGACATCAGACTCGGACTTCTCTTGAACTGAATTTTAATGTACGTATTGTTATGCGTTTACTTTTCTACATTGGTTAGAGGTATAGGGGGAGGGTTGAGATCTCACAAACATGTTTAACCCCGCCGCATTTTTGCGCCTGTCCCAAGTCAGGAGCCTCTGGCCTTTGTTAGTCTTGTATTATTTTAATTTTAGTTTCTTGTGTACAATTTGGAAATTAGTATGGCGTTCATTATCACTGGACTAGTATATATTTGTTTAGGGGCCAGCTGAAGGACGCCTCCGGGTGCGGGAATTTCTCGCTACATTGAAGACCTGTTGGTGACCCTCTGTTGTTGTTTTTTATTTGGTCGGGTTGTTGTCTCTATGACACATTCCCCATTTCCATTCTCAATTTTATGATCCACTCCTAAATAGATTGAATGTTGATTGTTGCTATTTTAAGACATTACAATGTATATTTATTCATATACATGTACGACATGTACAAGCAACCAAATCTTTGTAGCATTGTCATTCCAAAAACATACAGGATTGATGTTCTATAGGTGAAGGCCATACATGCAATCGCCTGTTGTTGTTTACATCCCGACATCCTCAACAATACCTCTAATCCTTATATTTTTATCATGTCAGATGAAGATGATGAAAAATACTCATATTACTCAAAATCAAAACATTGGAATCTTTGCCAATGTTCTGTCGGCTTACATATATATACAAATGTACATGTGCTTTAAACATGTTATAAGAAATTCAAATTTTAATTTCCTTACTTTTAACATTGTTTACAAGTTGGGTGGGCTCTTCTGTGATTTGATACATGTAGTTATTGAAAACATTTTGTGAATGCAGAAGTCGTAGGTAATCACAATTCCGTAATGATAGCAGTGCTGATTGTCAATTATAAGAATTTAATTTTCTGAGTAAATAATGCAATATAGCATCATATTTTCCCATATTTTTCTAACCACTCGCTTGGCATGGGAACAGAGACAAGTGCCTGTAATTAATACACCTTATCACTATTTGTTCACCATTACTGGACAAAAATGCTGGACATCATATGGGTTTCTGTCAAATTAGCTGTCATAATACAAAATATCTGAGCCACTATGGAAAAGTGATTGTTGTATGACCATGATGACGTTAATAGTTCAAGCGGCACAGATTCTCTGGTCAGCTGGGACCAGCGATAAGGTGTATAGTCCCAGGTCCAACCATTTGTCCTTAAGGCCTCGATGACAAAGCTGAATTAAATATCAAAATTTTTGAGGGGAGGGGGGTTTTCTATTTATGCACACCAAACCATGGCAGTATAATCAGTTTGTTGAATGTGGCCATTGTCTGGCAGAAGCAGAAAGAACATAACACCCAGTTTCCATTGCATTAAAATATAAATTGAGTTCTACATCTAACAGATTTTTGTAGGATCAGATCGTCCAGTTGCAGGCACAGGTATTTGGGGCATGGACCCCCCTTTTTTGGACCTCTCTAAAAAAAAATTGTTTGGTGTTTTTTTATTTATTTTCAATTTTCTACAATGTATAAACATATATCAAGTCTCAACAATCCATTGCTAGTCGATTGCAATAACTTTTTTACTATCCATATGAGCCCCAAGTGAAAAAAGAAGCTCATACGAGCCCCAAGTGAAAAAAGAAGCTTCTTTTTTCACTTGGGGCTCGTATGGATAGTAAAAAAGTTATTGCAATCGATTATTGCAATGGATTGTTGAGACTTGATATATGTTTATACATTGTAAAAAATTGAAAATAAATAAAAAAAACACCAAACAATTTTTTTTTTAGTGAGGTCCAAAAAAGGGGGTCCATGCCCCAAATACCTGTGGTTGCAGATGGTCATGTATATATGCAGATTTGTAGTATTGTACTGTTGCGTAATTTTGGTAAATAATTTACTCATATTTAGTGTTTCTAATTACACAAATCTTTTCCTATCAATTTCAAAATTAACACAATGAAAAATATGTGTGACACATACTCTGGTAAATAGTTGTATGAAAAACTTGACCAATTTTTTATCTTGTATTTCAAAATTTCTTTTCCAGTGTCTGCCATACTTGATCTTCACTGCGTGATATTTTAAGAAACCGGAACTCAGTGATTGATATACAATTTTTTTTTTATGATATAAATAGAATGCAGCTGTCCACTAAACATTGAAATACAATCAAATTATGATATATAGTTTTGTCTAGTCATTTCAATTTCCATCTATTTTCACGGCTTCGTCACTTCTTTAAAAAATATCATTCATAGTTCCGGAATCATTATCCGTCTTTCGTTAGAAATTAGAATCATTTTCAAACTTCCGTTGCCGACCGGTGCAAAGTTTCAACTAAAAAAAGCCAAAGATCCCAAAGTTTTACTACATCAACCGATCTTAGATTGTAACATTATGTTACAAAGCAAAATTTTAGTTGGGAGAAACTACTTGCAGTCATCATGCCTTAAACAGAGAAAGGTTGTCTATCTGGTTATTGAAGTGATATGATACTCAACTAAAGTGTCAAGTTTTAGTTTTAGTTTTATGGAACATGATGAACTTATAACTATTTTGACCCACCATCACTTGACAGACACAATAGTTTGCTATACTAAACCTACTGACACAATACAACCATAAGCCATATTTTTTTTAAGTCCAAGCAAAGTGGAATTTTATCTCCATGAGTCAGCAAGACTAATTCTGTCTACATAGAGAATATGAGATTGTTCTAATACATCTTTATATCACTATTTGGAAATCTGTCCGGCTTTTACCAGAGAAACTGCCCCACTTGAACTATTGACGTCATACAACAACCACTTTTCCATTGTGGCTTCATGAATTTTTTATTATGACACTAAAATTTTATTGAAACCTTTTTGATGTCTACTTATAGCAAATATACAAATGGGATAAAGGTGTATGCTCATACAAACTATTCTTTATAGATTTTCTATTGCCTTTTTAGTTTAATTATACCCCATGCAACGAAGTTGTGGAGGGTATAATGTTTTTGACCCATCCGTCTGTCTGTCAACCAGTCCTGTTTCTTGTCATCGCAACTCCTCTTAAACCACACAACAGAATTTCATGAAACCTTTTTAGATAATAAGGACATACTATGTAGATGTGCATATCGATAGGAAATTACGATTCAATTTGTTTTCTAGGAGTTACGCCCCTTTGAACTTATTTGCTACAATATAATACTGCAACAGTTTTTTTTAGATAATAAGGACATACTATGAAGACGTGTATATCGGCAGGAAAATATGATTCAATTTTTTTTCTAGGAGCTACGCCCCTTTGAACCTATTTGTTACAATATAATACTGCAACAGTTTGTCTTCACAACTCCTCTGAAACCACACAATAGAATTTCATGTAACATTTTTTAGATAATAAGGATAACTATATTGTAGATGTGCATATTGACAAAAAATTAAAATTCAATTTTTTTTTCTAGGAGTTGCGCTCCTTTGAACTTATTTGCTTCAATATACTACTGCAACAGTCAGTCATTGCAACTCCTCTGAAACCACACAACAGAACTTCATGAAACCTTTTTAGATAATTAAGGACAAACTATGTAGATGTGCATATCCACAAGGAATTATGATTCAAATTTTTTTTCTAGGAGTGACACCCCTTTGAACTTATTTGCTTCAATATACCTCTGCAACAGTTTGTCATCGCAACTCCTCTGAAACTACACAACAGAATTTTATGAAACTTAGTAGATAATAAGGACATACTATGTAGATGTGCATAATGACAGGAAATTATGATCCATTTTTTTTTCTTATACAATTTTTTTTTCTTAAAGTTATTTTATTTCTCAAGTGACAATACAGGGTATGTGAGTGAGCTCACCAGGTCCTTTAATTGTTAATAAATAAAATTACTTTGCAATCAACATTAAAAGTAGATATATAAAGATGTGGCATGAGCATGATGAGACAATTCTCCATCCATGTCGCAATTTGTAACAGTAAACCATCCATCATACATGTTTGTCAAAGTACGGTACTCATAATTGATCCATATAGTATTGAATTTTAATTATCCAAAACAACATGTCAGACAGCTTTAGTTGTTTAGTAAACAACTTTGAAAATGATCATGATAAGTTTATACTTGTTATGATAATATTTTTGTAAAAAGAAAAGAATCTGGTTTTTTTCTTCTCAAAATTCTTATGCTTATGATTAATTTTTTAAGTCATGATCAGTGCAAATTGAAGAAGACAAAAAGTGATTTTTTGTACAAATATAAAAGACCTGCATCATTTGTAAAAATGTATTCCAAATAAAATTATGATAACACAGAAGTATAAAATTTCTGCAAAATTAGTCAACCGAAACAAGAAGACAGATTTAAAAGAAAACAAGATGTTTAAGAATTGGGAAATCGAAAGTACAATCAGTACATGTATATGCAACAATAGATTAATACTTTATGAGATTGAATTTTAATGTGGTAGCCCATCAGGCAAAAGGCTGATTCATTTATCACACCTATAGACATAAACTGATTAGTCTGTTTGAATTAATGTGAAGATTGATAAACACATAAGAGCCTTCATTTATAGTTTGTGTCTTATTTCAGAAATTGTGTAAAGATATAGTTAAAAGGATTCCACAGGCAAATCACTACAGGTAAATGTGTAAAACAGTTTGATTTTTTTTTTTCAGATAAAAAATGTACATGTTTTATTTTCTAATCCATTGTTGATTAAAATGATATACATATGCCATTCAAAAAGATGAGTTTTATTATACTCAGAACTATATGAATATCTAACCAAGTCATTTGCATGTCTACTGAGTTAAGACATGTAATATGGGTTAAAGTCATACATGTACATGTATGAAACTTCAAATTAAAAAAAAATGGATGCATATGGTTTTTTTATAACTAAATGGCTAGTTTTTATTATAAAACTTGTGTACATATACATTTTTATGAAGAAAATTCTTTAATTTGTCCAAATTTAAAAAATATTTGTTTGTAAATGTTGACTTCCCAGACAACAATTTGCCAACATGTTTTCAGTGTGTAATTAAAATGTACCTCAACATGTATAAATCCTATAATCACAATTTGCAAGTGCGAAAGGAAAAAAAATAATTTGAAAAGAGAGTCAACAAACTTAAATATAGCTCCTTTAAAGATATAAACTATATATTATTGTACATATTAGTCATGTGCTTACCTGAATATCTATGCTTCTTTGTTAATTGTTTATTATTTTTTACAGTACTTTGTCAGATCCTGACTTTCTTCATGAAAGTATTGTGCCAACAGAACATTTCCAAAAAAGTTTGCCTCGTCTCCCAATTCCACCATTAGAGAAAACATGTGAAAGATATCTTGCAGCACAAGAGGTTATACTTACTCCAGAGGAGCTCCAGAACACAGCAGTTATTACAAATTACTTTAAAAACCATGATGGACAAGGTTGTTTACTAATCAGATATGAAATACTTTGTGTTATTTAATTCATAATTTCTATGACCATGTTCAAGTGAAATTCTGTTCATACATTTTGTCATAAAACATATAAATTTGTGATAATTTTCTCTAATCTTACCATATTCCCAAATTCGTTAGATCATTAGCTAAAATAAGGTATGTCAATGAATTTTTAAGAGAATGAAAATATTTGACTTTGCTGTAATGTAAAGGGTCAGTTGCATATATTTTTCGATAAACATGCTACTGATATGCTTTTACTGAAGTTAAATTGTTTAAGGAGATACCAAAGGAGTAATAAAAGTCAAAATGTAAAACAGACAAGTGATTAAAATACAACACAGTGAACTAAAGCTTTATCTACACTAACCCAGCAAGGGATACTGCAAAAGTATAAGCAGCTTCTCATGCGGTATGGGCTTTGCTCATTGTTGAAGACCGTACGGTGACCTATAGTTGTTAATGTCTGTGTCATTTTGGTCTTTTGTGGATAGTTGTCTCATTGGCAATCATACCACATCTTTTTTATATCTTCTCCACTAGTGGCACCTAATCTGTTGCTCAAGACAATTTAAAATCTGGTGTCAAGTGGCATTCAATGATGTCATAAGCAGTCAAGAAGATAATAGAATTGTGGCTTAGACACTTTGAACTTATCATAACAGTTTTAGTAAAATAAAGTTTTTTTTAATAATTTTGTACTAAAATCAGTCTCTTTAAATTCCAAGGGTACATGGCTTTTGATTTTTAGATGGGTTAGTGTTGATCATTACATCTTTTTTCTATTGTTGCTGTTGATATCTATTCAACATGTTCAACTTTTGTGTTGCCGTCTCTGTATTCTGACTGTTTAGGCATCATACCAAAGTCTATTTCATATTTGTTGAAATCTTACTGCCAGAAGTAATTAAAAGTTTTCTTATGTTTTAGAACTGAACAACATTTTGATTGCTGAAGACAAGAAAAACAAACATACCAGCTATGTGACAGGTAAGGCAAGAAAAAAAAACACAATATAATTTTGGGAAAAATTAATAAATATAGTTTTATCTACTTTTTATGACAGTTGATTTAGGACAAAAAAATATAAAATCACATTTAATGAATGAGTATACAAGTTAAAACAAACACATTTTGTAAGAGAAAAATCAAGTGAAATATTTTGTTATAATTACATTAGATTTATGTTTCATTATTATACATTATTCTGATTGGCTACACTGCAATCTCGCATTATTCCTTATCCAACTTCATTACACGATAAAATTTATCATTCATGATGACACGAGGTCTCACAATAAAGTGCACAGGTAAATTAAATAAAAACGATAAAAATCGTGTTTTCATGATCCTACTTAAAAATGTAATTATAGGTATTGAATGCTTCTTTTTGTAACTTCATCGCTTCATACAAAATGTACTTTGGTCAACACTTTTACACCCTAATGAAGTTACAAAAAAAATGCTTTTCCACTTGACAAAAAAGGAACACAGAAGTTAGATCTGGCAAAAAAATTAGACAAAAAGGAACACAGAAGTTAGATCTGGCAAAAAAATTAGACAAAAAAGGAACACAGAAGTTAGATCTGGCTAAAAAAAAATAGACAAAAAAGGAACACAGAAGTTAGATCTGGCAAAAAAATAGACAAAAAAGGAAAGGAACACAGAAGTTAGATCTGGCAAAAAATTAGACAAAAAAGGAACACAGAAGTTAGATCTGGCAAAAAAAATTAGACAAAAAAGGAACACAGAAGTTAGATCTGGCAAAAAAAATAGACAAAAAAGGAAAGGAACACAGAAGTTAGATCTGGCAAAAAATTAGACAAAAAAGGAACACAGAAGTTAGATCTGGCAAAAAAATTAGACAAAAAGGAACACAGAAGTTAGATCTGGCAAAAAAATTAGACAAAAAAGGAACACAGAAGTTAGATCTGGCAAAAAAAATTAGACAAAAAAGGAACACAGAAGTTAGATCTGGCAAAAAAAATTAGACAAAAAAGGAACACAGAAGTTAGATCTGGCAAAAAAAATAGACAAAAAAGGAAAGGAACACAGAAGTTAGATCTGGCAAAAAAAAATAGACAAAAAAGGAACGCAGAAGTTAGATCTGGCAAAAAAAAAAATTATCTTGTATGTCTTTCCTTTATAAAGAATTTTATATTTCTTAGAAAGAGTAATCAGTATTTAAAAATACTCTGAATTCTTTAATTTGAAATCTTAATATTTATTGTTTTTCTTTTTTCTGTTTTGTTGACTAGAGGCATGGTTTGATATGTATCTGAAAGCCAGAGAATCAGTAGTGCTGAACTATAATCCATTTATAGTGTTCCATAATGATCCTAAACCAGAATATCAGAATCAGGTAAAAATATCATATATAATGTATTTTATTTTTTTCCATGGATGTTTTGCATCAACTTGGAGCAGATGGTATGATGAAAAAGAAATAATTTCATTGGGTTTAATGATAGAGAGAAAAAGTACAAATGTAGTTCTATAAAAAAAAATCATATTTTGTATGATTTTCATAGAGACAACAATGTCGAGGATCTGAACAACCTCAAAAGGTTACATTGAAGCATACAACAATAATTTAAACACATGCTGTAAAGTAAGCTATAAAACTATAAAATGTAAGTTTATATATTTTTTTTTTAAATATTATATTTTTATGGCAGTTTTATAAAAAAAAAATCCAAAGCTGTTTGTTAGCAATTATTTTACTTAAATATGGCCATTTGCGAATAATAACATTTACATTACTAATTTAACTACACCAGATACACATTTTGACAATAAAGTCTGATCTGACCAATAGGACAAATAAAAGATCATAAAATTAAACAACACTACCAAACATGACTGTAGTTACCACATTGAACAATGCTGTGAATTTTGCATATAAAATTAACATTTGAATTTTAGCTGCTTAGAGCCACAAACATGTTAGTGTCATCCATGAAATATCTGAAGACATATAGATCAAAAGTTTTAGAACCAGAAGTTTTCCATCTGAATCCTGGTAAAAGTGATAATTTGAAATTTAGAAATTTTGTAAGGTATGGCATTCTTATATTTGTAAGGAAAGTCTTTCAGGGGGAATATGGATCATACATTGTTTTTATCCTAATAGTATATATAATGCCTTACACATTGATTAAACAAATTATTTGAATTGGTCACAGTTAGATTATTAAGCACTATTATGATGCAATGCAGATATATGATAGATAATTAAGAATATGAATTGCTGTACATGAAATATTTATACCCCTAATTACATTCCAAAGTGATAATACAAAAGGGATGATTTAGTTAGGGTTGTAGGAAGAAAGGCTTGAAATAATTTATTATATCTTGCATATTAAAACAGGTAAAAATGGAATAAACCAAATATTTAACAAAACATTTTTAACAAAACAACAGTCCACACCAACCATCAATACTAGACTCCCAGAGAAAAACAACAACAAACAACACATAATCTAGATATCTTGACTTGGTTCAGGAACAGAATGTGGTTGGATTTAACCAATTTCAAGTGTGTAACCCCCTTCTTTTCTAATATCTTGATCATACATGGTAAAAATAAAACACAAACATATTGCTCAGTGAAAATCATCAACAACACTCCCAACAGGTTTTCTGAAGTCAACAGTAGTCAGGTTACATTTTTTCAATTGGCAGAGGGAGAAAAATCTGAATAAAACAAGGTAACTGTAGTAGATACTAAAAATCTTCTTTAAAGATGATAGGTATAGATGATCTATTACCTTCAATGAAATATGTGTAATTTAAATTAAAATGTTGAAATCAAATAGGAAAAAACATCTGACATCACAGTCCATGATCAGAACTCAGTTTGTTATTTCATTTTCTTTGTAGAAGGTTACCCGAGTTAATATCCTGGTATGGCGCTTACTGGTACAAAGCATTTCCCTTAGATATGAGTCAATATTTTAGATTATTCAACTCTACACGAATACCAAAGTAAGAATAAAAAACTCACTGTAATTGATAGTGTAAACAATATTTTATTTTGAAAATAATAAGGTAAACATTACAATATGACAGTGTTGTTATGATGGGATTGAAAAGGAGTGAATTTTCACTTTGACAAATTCAATCCTCTCTTAGAATTCTTGAAAGAGAACAACCTAAAACAACATCAAAGATTGATCCAACTTGAAAGTCAAGTCTTGTTATTCAACTCATGGGTCTGGTGATTGCTTGGACAATCACATTTGTACTATGAACCAAATCAATAGATTTATTTTCTACAGACAGTAACATAAGAAAAAAATTGTAAAGGTTCCACGGAACCCAGTGTCGTGTCTACTTTATGAATCTAACAAAACATTTTAAGAACTTTAACTGCAGACTGTATGTGATGTTAACTGTAAGAAAAACTAAGTCCATATAAAATTAATATACGGAAAAACAGGAAATATATATTTACAAAGATTACTTCTAGATACTAGCTTTTGACCATAAACAAGCTTTGATGGAAATCCATGATAGTTTAAGAAAGTTATTAAAATTTTGAAAACTTGAACCACAAAGTGAATGTAACGTTAACTGGCAGAAAGACTAAATCCATTTGTAAAATATGAAAAAAAATCCTTTTTTTTTTTTTTTACAACATTTACTTCTGGATACCATCTTTTGAGCATAAACAATGAGTTAATCAATGTCTGACAGTCTGTGCCAATCTGTTTTTGGGTTTGTCTGACTGAAAAAGAAATTTGAACTTTTCTATTTTGTATGCAACTTATAAATCTTAAAAGTTCTATCTGATTTTTTGTCTTGACATTTTGTTGGTCAAACAGAGTTCGAAATACACTGGTCTTCTTTTGTGAACCAACAAGTACTGTGATTTGTGAATCACAGTGTCAAATACAGTTCTTGACAGTCTAGTTAGTTATTGAGAAAAACCCTTTCTTTTTGTTATAATTAGCCAAGATTGAATAATGATTACTAGTGAAAGTTATGATATATTCTTGTACATTACAGACACCATTTGTTCTGAGGTAGAAATTGACTGCTAATAGATCATCACCACTACGCTAGCTGCTTAAGTTCTTACTCCTGTCATGTGCTCAAATTGTTATGTGCACTGAGTCAATTTATGTTTGTAGGAGTTTTTCATTTACTTTCTAATTTTGAAGATTCAAAAATGAGATAATATAATTGGATTTGACAGATTTTTTCTATAGAAACACATTTCTAGGGAAAAAAAATCAGCTTGATATGAAGTTAGATTAAGAATTTTTAGTATGATGTTATTTGAAGATGTAATTATACATGTTATAATTTTAGTGCTATTTTGTGTAATTTGTAGACATGGTAAAGATGAACTATTTACAGATGAATCAGCTAAGCATATTCTTGTGATGAGGAATGGAAATTATTATATCTTTGATGTTTTTGATAGAGATGGTAAGATACAAAACCATTATTAGGTCTTAATATAATAATAAAAGTTGATTTAGAACAGCTACGGCGGAGTGGGGAAATATGATGGATTCTTTTCCTGTGTGGGTATAGATATGCTATATTTAGGTCTTCATATAATAATAAATGTTCATTTAGAACACCTATGGCAGAGTGTGGAAATTTGATGGATTCTTTTCGTTTGTGAGTACGGATATGCTATATTAAGAATACTATTTGCTTTAAACAGTCTGGTTTGATATGAAAGACATGATATTAGATATTAAGGGATATATTCCTCCAGGGTATTTTTAAATCTTCTAAATGAAAGAGAAATTTGAGTACAGTTTCGTGAGGTTGATTTTAAACTATCATTTATTGATGATTAGAATTTAAAAAAAAACTAAAACAGATTTTAGTGATGCATTGTGTTATATGACATTTGAGATTTCAAGAATTTTTCTTTACACAAGGTCAGCTTTACTGTTGAAACAAAACACTGCAATATTTGAACGAAACTTTTGCTTTTCGATTTTGAAAAGCAAATATTTGACAAAAATTTTGGTGTTTTCTTGTTTTATTTTCTGTGATGTTGAAACTCAAACCACAATCATATTGCCAGAAAAAGATGAATCCAAATGTTGAACTCTACAAGAAAAAAATTATAATGGCTTACAATAGTTAGAAGCTTTTTATCCATTCTTGTTGTATAATTTTAGAAGGTTTTATTGTCGATAAAGTAACTTTGTTTTGAAAAAAAAACAAAAAACTGTAGTGAGCCATGGGGAACAAAACTGAACATTATATACTACTACACTTATTGGATCATTACATTTGATTAAATTTCTTTCTTGCAGGAATGGTTTTAGCACCTGATGTAATGATGGCCCATTTGGATTATATTCTAAAAGACAGTCGACCAGCTCCTGAATATCCTGTTGGAGTTCTGACTTCTGAAAATCGTGATACATGGGCTACAATTAGACAACAACTCTTAAATTCAGGTATTTATGTGTATTTTGTCAACAATTGTTGAACAATGCCATGACAAAAATTAGGCAACAACTTATAGCTTCTTGTATGGATTGTTATTTGATTATTTGATTTAAGTTTTTGGATTTTCCCACATTAGATTTTGATTCAGAATACATTTTTTTTTAAATATCTTGTATGCATTAAAAATTGCCAGAATTATGCAACATTTTTGCAATTCAAAACACCTTTTTGTCCTTAAGCACAACATGACACAAATTGTTTCATCAGTCAGTGATCGATGTCATACTTAATAGGATTGATTGTCATCATGCATAGTTTTTTAACATAATTTTCATATTAATGATTATTTTTAAGTAAAATATCATTCATTGTTAAAGTAATTCAAATTAATGTTTCATCGTGAATATATGTTGGTAGCCAAATTTTTTGCAGTCTTCACACTTAAAACTATTATGTTAAGCTGCAGTGAACATTTTGCTATGGTGTAGTAAAGTTGTTTAAAGTAGGTAAAATAACAACAGAAAAAATACCTTTAAGCAATTTTGTATTCCATTTTAACCAAGGATCACAATTCACGAAGTTGTGATGTCATTTTCATTTTTTTCCTTTTTTTTCAGGCAATGAGAATACCCTACAGCTGATAGACAGTGCAGCTTTTGTGTTGACATTAGATGATTGTGCTCCTACAGATCCTAATGATATCACTAAAAACTTTTTACATGGTGATGGAAAAAACAGGTGCTCTTATGAGGGTCTGAATGGGGGGGTCTGTTATTCTGTAAACATTTAATTTTCACCCCTTTTTTCTCTAATCTTCAAAAAATAAGTCTATTCTTTAAAAGTGATTTTTTACGCATAAAAAAAGAGTAAAAAACATTCTTTCAAATGAATGAGAACGGTAATTTCCAAACAACAGCAAGGCTTTCATTTGTTTCTCAACAATGACGTATTGATGTGTATTGTACTCCATGGTTAAAGTGCTAGTTCCTTGAAGTAACAAGTCAAAGTTCTCATCAGTTCTTTACAGTGATTTTGACTACATATATGAAGATGTGGTCTAATTGTCAATGAGACAACTGTTCAAAGAGACCAAATGACACAGAAATTAACGACTATAGGTCACTATACGGCATTCAACAATGAGCAAAAGCCAACCGCATAGTCAGCTATAAACAGGGGCGGATTCAGGTTTTTTGAAAGAGGGGCCGTAGTTTGTAAAGATAGCCGAGCGGACTAAAAACATAAAATAAGTGAAATATGCATTTTTTAAACGGTTCCTGGCGTGGGGCATGCAAATTTTGTAGTTGCTGGTAAGGTGTAAGGGTTGGACATTTTTAAATGCTGCATCTTCCTATCAATTTATATCATTAAATGATAGTTTGGATCCAAGAGCTATGTACTGATACATTTAATGTGTGATTTGTCAGTAAAACATAGGCATGGAAAATTCTCGCACGTTTGTTGTAAGTTAAGTTAGAATAACCTCATAGGGTTCTTGTTGTTAACAAGATATACGCTGGGCTATTCGATTGAATTTGAAATACAACCGACACGAGTTAAAAAAGACAAACAAGAAATTTTTATCCAAATGTTTGGTTGATATGTTTCACTCAACAACATTAAGGGAAGTAAAGGGTTCCAAATCAATAAAAGACTAAGAATGAGTGTGAAATGACAACGAATTTATGAATGCCCACCGACAAATGAAGACATAAAGGCCACACCCAGCAGGCAGGTTGCAGTCTGGTCTTGAAAAAAGTATTCCATATATCAGTTCGGCGAAACAGACATTCTGGTCAGACATGAAAACCCCTGTTACCAAAAAAAATGCCTGCTTTTAATCATCATGTTTATTTAATGCTAAATAATTCTGTTGGGAATTTTCGTTTCTAATAGCAAAAAAGTGGACAAGATTGTTCAAAGTTTTGCGTCTAGAATTTTTGTTTAAGGCAAAAATCAGAGTTAATTTTTTTTCTCTCAAAATATATCTTAGACTGTCTCCTCAAATCAAATGGTTCGTACTTACGAATTTAAATCTATATAGAGCTTATACTGACTGGGGATCATTATTCAGCTATATTATTTTAAAATAGGCTGGGGCGTTTGTGGTTAAACATGTTTCCGTAGTTAGATACTATTGTTGTGGAACTTTTTTTTCATGAGAGTGCTATAGAGCATTACTTTTTGTTAAGTGGAATAGTGAAATAGAAGTCAATATGTTCTTGCTAAATCCTGTGTCGCTTTGAAGGTGTCATGATTGTCATCCTCAGCCTACGCAATGTGTTACTGTAATTTGAATTTCAAAATGACTGAGAGACGTTTTATTCGACGCACTGCAGGTCAACTCCACCATATCGAATCACATGACTTTGATAATCAGTAAATTCCAGCGAAAAATATAAGTCAAGAATTGTCGTATAAAAATTAAATAGTAGTACACGGGAAATGGCAAAGTTCACCATGTTCACGAAGTCTAGTCTGATTAATCATTTAAAAAAAACAAAGTCCGAGCAAATGGGGGGGCTGGTGGCGGATCCAGAAATTTTCATAAGTGAGGGCCCACTGACTGACCTAAGAGGGGGCCCGCTCCAGTCACGCTTCAGTGATTCCCTATATAAGCAACCAAATTTTTTCCCAAAAAGGGGGGGCCCGGGCCCCCTGCCCCCCCTAAATCCGCCTCTGGCCACTGAATTGAAAGTCCGAGTAGAAGTATCGGAAACCAGTTCACATTGACTGAATCCTATAGTCTGTTATCACGAAACCAAAAAAAGGTTTACCAAGTTTGTTCACTTTTATCATATTTTTACAATGATAATTTTGATAATTTTCTTTAAATTTTAAGAAGGGAAAATTCTGTTAACAGTTAATTTTTAGCGTTTTCTTTTATTAATCATTCAATATTCATTATATTTTTAGACCACACATTTCTCTAATCTTTATTTTTTTCCCCCATTATTCTCTAATCTTCATTTTTTAAGGGCATTATTCTCTAATCATTTAACCCCATCCAAACCCTCTCTTATACTACAAATGCACACCTTTCTTCACTTTTATTTTACATTTGTTATTTTAATGAATACTTACCTAGTAGTACCATTAACAGTGATAGGGTCATGAAGGGAGAAGTTAAAATTTTAAACTGATGTTATAAAAACACACACAAAAAAGAAAAATAACAGCATACCTTACAATATATCACAAATCCAATAAAATGATGAAAAGGAAACAGATGGTAACATATATTTCATTGATGAATACCAACATTTTTCTTATGGCACAAATGCCACTCATTAGAGAAACTAAGACTAGATAAAATCACTACTAAATGCTTTGTTTTGCAAAAGGCCATGTTTTGAATGCAATAAAGAAAAACAATAAAGTCCTTGAAGTATCTTTCTTTTTGACAAGGAATGTATAGCTTGTGTAAATCTTAAGTATTCATTTGATTATACATGTATCAACAGAAAAATTATTCCATTGTACTAGACCATATTTCTATTGCAATAAAGAAACAGAGTAAAATACTTGAAATATATCTGTCTTTTTTTAAAAAGGAAACTATATTTTGTGTAAATCTTGAATATTCATTTGATAATATTATCACAAAAATCATTCCATTGCACAAGACCATATTTTCAATGAGATAAAGAAACAGAGTGGAGTACTTGAAATACCAAGTGAAAGTGTTGGTTGTGTAAGCTTTGAAATTTCATTTGATTATATCAACAAAAGCATTCCATTGCAAAAGACAATATTTTCAATTTCAATAGGTAATAGAAAGAACTGTAAATGCAGAAATCATTGTGTGCTTTATTTTAGGGATTGTTAAACAAACATCTATGAACTGGAGTTTAATTATTGTGATTGAAAAAAAATGCTGCATACAAAAAAAAGTTATCAAAAGTTTTATTTTTGTGACTTCTATTTCATAGCAATTTTTACAATAATAATAACTTCACAAAATATTTGAAATTCTTATGTTTATAGTACTCTATTTCTTTTTCTTTTTTTTCAGATGGTTTGACAAGAGTTTTTCCTTGATATTTGATAAGGAAGGTGTTGCTTGTGTGAACTTTGAACATTCATGGGGAGATGGTGTGGCTGTAGTCCGTTATATTAATGAGATATACAAAGATTCAACAGAGAATCCTAAAGTACACCCTGACACTAAGCCAGCAACTGTTGATTCTTCTCAAATTGTACAGTGCTTAGGTAAAACAACATTAATGTGAATTGATAAAAAAAAAAGATGTGCATGTGTTGCTTGTATTGTAGTGTGGCTTGTATTGTAGTGTGTTATTATAAAAAAAAAAAGATAATAATAATATTGTGAATTTCTTAACCTTGACCTTAAATCTTAAACTATATGTTTTTGATAATAAGAAAAACATAGGCCAAACCTAATGTTTACAGGTTTAGAAAAAAGATGGTAATTAATTTGTTTTCCTCCAGTTTAAGATACTTAGTCTGTTAGTTGTTTTTAGCTCACCTGCCCAAAGGGCACCACTTGGCGTCCTTTGTCTGTCGTCTTGTCTGTAGTTAACTTTTACAAAATTCTTCTACTGAAACTACTTAGTCAATTTAACCAAACTTGGCCACTATCAACTTTGGGGTATCTAGTTTAAAAAATGACCCGTCCAACCAACAAGATGGCCACCATGTCTAAAAATAGAACCATGGGGGTAAAATGTAGATTTTGGCTTGTATCTTTGAAACCAAAGCATTTAGAGCAAATCTGTCAATGGGTAAAATTGTTCATCAGGTCAACATCTATCTGCCATGAAATTTTCAGACGAATCAGACACCCCATTGTTAGGTTGCTGCCCCAAAATTGTCAATTGACCTTTTCAGGAGTTGTTGCCCTTTAAAGTCAATTTTTAACATTTTTTAGTAAATTTTTGTAATCTTTTACAAAGATCTTCTCAACTTTATCTACTGGGCCAAATAGAATAAAACTAAGCCACACTTTTCAGTAGGGTATCTTGATTGAAAAATGTATCTGATGACCCTGCCATCCAACCAACATGGCTTGCTATATAGATGGGAAAATTGTTAAAAAACAAAATTTCAAATGGTCACAACTTGAACACTAATTTAAATAATGATAAGGTGTCTTCAGTAATTATTGTAAGATTACACTGGGATGACCTGCTTTTAATTTAACTACTGGGATGACCTGCTTTTAATTTAACTACTGGGCCAAATTAAACCAAACATGGTCTCAATCAATTATGGGGTATCTAATACTATTTATTAGGATTTAACCTTATTTTACATAATTTCCAAAACCACCTGCATCAGGTGAGCGACACAGGCTCTTGAGAGCCTTTAGTTTTTAATTTTATTTGCCTAAAGCATAAAATTTAATATAACTTAAAATTGATACTGGATGTTTCATACAATTCACCATAATATTGTTCTGTTATTTTCTCTATAGATTTCACACTAGATAATAATGTAAAAGAAGCTATAAAAACAGCCAAGATCAATTTTGATAAACATGTGGGTGCTTTAGATCAACATCACTTGGAGTATTTTAAAATAACAAAGAAGACAGCTAAAGAATTCCGCATGAGTCCTGATGCTCTGATGCAGTTAGCTATACAGGTATTTTAACTGTGGATTCATTTATTTTAGTGGGTACCAATTTTCGTAGATTGAGGAAAACTTGCATATTCGCAGATATTTGATTTCCTGGTATAAAAAGTCAGCATTTAATCACAGCAAATTTGCAATTTGTTGAAATTTAACGAATCCACAGTATTTTATTGAAAAATATGTTATGATCATAATTATCAACCGACAATGAAAGATAGAATTGATTGAATTACTTTACCAGTTTCATGAGCAATTTATTAGTTAATTCCCTATGTTCCTTTAATTCCATATTAAAAAGATACTAGTTTCACAGAATACTGCTTGAGTGGTGGATATAGATTCTATCTTGACATTTTGTAGGTTTTGAGCTTTTTTCAATGTTAAAGACCTTTTTTCAACTGTCCTTATGATGAACAGCAATAAAAAGCACTGTTTCTTTAATATTTTAGATAATTTGTAGTAACTCGTTGGATTATTATCTGATTTGAATCAACAACTCACCATTTATTTTTCCACTAGCTAAACAGAAACTTTATTTACCAATTAATTTTATGGAGACTAGTTTTTAAGAGAGTTGGTTTAGGTTATTTTTCTGAAGAATATTGTGTAAAACCTGATTCTTTCATGCCATTATCTACAGATATTTCGAATCTCATCCTGTCAAAATTGCCTGTGTGAGATATTTCCATGTGCTTGGTTCATTGTCCATCTGGTGTAACGTTGTAATTTTTTCCGGTATTGTTGTTTTTATGTTTGATATTTAAAATTTGTCCCTATACATTAGACAAGCAAACAAAATATTTGAATATGTAGCTATTATCATAAAAGACATATTTTCTTAATTGGCATACTACAATTAATATGGTTAATTTGTAGCTATAAATATAACATGTTCTTTTCAGATGGCCTACTACAAGTAGTATGGTAAATTTGTGCCTAAAAATATCACATGTTCTTTTCATATGGGCTACTACAAACAATAGGTAAATTTGTAGCTATAAATATAACAAGTTCTTTTCAGATGGCCTACTACAAGTAGTATGGTAAATTTGTAGCTATAAATATAACATGTTTTTTTCAGATGGCTTCTACAAACAATATGGTTAATTTGTGCCTATAGATATACATGTTCTTTTGCAGATGGCCTACTATAAACAGTATGGTAAATTTGTTGCTACGTATGAATCTTGCAGTACAGCAGCATTTAAACATGGCCGAACTGAAACAATGAGGCCTGCCACAATGTACACTAAACAAGCTGTTGAGATGATATGTAAACAAAATATCACAGCAAGTCAATTAGAATTAGGAAAAGCATTAATGAATTGTTCTGATCTTCATAACAAGCTAACCAAGGATGCAGCTATGGGTAATAATACATAGTATTTTTAATTGAATTTTGTTTGAATTACATAAGTTATCGGTATATATTTGTAACAGTAGAAATGTTCTTAAAAGTAAAACTAAGCCATTGTTTAATTGAGTTTTAGATTCATTGAAGGTAATATAATTTTTCAATGAGGGTGAAATTTTAATAGAAAAGGTGTTGTGGAGAATGTTTAAGTGGGCTTCCTGTGGGTCTCTCCATGAACAGGATCATGAACTGTGATTCAAAATGATTATAGTAGGTATCTGGAATTAGGCAATAAGAATGGCAATGTGAATCTCCACAGGGATGCTTATAACTGTTCCGGACAAGATCTTTGGCCTCTCCTTTCAAAACCTTTATCTTCTAAATTGTGTGGGGTGGATAATTGCAACAATTACATGGCCCTTTTTGTTTTTCATTATTTATGTTCTTGCCAAATAGGTTTAGTTTTTCTTGCCATGTACTTACATTTCTAACTAAGTTTTTTATGTTTTGAGAAGGATTGCCATCCACATATATTTCCATGTTTGTATAATCTTCTTGTCATCTTCTTGATTAACATTCTAACATGTAGGTTTAATTTTTTTCTGTTGTAGGTAATGGCTTTGATCGACATCTGTTTGCTTTAAGAAACCTAGCTGAAAAAAATGGCACAAAAACAGAAATGTTTTCAGATCCAAATTACGCAAAGATCAACCATATTATCCTGTCAACTTCTACTGTAGGTAGTCCTGCTATCAATATAGGAGGCTTTGCTCCTGTTGTTAGGGATGGCTATGGAGTAGGTGAGTAAATATTGTGGAATTTTATTATCCATTTTCATTAAATGGAATTAACTCAATATTAGTTATTACACCTGGATAAGATATCAAACTTTCATGTGAAACCCCCTGTTTGCTATCATTAAGAGCCAATAAATAACAGTTCCTATCTTCTTAACTTGCATTTAATATTGCCTTTAGTTTTATACTGTTCTTGGCGTGTTAAAATTATCTTGTAACTTCAAATTGAGTATAAAGCTCGAACATTGAAATAATGAATAATCAACTTTTATTTTACAGCAAAATGCTTTAAGAGTAGACTAGTCAGACAGACAACCAATCTATCTGTCTGTACAACTAGACTAAGCTAAAAAAGAGGGTAGTATACACAAGTAACTTTACCTCATAATGACTTCACTGTTCAGCTAGCAAGCTAGCTAGTCAAAGATATAACCTTTACCTTCACACTTGATGCATTTTGCTGTAATGTAAAAAAAATAATGAGATGTGGTACAGTTGCCAATGAGATAACCAGAGACTAATGACATTGATATAAGCAACTAAAGGTCACCATACTAACAACATAGTTAGCTTAAAGGAACCTAGCTGAAAAAGTTCAAATAAAACAGAAATGATTTCAGATCCATCCTACAAAAAAAGAACAACCTGTTTAGGTCTTTTAAGCACAGTTGAGCTTTTGCAAACTCATAGTTTACTTTGAAATGAAAACAACTGATAACAAAATTGAATATGGAATATGCTGTAAATAGCAGAAAGCACATAGGAGATATAGGAGATTTCATTTGTATATAATAAGTTGTGGTAGCAGTGGTAGAACATTTATTATGCTGAAATAATTTCTCTTTCCTCACTGAAATCTGTTCAAAATAATGGGCCAGTTTGGTCGTTTGAACCTTGATTAATTTTCTGATGTTTTAACATTTCAGGTTATTCAATAGAAGATAACAGAATAGGATACAATGTCACTAGTTATCCTCCTGACACAAATGTCCAAGACTTTATAGAATGTCTTAGTGAAAGTTTAGATGACATCTATGAAATATTCCATGGAAGAATACCTAGACAATCATCATAATGATAGTGAAGATGATAGGATCAATTTATTTCTTTAAGAAAAATCCTTTATATTCAGCATATGAAGGGACCATATTTTTTATCTGTTTGTCATTGATACAGAGATAAGCTATTTATTGTAAACATATTTATTTAATATATGCAGTTATTTCTTTTCCTCACTTTAGGGGTTTCATTCAAAATATGATGAATTGAAGATCAAACTTTGAACAAGTATTTGTTATTGTGTAATCATTCAGAGTTATATTATAATGTTATTTAGCAATCATTGCATATTTAAGTGAGTACAATCTAATGAACACAGCTTTATAAACTGGGAGGAACCTGCCCTCATTTAAAATATTAAAGAAAGGTGTTCAAAGTAAAGAAAATTACTAAAATTTCTATGGTTGACTAAGATTTAAGTGTTTTATGCCTGCTACGCGTACAAATAATGAACAAATCTTTTTTCCTCCTTTAATATGTTTATCTGACAGTATATTTTGCTTAAAAAATTTATGATTAAAAGTTTTGGTAACCAACCCCTTACAAAGTAAACTCAACTTTTCATAGAACTGGACAAGTGAATTAAATTCAATTACCTTGGTACAAAGAACTTACAACATTTTTAATATTTATATTAAGGATGAATCATCCAAGAATATGTTTAATAGACCATATTGTAGAGGAAATAGCAATGTCAATTAATCAGGATATGTATTGTTAAGCTGAGTCAATATTAAAGTAGACACCATTTCCTTATTAAAGAACTACCTATATTTGTTTCAAATTTTAACTCTTTTTTTTTTTAACTATACTCCACTGAATAAACCAGACTAAAAGACTGGATAATCTTATCTTATGGACCATTAGGTGCTTTTAAACAAAATGTTGTTGTACAATTTATTTTACAAGGATTATCTTTCATTATCTGGAAGCCTTGAATATTATTATGCAGTTACTTTGACTTAATATTTTGTCAGGTTATCGCAGTTCAGTGAATGAAATCATGTTTCATAATTTTAGATTAGGAAGGTATTTCAACAGGCACAAATGTTATTAAGGACGTGTTACTTAACAAACTAACCATTTTGAAAGTCATAAGTAACCAAATTTGATAAACTCAAAAAAAAACAAAAAAAAATGCCAACTCTTTCAAGTTTTATCAGAAAATATCCACTAATGGGATTTCAAAGGCATTTAAACTAATGAAGCAGGCGGTATGCATAGAAATATTGTTATGTTATACTGACAGGGAGATAGGTGTTAAGCATGGTTGTAAACTACTACCAGGGATATGTTCAATATTTAATGGGCTTTCCTTAGGTCTCTTACATTAATACATAAACATGCTCTAGTCATTGATTTTGTTTTGCCATAAATTTTGCTCACTGATTTCCTGAAAGATAAGTTAGATTAAAATGATTCAATTGCATTTTTAAGTGCAAAAAACAACAACAACAAAAAACTCATACCTCCATTTTAGTGAACTTTTGCCACCTCAATTATTTTTTAGGGGATAAATAATTTTAACCTTTTTCTAACTTGCTCCTTTAACTGCCTCCTTCAAATTCTAACATTTGAACATATATTGTGTATTGCCTATAAGGTATTTGAAATGTATTAGATATGGAAAATGTGTATTGTTAAACAGAATGTGTTATTTTTTTTCTTTACCTTTTAGATATGAATTAAATTTATATTTATATACACCATAATAATTTAATGTTTTACTCATCTATTTAAAAGTTTAGCAGACACAGCATCATTATTTGTTTTACTCAACTGCATGGAAAATCTGTGATACAGGTCACAGATGACCACAGATTTATTCCATTTGTTGGAGTGACAACTCTGTCCTTTGATCCTCAAATCTCCTCATTTATGACATCATCAGGTTTGTTTTATCACCAGATATTGATGTAAAATTAAGGAATAACAGTACTGTAGTTGAAGAGTTGCCACCGTCAATTTTAGATTTGACGGTCGCAAATGCAGTTTTACTGGCAATGCGTAGCGGAGACAGTAAAACGGAGATTTGCGACCGTCAAATCAAAATTGACGGTGTCAACTCTTCAACTACAGTACTGTTATTCCGATTCTAATGCATTACAAAAAGGCAAAAATGTGATAAAACTTGAATAAATGTCTAAATTTGTCAAATCTGCGAAACTTCATGAATGATTTTGGCACAAAGACGTCATGGCTAAACGTGACGTCATACAAATGAAAACTTACAAACTGGAGGTTATTACGTTACCTGTACGCTTCAAATTCGGATAAAATTACATTAAAACGGCGAATTCAAGGTAGGTTTTGTTTTATTTTCAATTATATAATAGTAATCGAACATTTGTTGATTCAACAATTCAAAATGGCGGGTCCCTCCTTAGTTACGCCTGGTCAACTGTGGATTTGACGGCAACTTTTAGCCAATGAAAAAAATTGTTACATCCAAATTGCATTAGAATGAGAGGTATGACGTGTGGCACTGGTGTAATAATAACTTGATTTTCTTTGGGTTGATCAGCTTCATCCCAGATTATTGAAAAGGGTCAGAGTTGTTAATTATTACTTTTCTGTGTTTTCGTCTTTTTTATTGCAGTGTTGTTGAAGTTCGTTTTGTTTTGATTTTTAGCTCACCTGGCCCGAGGGGTAAGTGAGCTTTTCTCATCACTTGGCATCTGTCGTCGTTAACTTTTACAAAAATCTTCTCTTCTGAAATTACTGGGCCAAATTAAACCAAACTTGGCCACCATCATCATTGGGGTATCAAGTTTAAAAAATGTGTCCGATGACCCAGCCAACCAACCAAAATGGCTGTCATGGCTAAAAATAGAAAGTCAGGGTAAAATGTAGATTTTGGCTTATATCTCTGAAACCAAAGCATTTAGAGAAAATCTGACAAGATAAAATTGTTCATTAGGTCAAGATCTATTTGCCCTGAAATTATCCTTTGTTGGGTTGCTGCCCCTGAATTGGTAATTTTAAGAAAATTTTACAGCTTTTGGTTATTATCTTGAATATTATTATAGACAGAGATAAACTGTTACCAACAATAATGTACAGCAAAGTAAAATCTACAAATAAGTCAATATGACGAAAATGGTCCGTTGACCCCTTAAGGAGTTATTGCCCTTTATAGTCAATTTTAACCATTTTTCGTAAATTTTTGTTATCTTTTACAAAATCTTCTCCTCTGAAACTACTTAGACAAATTTAACCAAACTTGTTCACAATCATCATAAGGGTATCTAGTTTAAAAATAGTGTCTGAATACCCCACTCGCGAACCAAAATGGCTGACATGACTAAAAATAGAACATAGGGTTAAATGCAGTTTTTGGCTCATATCTCTGAAATCAAAGCATTTAGAGCAAATCTGACTAGATGAAATTGTTCATGAGGTCAAGATCTATCGGCCCAGAAATTTTCAGACCATTTAGGCAACCCTTTGCTGGGTTGCTGCCCCTGAATTGGTAATTTTAAGAAAATATTGCAGCTTTTGGTTATTATCTTGAATATTATTATAGATAGAGATAAACTGTAACCAGCAATAATGTACAGCAAACTGAAGTAAGACCTAAAAATAGGTCAACATGACCAAAATTTTCAATTGACCCCTAAGGAGTTATTGCCCTTTATAGTCAATTTTGAACAATTTTCATAAAATTTGTAAATTTTTACAAACATTTTCCACTGTAACTACTGGGTCAAGTTCATTATAGATGAAGATAATTGTAAGCAGCAAGAATGTTCAGTAAAGTAAGATCTACAAACAAATCACCATCACCAAAACACAATTTTGTCATGAATCCATGTGTGTCCTTTGTTTAATATGCACATAGACCAAGGTGAGCAACACAGGCTCTTTAGAGCCTCTAGTTTATTGTTCCCCTTAGTATCTCCTCACCTTTTATGAGTTTCCCTGCTTTTCTGCTTTTAACATTGTTGCAAACTGTTTTTTTATCAAGTATTTTCCACACATTTACAGAAGAATAATTAAACCAATCCTTTTCTTCTTAAGAGCACTTTCTTAAGAAAAACATGAGATTAGATTTTCTAAATTTTCACTTTTAGGAATTTTGGTCCTTGATAAGTTGAAAAATACTGATTCATATCCTTTGTGTGCAAACATTTGAGAACAACTAAATGAGTGGGGTTTTTTTTGTTTTTTTTTTTTAATTTTAAATTTGTATATATTGTTTCTGCTGACAATATGGATTTTTGATAATTTTCACTGCTGGCACTGTAGTCCTAGGTTAGTTGAAAAATAGCCTGTTCTAGTCTTTTATTTGAAAAACTTAAGATAACAAAAATACCAAACTCCAAGGAAAATTTAAAATGGAAAACCCCATATCAAATTGTAAAATCAAAATTCAAAACAACTGTCATATTTCTGACTTGGTACAGGCATTTTCTTTATGTAGAAAATGGTTGATTAAACCTGGTTATATAGTAAGTTAAACCTCTCATTCTATGACAATCGAACAAAATTCCATTTAATTGTCAGCATTGTGTGAACAAAACAAACAGACATAATAGACATGATAGGTAAAAATATGAAAAATAGGGGTACAGCCAACAACATTGTGTTATGATCCTAATCATGATCCATCAAATTTCAATATACTGTTAATTCAGAAACTTAACAGTGGCACTTTTACTGCATTTATCAAAGTAGATACATCATTGATTTGTTTTGCACAAACTAAGTTCTGCAAGAACATTTGAATCTAAAGGCATTGAAAGCCCAGGATGCATATAACAAGACAGGCATGATGAACTATTGTAAAACAAAAAAATCAGTATTTGGCAACTAATGTAAAGTAGGAATTGAAAGGAAACAGTAGTTTATCAATGTTCAAATCTTTATAATTCATTTATATATATATATATATATATATATATATATATATATATATATATATATATATATATATATATATATATATATACAAATCAAGTTAAAAAAAAATAATCAGATGCAAGTACTAGTAACAATTTTCTGTTGTGCATGTGAGAATAGACTCAATTATAATGTCACAGGGAATAAATGACAAATGTATTTTTGTTACTTATTTATGTTTCATATCGTACCAGATTGTATAATTTAGCCCTGAATTTAATTATATCCAACCTTAATCAGAACGAATTATGTGTCATTAGTCAAGGCCAAGGCCACACCATTGCATAATAACATTTGAAAGTACAATTGAGCGAAATATTTATTGTATTTGGTATATTATAAGATCATGTGATATGTAAACTCAATTTGCTATAACTTCCAATTTTAAAAATATAAAGAGAATAACAGTTTATAAATTTAATGCTTCTAAAATTACTTATTAGTATCTAGATTTACCTTAACCCGGAACCCCTAAAACAAAACATTTGAAAGTCAAGGTACTTGTGAAGAAACTAGTATACTAGTATGACAAATTAAAAATGGGCCTAACTTTAAAATATCTTTTAAAAAATATTTAATGGATTCAGGAAATTTATATTATGAATTATAGAAATAGGGAAGCCAGGACTACTGGGGTAATGAAACCAACGAGATCAACAGGCAACCAGCAAGGTCATCAACACAGTGCTGGTCAATAATTTACACTTTATTAATCTGTTGCATCTGAATCAATTTTAAGGATTGTCTTTCTTCTGGAAAGGGCAAATCAAAACAATTGTTAAGCAGGGATGATAAAATATTAATGTACTATATAACTAAAAAGAATAGCAAAAACAGTCTAAGGGCAATTTTTCCTGAGGAAAATGTAATCTTAGTTTCATGGCTTGACTATATGCTGTTATTAGGGCCCCGCCGACTAAGGCGGGTCGCCCTATAGTGATCAGTCTGTCCGTCCGTCCGTCTGTCCGTCCGTCCGTCCGTCCGTCCGTCCGTAACACTTTAACTTTGTGTCCGCTCTATATCTTAAAAACCGTTATGATTTCAAAGTTTATACTTGACATCCATTTTAACCAACACCAGAGGGTGTGTCATGATGTATGTAAAACTTCCTAGGTCAAAGGTCAAGGTCAAAAACTTTGGTTTCAGTTGACAACCCTGTGTCCTGTGGTGAAGATCGTGTCCGCTCTATATCTTGAGAACCGTTATGATTTCAAAGTTTAAACTTGACATCCATTTTAACCAACACCAGAGGGTGTGTCATGATGTATGTAAAACTTCCTAGGTCAAAGGTCAAGGTCAAAAACTTTAATTTCAGTTGACAACCCTGTGTCCTGTGGTGAAGATCGTGTCCGCTCTATATCTTGAGAACCGTTATGATTTCAAAGTTTAAACTTGATATCCATTTTAACCAACACCAGAGGGTGTGTCATGATGTATGTAAAACTTCCTAGGTCAAAGGTCAAGGTCAAAAACTTTAATTTCAGTTGACAACCCTGTGTCCTGTGGTGAAGATCGTGTCCGCTCTATATCTTGAGAACCGTTATGATTTCAAAGTTTATACTTGACATGTATATGAACCAACACCAGAGGGTGTGTCATAATTTATGAACGATTGCCTAGGGCAAAGTTCAAGGTCAAAAACTTTGGTTTCAGTTGACAACCCCATGTCCTATGGTAAAGATCGTGTCCGCTCTATATCTTGAGAACCGTTATCATTTCAAAGTTAATACTTGACATGTATATGAACCAACACCAGAGGGTGTGTCATAATTTATTTACAACTTCCTAGGTCAAAGGTCAAGGTCAAAAACTTTGATTTCAGTTGACAAACCCATGTCTTATGGTAAAGATACAATTTTTTAATGCACATTATTCACAGCGGGGCCCACAGAGATGGCTCCCATCTCAATGATATCTAGTTGCCTTTGACAAGATCTGGAATGGTTTTTATACAACCGCAAAAAAATGTTTGCCGTCGTATATATATATTGGTATCACGTCGTCGTCGTCAGCATCGTCTGAAGACAGATGGTTTCCGGATGATAATAGCTTTAGTATAAGTAAATAGAAGTCAATAAAATTTTAACACAATGTTTATCACCACAAAAGGAAGGCTGGGATTGATTTGGGGGGTTTTGGTCCAATAGGTTTAGGAATTAGGGGACCAAAGTGCCCCAAAACATTCATTTATCTAGTTTCAGGACAATAAGTTGTGTATAAGCACTTCAATTACTCTGAAATTATACCACAATGTTCATACCATTAAGTAGAAGGTTGAGATTTATTTTAAGGGTTATGGGGCAAACAGTCTAGGAATTAAGGGCCAAAAACAAGCATTTTTGTTTCATAACAATAACTTATGTTTAACTGTATGGATCTCTCTGACATGGTACCACAAGGTTCCATATAATAAAGGGAATGCTTGGTGTCAGTTTGGGGTTTATATCCCTGAACATTTAGGAATAAGGGGCCAAAAAGAAGCATTTTTCTAGTTTACAGACAATAACTTGTGTTTAAAAGTGTATGGATCTCTCTGAAATTATACTACAAGGTTTCTTACTACAAAGGAAAAGCTGGAATGGAGTTTTGTGGTTCTTGCTCCAAGGGGGGTTTCAATAAATGAGGGGCCAAAAAAGGGGCCCAAATAAGCATTTGTTTAGATATCAGTTTAAGTATATACATCTCTCTGAAATTATATCACAAGTTTCCATAATACAAAGGGATGGTTAAGGGGTAATGGATCAAATCATTAAGCAATTGGGGGCAAAAAGGGGGATCAAGGGTTTTTCTTGTTAAAGGACAATTTAGACAATTTAAAAGCAGTGTAAGGGAGGTAATCCAATTAGAATTAAAATTTAAAAAATACTGTTATATATATGTTTGATTACTTGATTACCTACCTAACACTTCTTGAAAATTATATTAAGGAAGTGATAATTGTCTTGAGATGTGTAGCTGTAAATTTATTTTTAGAAGTTACTGTTAATTAATAATAATTTTAATTTTATGATGTATTTAAATGAGTAGTTATTGTTGTCAACTTAATTAGAAATTTAATTTGGGATTATTTTTGAAAAAGGGATTGGAGGAGGTAAAAAATAATGTTGAGAGGGGTGTTGGGTAAAATTTTTCTCATTTCATATTTCAGAAATTGAAAAGAATTTTTCTTCAAATATTTTTTTTTAGGTGCTTATATTCAACAGTAAAGTGTATTGCTGAAAAGCAAAAAAAAATAATTTTAAGTTCATTACACCACATTCATTCTGTGTCAGAAACCTTTGCTTTGTCAACTTTTTAATCACAATCCAAAGTCAGAGCTTTATCAAACTTGAATGTTGTGTCCATACTTGCCCCAGCTGTTCAGCGATCGACCTTTGCGGTCGTATAAAGCTGGCTCTGCGAAGCATCTGGTTATAAGTATATATTATTTTGTCCTCGAATGTCTCTTAAGGTTTACCACTTAATTTTTGTTCAATATAGCGGGTTTATAAACAACTGTTTTATGTGAAGAAGGTATCGCTAGGTAACAAAAACATGTTAAACATAGTATTTTCTTCAGAAAATGCATGCCTGTACCAAGTGACTTAGTCCGGTATATGGCAGTTGTTTTTCACTTGTTCTGTTGGTTTGTAGGCTACTAGGCCCGGTATATGGCAGTTGTTTTTCACTTGTTCTGACGGTTTGTAGCCTACTAGGCCCGGTATATGGCAGTTGTTTTTCACTTGTTCTGTTGGTTTGTAGCCTACTAGGCCCGGTATATGGCAGTTGTTTTTCACTTGTTCTGTTGGTTTGTAGCCTACTAGGCCCGGTATATGGCAGTTGTTTTTCACTTGTTCTGTTGGTTTGTAGGCTACTAGGCCCGGTATATGGCAGTTGTTTTTCACTTGTTCTGATGGTTTGTAGCCTACTAGGCCCGGTATATGGCAGTTGTTTTTCACTTGTTCTTTTGGTTTGTAGCCTACTAGGCCCGGTATATGGCAGTTGTTTTTCGTTTGTTCTATTGGTTTGTAGCCTACTAGGCCCGGTATATGGCACTTGTTTTTCGCTTGTTCTGTTGGTTTGTAGCCTACTAGGCCCGGTATATGGCAGTTGTTTTTCACTTGTTCTGTTGGTTTGTAGCCTACTAGGCCCGGTATATGGCAGTTGTTTTTCACTTGTTCTGTTGGTTTGTAGCCTACTAGGCCCGGTATACGGCAGTTGTTTTTCACTTGTTCAGTTGGTTTGTAGCCTACTAGGCCCGGTATACGGCAGTTGTTTTTCACTTGTTCTGTTGGTTTGTAGCCTACTAGGCCCGGTATACGGCAGTTGTTTTTCACTTGTTCTGTTGGTTTGTAGCCTACTAGGCCCGGTATACGGCAGTTGTTTTTCACTTGTTCTGTTGGTTTGTAGCCTACTAGGCCCGGTATACGGCAGTTGTTTTTCACTTGTTCTGTTGGTTTGTAGCCTACTAGGCCCGGTATACGGCAGTTGTTTTTCACTTGTTCTGTTGGTTTGTAGCCTACTAGGCCCGGTATACGGCAGTTATTTTTCACTTGTTCTGTTGGTTTGTAGCCTACTAGGCCCGGTATACGGCAGTTGTTTTTCACTTGTTCTGTTGGTTTGTAGGCTACTAGGCCTGGTATATAGCAGTTGTTTTTCACTTGTTCTGTTGGTTTGTAGGCTAGTGTTTTATTTTGTCAGTTTTTATGGACTTCCCCCATTTTGAATATAACCTAGGGTTCAGTGTTTGTCTTCTGATTATTTTAATTTTTTTTTATCAGCAGTGTTTACTATGTCACAACTTTTCATAATTTCTGTTACTAATAATTTGGCTTTGCAACTGTGCCTGGCGTAAAAATTTGTATCCTGGTATATCAGTATGAATATAGACTTTATTTTAGGTTTTCTCACCGAGCGTTTCACCAGCCCAGTAGTTGGCACTTCTGTGTTAACATTAATTATTATTTTTCAAAGTCTAAGGATTTTCTACCACAGATATAGATTCCTTCGGTTTTGTTTGACAATACCTTTCGGAATTATGTGTCCTCAATGATCTTCAACCTCGTACTTTATGTTAACATTTTTTATCCGAACGCCTCTGAAGAGTCTTCTGAAGACGAAAACGGCATCCGGTGTACAAAATTGTAATCCCAGGAGAGTATATGATTAGTTTACTTGTCAACTGAGTCAAATCTATCTTCGTTTCAATTCTTACACAACACCAATTAGTGCTTTCGTTTACATCAACTGAAACGGGTTGTTAAGTGTGTCTTACTAATCAGTTCACATACACGATATTTCATATACTTAGTATACTAGTATACAACGATCATAAGCGATCATATTTCTAGTTGCCAAATTCCCATTTCTCAACGGTAACATGCATACTCCTCTGTCCACTCGCATGCATGTTTACACTGTATGGACTTCATCAACAAAGGTGTGTCCCTTATACAACTATGAGGAATAGCTAGGATGAATAACGACTCGCATCGATACTACATAAATTCCCCATCACCAATTGGTTAATCTGGTGTGTCTGTCTTAACTCAAGTTTTCCCTGTATTAGAACTAAATAATAATACCAGATATGTGTCTCATCTGTAAAAGGGTTGTGGACTTAGTGTGGACTCGCATGGCGTATAATACATGCACAGCAGAGACTCTTATCCTGCTGATGCACCGGTCTTGTTGTATGTAGGGTTCATGCGATCACTCATTTTTAGATCAAGTTAAATTGATAGATAAAAGTTCAAGTTAAATTCAAAATGTGGAAGTCCATAAAAATTGACAAAATCAAACGGCATCAAACAACGGAACGAGTGAAAAACAACTGTCATACTCCTGACTTAGTGCAGACATTTCCCGATGATAAAAAATTAAGAAAATGAATTTATAACGTAACTTTACGATATGTGTCAGTGTCTTAACTAACTAATGACATGTTTGCCATTTCTTAGATTGCGGTTTTACATCTATGTCGTATGTCTGCTAAGCAACGAATGAGACCTATTCGCAAATATAACTTGTATACCGAGTGTGAATTTGCATTGCTATACGACGTGTTTCGGTACTTTGTACATCCAACATTCGTGTATTTATTTTTGATGTTTCTTTTATGGTTTAGGTTAGAGTCTTATGGTTTGTTGTCCAAATAATAATACCATTGCCTTTATGAACAATACCTTCATTATTATGAAAGTTGCTTTGACTGGTTTTGTGAAAATAATTGTATAAAGTTCGAGATTACATGTTCGTTTCGTTAGTATGTGTGTCACTGTTTGTGGTGTCTGTCGTTGGTGGAAGATGTTTGTTGTTGTTCTGTGGTTTCCATGTTGTGTCGACTATTATATTATTTGTTCGTGCGTTTCTCTGTGATGAGTGTTCGTGTGTGTTTTTGTGCTGTATTTGTGTAACGTAGTCATTTAAAGCGGGAGGTCTGGCTAGCCATAAAACCAGGTTCAATCCACTTTTTTTTCTTAAAATGTCAGGAATATGACAGTTTTTATCAAATAGTTCGATCGCGTTTCTATGTATGTTGGTGTTTGTTTCAGTTGAACTTCCGTTGTCCTTTTGTTCCTTTATTTTCCTCTTGTAGTTGAAGTGTTTCCCTCGTTTTAACAACGGTATATACTACTGTTGCCTTAAGTACCTTTTGAAGATTCGTATCAAATTATCGTAAGATCTAGGTCAAACGAGTCATCATTTTCCCAGCTGACATTTTTTTTTATTCAATTGAGATCAATTGATTCAATTCAAGTCAATTATTTCATGTCCAAAACCTATCCTGATTATTTTTCAAAATTGACTCAAATGATCCGTATAATGCAATTTATACTATTGAATCACCTGAACTCGACCCAGTTATGAGGTCACACTAGTCAAGTCTTCTCGTTTATATTTCACATGTTCAATTGAATTGGTACACCTGATACAATTAAATTAATTCAACTTTGGATTTCAATTGAATCAATCGCTTCAATTTGAATTTCAAGTATCAATTAATTAGAATGAATTGAATGTATCAACTGAAGTCATCTAATGGCTTTAGTAGTTTGTCAAACGAGTTGTTTTTTTTTTTTTTTGTTCTGTTTCATATTTTCGATATTTACCAAGCTTCTTACAATTATTTTTTGAATCCTAACAGGACAATAAAATGAATCAATCGAACTCTAGATCTTAAATCAGTGCAATCAATGACAATGTGGTGAATTGCCGGTTAAATTGACTGAATTGTATCTATTAAAATCCTGTACAGATTTTGCTTGCTTGACTTAATTACTTGACATCAAGGTTGTTTCAATGAACTGAATAAAATGTTTTAATTGAACGCCAATGATCAACTGTTTTTTTAAATGATATCGATTGAAGTTTCGTATTGGTTTACGGACTTGTGTGACTAGATTTGCCTCTTGACAAGGGCTATGTTGCCACTAAGGAATTTGGTATGTTACCGATGAGAAATGGGAAGTTGACAATTAGAAAGTTTGGGTTTTCAATAAGATAGTGGAAACTTTGTAACTTCCAAGCACTGTTATGTAAATTTACAAATAGGATCGAAATATGTATGCCAACCATAGTCATGAAGCTCAAATGGTCCAAAACAGATAACAATTCAGTGTTCTTGGAACCTTTTTCCACCAACGATAAAAAACTATGATAATTGAGAATTAACTATATTTATCAAACAAAAAAAAAGTTGAATATGTCAAAAGGTGTTTCGTTGTGTTCCCTGGTGCCAGAATCTTTAAAAAACGTAACTTATGATATTATTCCGACTAAGAACTTTGAGTTCTTTCGTTTCGAAAGTTTATTCGTTGGAGGTGTCTTAAAAATAATTCATAAAACCCTTAGCTGGCCGATTCACGGTGACTGGTATTATTATCAATTTGAATGCATCGTGTCAGTGGCGATTCCCGAAATTTTTAAAAAGAGGGGTCTATTGACTGCCTTAGAGGGGGACCACTGCAGTCGTGCTTTATGGATTCTTTGAATGATCAACCATTTTTTTCTAACAAAAGGGGGCCGGGCCTTTGCCTTAATCCGCTTCGGCGCCGTGTGTCTATAGTTTATGTCACCAAGAACATCGTTATGACGTTGCTGTTGGTTCTTTATTTAGTTAAATTCTTTATGTTTGCGGGATAGGGAGCTCAACACACAAGTTTTGGCTCACGTTCGGTATATCCGTGCAGTTGGAGTTTGTACCCTCAACTTGTCTCAATAAGATAAGATGTAGCAGGTAATTACAGATGTTAAAAGACATTTTATCAGAATATTGAAATGTATAACATATTAACATATATATGATATACTACCCATGGATATACTTATTCTTCCGTGAAATTGACAAATTATACATGCAAAATATTTTCTAAACTCTGTCAGATACATTGCAACACAAACATGTGTGGTTATGAAAGATTTAAGAAGATATTAAGTTATGTAAGATATTTTTCAAAATATGTTAGAAAAAGATTAATTATGAAAAATGGTTTTCTCTTTCTTTTTATGTTAATCTTGAAAATTTTGCAGGAAAAATTACATGTCCCTGTTATACTTTCATATATACAAAATTATCCTTTCTGTACGACAGAAAAGAATCCCCCTTTTTTTACATTTGACCTGCGCTTGAATCCTTATATTAACTTGAATCATCTCAGTGCACGAAGTGGACCTCTTTTTTTTTTTTTATAATTTTTGTCTTTTAATTTATATAACGTGGATAATAAGAATATAGAGGCATCATAAATATCTAAACTATTGTAGTTGTAATATTATATTCTGAGTAAGAGCAATTAAATAGTTATCAAAGGTACCAGGATTAGTAATTTTAAGGCAGTGGCTATTTTGCCGGATTGCCGGCTCCGGCAAAATAACCATCTAAGAGTTTGAATATCTTTCGCCCCTCGTTTATACACTGTAAATCTAAGTGTTCATAAATAGAACACTGCTTGAACGCTTTTTTTGTAACACTTTTTGAACGTGTAATGGTGTTCCAAATGTTTACACTAGTGTTCATCAAATGAATATGTGGTGTTCAGTTTTTAATGCCTTTGTGTTTAATTTTTGAACAGTTGATGTTAGAGACCTTAACACTAGTGTTCAACGATTTAACGTGTCCGAATGTTCAAAATCTTAATACGTCGACGCGTTCAACAGCCATGTAACACTTTTTGAACACACAGAACATGTTTAAAAACCAAAATGTTAAGATTCAGAACACCAGACGTTTACATTCAGAACAGTTGACATAGGTGTTCAAATTCATGGTGTTCAAATGTGGAACATGTTCTATTGTTAAGCGTACATAGTTTTCCATAAGAACTAAACTTAATTAAACCGTTATAAAAACTATACTCAATCAGGCAAAATACAACAATAAAACATATTTTAACAAGTAATTCTTTATATAATCAAATGAGCATATATGTAAGAAAAGTACACAAGAATACCTTATGATATCACAAGTAACAGTCAGTGAAATCACATACATAATGTTTTTAGGTTGACTTAAATATATCACAAATAATGATTTTCCCCTACATGTACATGACAAGATAGTTGCTACATCATGTGTATCCTAACCAAAAAAGCAATGTAATAAGAAGACAGTTTATGATATAGATATTTGTCACAATGAAAGTTTAAAAGTTTGCAAATTCCAACAGTTCTTGTACGATCACATACAATGTACGCTCCACTTTTCAGTGCGTCTTCACTTAAAGCTATCAACTGGGTGGCATTTTATTTGTTGTTATTAACTTCCAATGTCAAAATCCTCCACAACAAGTAATGTCTATGAGCCTATATATCCTGCAAAATAAAATTTAAAATTAATAGAAGAGAGTTTAAATTTCACAAAGCATCAAATTATGCAATGGTTGTTATGCATGCTTTAATTTTGATGTATACTAGAGTACAAATTGATATTCTATGGCAGTGAAATGCAAGTGTTGACATTATAAATTACAAAAGTCGATTTCTTGACCTAAGGTATACAGATATAGAAATGATACACTTATATAAGCTAATATATATATATATATATATTGTTATACCTTTTTGACATCTTTCTTTTTTTCCAACATTTTATAGCATGCAGAAATGACCTTTGTGGGATTATTGGCTACCGGTTCCTAATTCAAACATTTCAATCTAACGATTCCTGCAAAAAAAAAAAAACGAATGCATTTTCTAAGTCAAAAAATGTGTTCCAAATGTTCACACTAGTGTTCATTATTTGAATGTGTGGTGTTCAGTTTTTAATGCCTTTGTGTTTCACGTTTGAACACTTGATGTTAGAGTTCTTAACACTAATTGAATGTGTGGTGTTCAGTTTTTAATGCCTTTGTGTTTCATTTTTGAACACTTGATGTTAGAGTTCTTAAGTTAACACTTAGTGTTCAGCTAATATACGTGGATGTAAAAAATCATCATTTATTCCGTATAACAGACAGACGATCACAGACTGGTTTTTCATCAGTTTAGGAAATCATCAGAACAAAGCTGACAGTTATTTACGTTTAATCTAAATCCTGTTCTTTAATTCGTCTTATGTTGAATATTGAAAATTTGGATATAACAGTTATGAATATTTGACAAATATATATCTGACATGAGAAAATAACAAGGAAGCCATAGAACTACCTATAGAGATTATCCTAACTTGTTACTCACTTCTTTCCTGTTCATGTGGGATAGAAGTCACTTCTCCAGTTCTCTTCCTTATGTGTATCCATTCTGTGTTTAACCGCCTAAAACACCAGCTGATATCTGTTTCCGGTGTTTGGTACCCTGGTATATTTTTTTTTAACGCAAGGTGTTCAAAATTTCCAACGATTTGAACATTTAATGTTAATAAACTGAACGGATCATGAAATAAGATAAACATCGACATATTTTTATTACGATATCTTCATAACAGGCCTCATTGATATGCATATAATTATGTCACTTACAAGTAAAACTAGTAATAATAATCAAAAAGGTTCATAAACTATACATATATGCCAGCTTGGAAGTTTAATATTTCACAAGTACTAAATTATTAGTAAAAAAATCACAAAATCATCATCCTGCGTAAACATTCATATTTTTTAATGAATTTCTTTGTAAATTTGCCAATTAGAAGGATAGAAAATCGGACAAGCAACTATCTTTTTTTTAAATCAGAATTTGAACACCGGTGTTCACTGTGTCTGAACACACATGTTAATATTGTTAACACAAACGTTAAAACTTTGAACACGTCTCTAAGCATGAACATATGATGTTAAAATATTGAACATTCAGTGCACAAATTTTGAACGCGTCCGGACGCGTCAGGCGTCAGGTATATTTACAGTGTATGCTCCGGCAAAACAGCGATTTATACACAGTTTTGCAATTTTGCCGGTCTAATTTCAGATTTTTAATCAAGATTACTAGTATATGAAATATATATGTTTAAGGTAACTATTTATGCACAAGTGAGTGCAGTTTGAGGTTGTTGGGCGTTTCAAAACTAATAGGATATTTTTTTATTAAGTTTTAATCAGAATGTCGATTTTTAACATTGGTTCGTATGCTTTCACGCTTATGCCGTATATTTTATATTTTTATAAAGAAATATTTTTAGTTAAAAAGTTTTAGTATCATTTTTGTCGAGCCTTCGACTTTAGTCGAAAAAGCGAGACTAAGCGAGACTACATTCCATCGTCGTCGGCGTCGTCCACAAACATTCACTCTGGTTAAAGTTTTTTTAAATTTTAATAACTTTCTTAAACTATTTTTAATTTTTACTATAAACTTGGACAGAAGCTTATTTATGATCAAAAGCTAGTATCTTGAAGGAAATCAGTTTGTTAATATTTCAAGTCTCACCTGTGTATCTAAATTTTATTTATAAATGGACTTAGTTTTTCTTCCAGTTAACATTACATACAGTCTGCAGTTACAGTTTTTAAAACATTTAATAGGTTCATAAACTATTCTGGATCTTTACCAGACTTGAACAGAGGCTTCTTACAATCAAAAGATAGTATCAAGAGGAATATTTTTATTGTTTTTTTTCTCATTTTTGTCAAGTGCCTGTCAAGCCTGTGATTTATAGCAAAAGTAGGCGAGACACTGGGTTCCGCGGAACCCTTACAAAATTTTTTTAAATATTTTTAAAAGACAAGTTTTTATAGAGACTGTAAAGAATATCCATTTTAATATGGCTTTTGCACGTTTTCTATAAATGTTTAAAGAAGACATAGACCTAGTTGTATAGAGATTTCTTATTGAAGTGCAAAAGCCTGCAAAATAGCATCTTCACTAGCCAAGGGTTACGATCCACTCCCGTTCTCTTCACGGTCGGTTTTTTCGACTTATAAAAACTCAATGGTCCTCTTCTTCTCATTTCACACACACCCTTAGAACTGAAGAAAAAGAATCATCAACTCCAAATGAGATAAATAATGTCTCAAAGAACACTTTGAAAAATTAGCTAAGACCAATTCAAATCCTGCTTTCAACACTGATCATGATAATCTTGTCAAGTTAGACGTGGAAACCATTGTTAACATCTGTGAAAACCAAGAAATAACAATTCAACTTGTTACTTCAACAGAAATCACAAAGCGCATATCTATATTAAAAAGAAAAAAGGCTGGTGATGTAGAAGGCTTAACTGCAGAACACCTTTTTATGGTGGCACAGAATTGACTGAATTTCTGGTTACCTTAATTAACAAAATCTTTTATACAAAGCATGTACCTGAAATCATCAGAGCTATGTATTAGAGCTAGAATCGAGGGTACACTAAATAAACAACAAAACAAACTTCAGAAAGGTTTCACTAAAGGTGCATCCTCGATTAATATTGCTCTTCTCATCTCTGAAGCAATCAACGAAGCCAAAGATAAAAACGAGTGTCTCATTCTAATAACTCTGGATGCAGAAAAAGCATCTGGCGTGGTTGACCATATACATCTATTTTGGAAATTATATCACCAAGGAATTAATGGAGGATCATGGTTACTAATTAAGGAACTATATAACAAAACAACTACTCAAGTTAAATCTCAATGATACATCTCAGAAACATTTGTTAATGAACAGGGAGTCAAACAAGGTGGGATTCTCTCTGCCAATTTTTACAAGGCTTATAACAAAAATATTCTAGATACTCTTGAATCCACAAACATTGGAATTAAAATTGGAACCAATTACGTGGGCTGCCCAACGTGCGCAGATGACATAATGCTATGTGCTGGTTCAGAACATGATGCCTCAACCCAACTCCGCATCATTGAAAACTGTACCAAAAACGATCGGGTAAAGATAAACAGCAAAAAAACTGCAATTCTACTGATTAACAAGAAGAATAAAGATATAAATCTTCAACTTTTCACTGAAAAAATAGATGAAAAGCAAATTATCAAACATTTAGGTATTGAAAGACGAGAGAAAAATAATCCAAATGTAGAGAATAGAATCTCTGCTGCAAGAGCTACAATATATTCACTATTAAGTGCAGGATTACATGGAATAAATGGTATAAATCCACTATTATCGTATAAACTATGGCGGACATACGTTATACCGAGAATGCTCTATGGAATTGAAATTCTCAACATTACTAAAACTGATATCTAAAAATTAGAAGCTTTTCAGAAAAAAACATTTAAACAAATTCGGTCTTTACCACAAAGAACTGCCGATGCTGCTATCTATATCTTGCTCGGAGCAGAATCTATTGAGCAACTCATACATAAAGCTGTCATTTCCCTATTTCTAAGAATATCAAAAGATCTCAACTCAATTGAGTGTAAAATTGGAATTCGACAGCTAGCAACAAAAGGCGATAAATCAAATAGTTGGTACATAAACGTGGACAATATACTCAAATCTTATGATCTTCCATCCGTACATGAGATTATACTAAATCCAGAGAAAAAATGGAAACGATTGACTCACGACGTCTTAGACAAAACCTGGAAAAATAGATGGACCGAAATTGCTAGAAGCAAAACAACACTCAAATACAACTGGAACTTTAAAAATCCAAACTTCTGTTGGAGCAGTGTCAGAGATCATAAAAGAGATGTTAGCAAAGGGATAATAAAATCCAGGATACTTACAGGAACTTACAAAACCCAAAGTATTACCAACCGATTTGACGAAACAAAATCTGCAGATTGCAAATTGTGCATGGTAGGACATGAGGATTATAAACACTTCCTAGTCAAGTGTGAAAGTCAGAATTGTGTGAGAAAAATTCATCACAATAGACTAAAATCACTACTGGAGGATAATCATATCCCTTATTGCAGTATAATTAGTTCTGATGAGGACCTTCTCGAATTCTTGGTTGACTGTTCTAGGAACAACCATATAACTGTGTCTCAGCAGAGAGACTTATTCATTATCACTGAACTATTATATATTTGTTTAGGGGCCAGCTGAAGGACGCCTCCGGGTGCGGGAATTTCTCGCTACATTGAAGACCTGTTGGTGACCTTCTGCTGTTGTTTTTTTCAATGGTCGGGTTGTTGTCTGTTTGGCACATTCCCCATTTCCATTCTCAATTTTATTAGAACGAATCTGCAAAGACTGGATCTATGCATTGCATGCTAAAAGAGCCCAACTTTTGGAAAACAAATGAAAAATCAATTAGAGTTCGGTGCTTAACTTGCAAGTGGCTGTCAGTCATGGGAAAGTGTAACATGTAATATTCTTAATTGAATACTAAGTGATATAACAAAGTACTTGGTAGTTAAAATCATAATTAGTGCATATGAATATTAATTACCCCTGTAAATAATCTTGTAGACCCAAAATTGTGTTGACAAACTCTACTGTTTTATTTAAAACTAATTTTTATAGTTTATTTTTATCTTTTACCATTTTAGATTTTAAGTACATATAACTAAATAGGAAACCACACTAGTGCATGAAATTACCAAATTACCCATTGCTAATACGGATTAGTGAATTCATTTCACTTTCCTTTTGCTAAGAGAAGTTTAAACAACTGACAAGTAAGTATTTTTATCCATTTTAAAATGTATAGTGTACATACAAGTTCCTGTTTTTAACTAATTTAGTTTTATCCTATTCTAACTCTGTTACTACTATTTTTAAATTTTAACTAGTACATAAAATTTGAAAAAAACCGCAACTTTAAAAATAGATAATTTTTTTTTAATTGCGGTGACCCTGCAGATAGGGTGGACAGAAGAAGAAGAAGAAGAAGAATATTTTTTCGGTATGATAACATATTTGAATTTAATTTTGATTTAGAACAGATTTAAAATTATTAAAAAAGGGGGTGTCTTTTCATATATATTCGCGCAGCCAGATTTTTTTGCTGTCGTTGCAAATTGGAGAGATAGAAAGTTTCAAACAAACAAATTTATAGCCACTAATCAACGCCGGGGATGGTTAGCGTGAAAAATAAGTTATAAGGGGGACAACTCCTAGGACAAAAGTGTTCGACCAATCACCTGTCTCCACAAACGGGAAACATTCAAATGCGCGCCATTTGTTTGATCCAGTGGTTAACTTATCTTGGCATCGTAAATGGTGACAGCCAGATATTTTCAGACAACCATTAAAGATCAACAAATTTGAAACAACTTCTAAAAATATCTATATTTTCTACCATGGAAGATGAGATTAAAGACGCACAGGTGTCCTGTCTATCAGGAATTATCGATTTGCAAAGAGCGTGTCAAAAACAAAATTTAAAACTTTCAGCCGAAACAAATCAGTATCTGGTATATTTGACACTGAAAAAATTGGGTCCATTCGTTGCACAAAAATTGATCAGCAAACGTAAGTTTATTGTTAGTTTTAAATACATCTGCATTTGCGATATTTAGTTTTGAAGTTCGACCGGTCTTCAGGCAGACAACTCTGCATGATTTCAAATTTTTCCATGCTCATGCTGTGGAAAAGTAATTGTTTTCAATCAATGTAGAATGCATTGCACTGAGACTCTAGGGGGTCGATGAGTTTAAGATATGAAAATTATGTATTCAGTAACACTGCTGTTTAAATAGTGTTGACAATTCAAATGTTCTATGAAAAAATCCCTTTTGTATTATGACATAATAAAAGCCAATAGATATATCTTCAAGGTATCCATACAGTTACTGAGAGATGAGTGAACAAAATGACTGATCGTTGATCTGGGTAAATGACGCCATTGAAGTCAAAAGTAAAAGCCTTGCGACATAAGTATTTTGTAGCTGCAGAACCGTAACTCTTATGGTCCTTTATTATTGTTTTTCCCCGCAAATAGTAAATAAATAACATCAGGAACTAAGAGCTACGGTTCCGCAGCTACAGTATTTTGACATAAAACAGGAAGAGTTACGATGAAAATTATGATGTTTATTATATGATAAAATTAAACACAACTGCTTTATTTTTTTAAACTGTTGCATTGACATTTTTAGTAGCAATAAGTTTTTATGATCCCTTATGTAGCCAAGTGTATTATGAAATTTTCAAAGTGCAATATCAAAAGAGCAAAAATACTGAGGGTGTGCCATTTGTACAAACAAAGTACATACTATATGGCCTTTTTATAGGAATATTATTTATTGTTAATTGCATTTAATAGAAAATGTGGGAATTAGTGGCAAATAAATTCAGATTTTTGCAGTAATTCCAGACTTTTGATACAGAAATTTCTTCTAAAAATTAAATTTTAAACATAGACTACTGACTTGTTTGTCAATGAGCTAGCTTTTATTCAGAATATTTAAAGTCCTGAACAACCTTTACAAATTGTTTTGATGTTAAAAAAAAAAAAGAAAAGAGGAAGTCATTAGGTTCTATTGCGTGCAATTGAGCAGCAATCCACTCCAAGCACTGTACAGTCTGCACGGTTAGCCACTAGTCCGATGCCCCAGACTAGTCAAATTTTATATGGACTAGTAGGTTATTGGAATATTGGTCTTGTGACTAGTAAATGTAGTGGAAAAGAATTTGGTGCAGACTGTAAGCATGTATTTGCTATATTTTTTTAAGTTGGCATTCTTTCTCCATACCTGATAACTTGATGAGAATGATCTGTCAGAAGATGGTGGTTTTGAGAATTATGTTCCGCAAGTCATTCAGAATTTATTTTTTATTTGCAGTCTGGTTCTGCGTTATTTGGTTTAATTCAAATTTATGAATCATGGATATTATATAATACAGTGAGCCCCAACAAGTCTTTAATAAAAGATTTTAACTTTTAATGTTCAGTTTTTAAGATTTCTGACAAATGTTGTGCCCAGTATTATTTATCAATACTCTGTATCTGTAACAACTTTACCTGACCATATAGGAAAATAGGTATTTAGTCGGATCTTAACACGTACTTGTGATTTGGTTAAAACAGGTTTTGTTCAAAATATACGAAGAAATGTCGAAATGTTCAGGACTTAATTAAATCCGTATTTCGGTAGGATGGTGCAAGCATACGATTTTTATTGCGTCTTACACTTTGAGAAGCGAATAATCTCCAACTACTTTATTCAAATATTGTGTAAAAACGTTAATTTTGAGCTATGAAAGTCAAGTGGCTCGAGTATTTTTCTGAGGAAGATTTAAAAAATTGCAAAGAAATATTTTTACATTGGGTTAGCTTTCATTAGTCTTAACTATCTATAGATTAACAACTTTTGGTTATATTTATAATTTAGAATCATCATTGAAGGTGGGGGATGATTTCGCAGATAATTAATTATATTGATGTGCCATTTGTATGCAAGAGTGACATTTCGTTGGATTATGTGCCAATTCGAAAAAGTTATGCGAGTATTCTCTCCCCTTAACAGGTTCATTATTTTATAATTAAGTTAAGGTTTCTGATATAATTTTGAATAATCACAAAATGTATCAATTCAATATATTTCAGTGTTTGTTATTGGTGTATCAAAAACATTGATGTACGAATATAATTTCATAAATTTGAAACGTTTAAAATGATTACATACCAATATAAAGAACCGTTCATCATTTTTGAAAAAGACTATGAACGAAAATCGATTTATTTATCTTCCCTTGGTGACAGATTGATTGGGAAATGAACCAGCGTAATATAATGGTAATCACAGAGAGGGACCAGCAAGCAATTTTTAATTGTAGCTTATTCAACGTTAAAACAATTTTCCACTATAAACGAATGTTACTTTATACAAATATAAGGACTTTGTTAGCTAAATCTACAAATTTTATTAGATATTATGATTTTTTATTGCAATAGATTAATATGCTAGTATCTGTATCTGTAGTGGTATGTGTAGAATCCTGTTTAGGCTTTTATACATCATGTACATATACACATGTAGAGTATCAGACTAAAAAGGTAAAAATCAACAATGTTTACTTGGATTAGTGTGGTATTGATTTGTTGTGCACTAAATGGCAATGCATATACACAGCTGGTGTTATATAATATATTGCAAAAAAAATTGCAACAATAAGACACTTCTTGAATTATAACATATGATAAACCAAATTTGCTGAAGGTCATTACAAATAATTACGTTTCTCATCCTCTTTCAAATAGCTAGACATGTACATGTAATTATTTGATTAATAAATTATTTTCTGTTGCATAATTACGATAAAGAACATGCAAGACAACACAAAAGATACATTTATATGTGCATGTACACATGGATATGAATGAAATCAATGAGACAGCAATCATTGTTAACAAATAACAAAAATATTTTTTTCTCTTTTCAGTTGTTGAAAAGGGAGAAATAAATTGGGAAGATGGCCACTGGGAAGTTGAACAGATCATTGACCACTGTGAAGATGAGGTATGAAATTTTCTATTTCCTAAACTTACACAATTTATATTAGCTATAGTAATTCAATGAAAACAGGTCTTCTGACAATTGGTAAATGTCCAGTTAAATTTTGTTCAGCTCAGTTGTGCAAATGCAAAAATTATTTGATAGGGAAAAATTTTAAGAGTTATGTTTCCAGTCATCTTAATTAGTTCATCTTTAATGATGCACATTTTCTTAACGCATGATTCTCTTCTAACATTGTGCCTGTGCGAAAGAAATTTAAAAAAGAATCATAAAAAAAATAATATTGGCCATGTTGACATCCCATATTGAAAAAGTGAGTTAGTACTGAATTTCTAAATTATTTGCATATTACAGGGGTGTGGAAATATTTGTTGTGAGCACTTGTCCCCGGGCAAGTAAAACCTAATTTTTTACTTGTCCGGAAAAAAATTACTTGCCCTGATGATCCTAATAAATATTGAAGCATTTCTTGTTAGCTAATATATGATTCTTACTTAGCACTGTTGTGCATCACAAACAAATGAAATCTTTTTATTAATATGTGTAAAATTAGGAAAGTAGGAAATGGGTTGACATCAATTGGACAGAAACCTAACAACAAACCAACCAATGAAATGACATGTAAAGGACAATTTTGCAACAGTTTTTGAATAAAAATTATAGCCAGTAGGTACATATACTAAATTTAAGGACAGTGATTGAAGAAATGTAAACTAGATAAGATATAAACTATTGATTTTGTGGTGCAACGGTTTCTCTCAACTGACACACTTGTTTTTTCTTGATGATTTATTATTGTCTTGATGGGCAATTAAAGCGTCCCTTTTATTTTCCACTTTGACAACAAATAATGTTGACCTTTCATCTATAAATAAGACTTCATCTATAAATAAGACAAAAACTTAATTTATTTTCCGAATTTCCATAGATAGCCAGGGGCAATGTGATATCCACGATGTCTGAAATTTTCGCTTCCGTTTTTTTTTTTTTTAAATACTCTGCGTCTTCCATTTGCATTTAAGGTTTTCTACTCGACTCATGACTCTTTTTGTCTTGCTTGCCCACCTTTTTATTAAGTATTTAATCTGAATCTCAATACAAAATTTAAAGAAATGACACTTCCGGTAAATGATGGATAAAACCTCATCGACGATCCCGGGTCAATGGACAAAGCCAATGCAATGTTACGCGACTCGGGTTTGCATGCTTATTTTTATTTATTTTGGTAATCGATCTATTTCCGGTATCATGTAATATTTATCGTCATGAACATTGATGTTTTTACCTGCTGAACATTGGTTTCTTTTACATAAATTAAACATCTTTATATGTTTTGAAATTAATTTTATGTTTTTGTTGGATTTGAACTTTGTCTTGTATATTTTTTTACTTGTCCACGGGCAACCAAGACAAAAATAATTACTTGGTCGGTTGTTCAAATGTACAAGTCGGGCGAGTCGGGCATAGCATTTCCACACCCCTGTATTATTGAAAAAAGAATAACAGCATGCTGTCTGATGATTAATTGATTATGATGTTCTTATTTGACTAGGTTTGCACACGGTGTTGTCTGACTTTCTATCCATCAGTCTGGCAAATCTGTTTTCCACTTTTTTCTTCATGCTTGAAGATAATGAATTGATATTTGGTGTATATTTGTTTTATGATGACAAGTTACAGATGAAATTCAAATTTTGTACTGGTTTGATGATTTTGTGCAGAGTTATAAATGGTCCTAATTGACCTTTGACTTAGAAAATTCACTTAAATTATCCGTTTTCAACACTTTTTTACGTCATGCTTGAAGATTTTGACTTGATATTAGTTATATAGTTTACACCATGATAAGTTAAAGATTAAGTTAGATTTTTGTTCAAATACAATGAATATTTAAGTGGCTGGTGTCTATGTATCTGTCTTGCCAGACAATACTCACAGATATGCTCCCAAATATACATTAAAATTTAAATATAACTAACACTCCCGCGAAATCGCGGGCATTCAGAGCGTAGTTTAAAGTATGTGAAGTGTTGTAAGAAGAATTTTGTAAAATACTGAATGACTGGAGAATTTTAGCAAAAGTATCATAAGTCATAGGTTATTGACACAGTGTAGATACTATTCTGTACGCTTTCCGGAAGTCGCGATTTTCGAAGCGAGAACTTTTTGGATCACATTTTAAATTTGTCGGATATACTATATTAAACGGTAAGATGTTCATATGTACATTGCTTAATGATTAATTCAGCTGACATCGATACTCACAAATGGTTTATAATTAAATTTAGCACATTCATTATTCGTATCTTTGCCTTAATTAAGAGATTATCAAGTGCATCACTAAGGAAAATCAGTTGGTGAACCTAAAAACAATCTTTTTGCACTCTTACTGTACAAATTAACGTAAAATCCAGACTTAATTAACTAGATAAAGTGTATTTTAAGTGGTGGTAAAAGTTTCAGCCAGATCTTTGAAGCCAGAAATAAGAAAATTACACTTGTTTGAATTTCTCACTGTACGATCAGTCTCGCTTGTATATTTTGAAACTGTATGATCAGTCGTTATTTCACTGTATTCTAGTAGTGATTTCATAGTTATTTACGATACATTAGAAGATGGCATTTTTCTAAATAACACAAATATATTTTAATAAATTCACATCCTGTAAACTTTTCAAACATGTTTTAGCTTGATAGGGTGTACTCGACTTATTACATTAAGTATAAGGATGTTTGAATGTGGCTGAAATAAGAAAAAGGTTTGTTTGTTTATAGAAGTTTCAGAAATGTCCTCCGTTTTACTTAAAATTGTACAAACACACAGATTTAATAGTTACTATATAAAAATGCATGAATTTACAAACATTCGAGGCCGTACTGTAGCCTATAATTGATCACAGTTTCTTCACTTTGTTTTGGATGTAGATCTGTCTCTTTCACACTCAATTGTACACCACTTTGTGAGGCGATGGTTTATAGTGATAATGAAGTCCGTCTTTCCGTTTGTCCGTTGGACCGGTACAACATGTTTCGCCGGTTTTGCAAGCGCATCTCCACACACACCACTTAATATACATTGGTGTTTCCAGACATTTTTAAATGGAGAGGGGGTCCAATCCAGGAGAAAAGAGGATTCCAAATATATGTTCCCATACAAATGCATTGAAAGTTAAAAAAAAGAGTTTCAAACCGCCGGATCCCAATTTTCTTGAATCCGTCACTGGTATAACTATTAATTATTTTTTTCTCGGATTCCGTATCATAAATATAAAAAATGTAAAAAAGAAGATGCGGTATGATTGCCAATGAGACAACCGTTCACAAGAGATCAAAATGACACAGATATTAACAAATGTAGGTCACCGTATGGCCTTCAACAATAAGCAAAGCCAATACCACAGAGTCGGCTATAAAAAGCCCCGAAATGACAATGTAAAACAATTCAAACGAGAAAATTAACGGCCTTATTTATATAATAAAAGGAATGTATTTCTGATTTTATAAGAATATTTTATGGGGTCTCTTTATATAAGATACGGACTTGAACATTGCATTATATGGGGGCACCCATCAGATATTTTCAACCGTGACCTCCAAAACCAATTGTTAAACTTTTCTAAAATTGCTCCATTTGTAATCTATTAAAGTATGTATGGACCTTCTATTTCGAATATTTTGTAAACATATTTTTGATGTTTCTCTATCGTAAATACGGACTTTGTCATTACCTTATATTGGGCGTACCTATTTTATATCCACAACTTCCTTCAGACACTTGTCATAACTTAATGAATCTTTTTTTTTCAGATTCCTTATCATTTAATTCAATTGTGTACCTCTTATTTTGGTTTTTCGAAAAATCATCAGTTTTTTATTTCCATGATATGGACTTTTCCATTACCTTATTGGGTGGTACCCGCTTACTATACGCAACTTTCAAAAACTTACCATATACTAGTATTAATAAAACTTTCTCATATTCGTTATTAAATGATGCCCCTGTGCACCTATAATTTAGTTTTTCTGGTGGTTTATTTTTTTCCAAAACATGGACTATAGAAGTGGCGGGGTATAATTTCGTTAATTCTTTCCTCAATACCTAAAGTTTTTTAACAAAGCTTTCTCCATCTATTTTTTGTCATTTTAAAAGAGACAGGCTTGATGTATGTAATCACCAATTGATCAACGGTAGACGGTGTAAATAGTCTTTAAAAATGTAATAGTTAAACAGATAACTGCAACGACACACTAATACAGTCCACAAGCGAATCATGTATTGCTTTTTAGGCATTTGATTTTAAGTAAGACTGACAGAACAAAAATTAATTTGCCGTCTACAAAAATCATCAGAAATATATTTGTATTGTCTGATGAAAGAAATTACACGTTATAGTTCCATGGACACAATCATAATATCACATAGACACATATATACCTTCAAATTGCCGTTGTTTTTCAGTCAAGGTCGTTAAAAACTTCCATTTGTTGTTGTTTTTTTCTTCAAAATCACGACTGGTCATACAGACAAAAAATCTGAAATCGCTACTAGAATACAGTCAGTTTTAGACTGATCGTACAGTAATTTATTTTGGGTTCCTCAAGGAAAGCATATTTTTTTATTTGAAATACGAACATTCTACTTAAATACGGTAGGAATATTGAAACAGTATATATTTTACTGTAAACTGATGCAAATATTCGCAATAAAAGATTATCTGCTTTGTACTACGGGAGCAAAATTGTCAATCGATTTCACTTTTTTCTATGAAGTTGGTGTGATGCACGCGAATATTTTATATTCTACTGCATGTTTTTGTTACAGTTACTCATATTTATGATGTTATACATACATTTAAGATGTGCAAAGCACTTTATAGATATAGGAGTAAACAAATGATGAGAAAAAGCACCAAAACAAAACCGTTCTGTTAGCCAGTTTGAAATCCTCGCTTCGAAAATCGCGACTTCCGGATAGCGTACAGAATAGTATCTACACTGTGATTGAGGACAGGAAAAATTTTTTTTTATCTCTCCACCTGAATTTCCAAAGTTCCCAATTTTCGGTTTTCTATCAATTTCAATATGAACATACATTTAGTATGTTAGGCCGAGAAAAAAAAGATCGATGTTTCCGGTAACCCGACCGACCCTGTTTTTTAGCCCCGACCCTAACTTTTTTATTGGATCTTCAAAAAAAAAAAAAAAATTGTATCAACCGACCCGTTTTTGACACAGGCTTCTGCATAGAAAGCCAGTAAAACATTTTATTAATGTCAAAAGGTATTCCAAATAGGTTAAAATCCAAGAAATTTGCACAGCAGGTGCTTCAAAAACATTGCAAATGGCACACTTCCGGTTTGTGAAACTAATTACGGATCCGGACTTGGAAAAACCATGATAATTTTCCGGATTTCATTTACGATGTCAAAAAAAAAAAAAAAAAAAAAAAAAGAATTCCGACCTACCGACCCTATTTTTAGTGTTGGATAATCGTTTGAAATTACCAACCAATTATCTATTACAATCGTTTGACAGCAATCAACCGACTATCGGTTATAATCGCATCAGAATACTTTGCCTTTTTTTTAAATGAAATCATGCATTTTAGTCTCATTGGTCATGTCTAATGTGTATATTCCATTTCATTGCAGAGTTTTATATGTTAATATTTGATCTTCTGTTTCCTTTTCATATTTTATTTAGCAATTATAAAAATGAATTAATTAGAATCCAGATTCAGATTGAACATATTTTATCTCATAATTACAACATTAATTACCAAGAGTGACACTAACTTTTCTAAATTTCAATGGTGTAACTCACATTATAATTTCAATAACTTAGCAGTATAAACATTTGAATGTTTCACAGTAAGAAAAGATATATATATAAAGTATTTTACTTTAAGAAATTTAAGATTAACAGAAAAAAATAAAACAATGCATTTGCATTGAAATATATACAGTAAACAAAGAGGATCCAGCCAATGTCTGTTAATTCGTGTAGAATGCTTTTTTTTTCACTTTATGATCATCATTTTTCTGTCAATTGTGTCAAGCGAGCGTCTGAACTTTTAATTGCAAAAATGCGGAATTATTACATAGTTGAACCGTATCCAATCCGTGATTCTAATGTATTTCAATGGCGGACAAATTTCAGAAAATTTACAAACATAAACGATGTTTGACAAGCAATTTGGGAAGGAATATGACGCTTTTGACGCTACTAATGGATAAAACATTTATAAAAGGCAATTTGCGACACGCTCTAATGAAGTAAAGAAATTATTTTGTCTAAAATCTGAAGGATTTCATGTACGCTCTCAAGTAACAAGTATCCGGTATTGAGAGAGTATTTCATACAAAGTTATTTATTTTAAAGATCAATCTGTATATATATAGTCAATACTTTTGTCACGTTTTAAAGGGGAAAAAATGGTTTTGTCTTTAATTATAGGATGTTTGACATTGTTATTGTCATCCACTGATATTTTTTGTTGCAATTTGTTTGACTGAGCAAATAAAATTCAAACCGCAAACGGACCAGAAGTTGATACGCAAAAAGTTCGGAAACTATAGCGACAATCGATTGAACAAAATCCCAATCGATTATCGACATCGTGAGGCCCAACCAACTGATTTCCGACTTATTCCGATCATCGGAACAACACACTATTTTTCAAAATGATGTTACCGGAAACACATATCTTTTTTTTTTAGGCCTTATGAACATTTAAGTAAGGAACCTGTAATTCAGTGGTTGTCGTTTGTTTATGTGTTACATATTTGTTTATCGTTCATTTTTTGTACATAAATAAGGCCGCTAATTTTCTTGTTTGAATTGTTTTACATTGTCATTTCGGGGCCTTTTAATGCTGAGTATGCGGTATAGGCGTTGCTCTTTTTTGAAGGCCGTACAGTGACCTATAGTTGTTAATCTCTGTGTTATTTTGGTCTCTTGTTTGAGAGTTGTCTCAACATGGCAATCATACCACATCTTCTTTTTTTTTGTAATCAATGTATTTTGTAAAAGATTTTATGACTGGAGAATTTCAGAAAATGTATCAAAAGTTCACATGAATAATTTTAAGCACTTATCTGTATATTATGAACATTCATTACTATTTAAATAAAGTGTATTTACTGTATATTCTAAGTTTACTAATCAATCCATGGTGGTCATTGATATAGTATACAGACCCAGTGATATTGTTGTCTTTTTTCAAAACTACCTCTACCGTTTTTTTATTGGGGAAAAATGCATATTTTTTTATTGAAATTGGGAAATTTGTATATTTTATTCTAAACGCATGCTGACCTTTGCTGTCTTTTTTGCACTGTTTTTTCATGTATATTTTGGTTGTCAGACATTTTCAACCTGAAAGGTACTTTTCGGAGAGGGGAAAGAAACAGAAGCAATGATGGTACTTAATGCATTGAAAACTTCATGTGTTACAAACACCATGATGATTCTGATCAGAAAACCAGATCTCAAAAGTGCTTTCTTAGACCCCGTTCACACTACCTTTTTTTTTAATCAATCTAATTTGATTCGATCTAAATAAAACCAGTTAGCGTTCACATTATCTTTAATCATAACGATCTCTATCGGTCTAAACGGATCCACTGCGTTCACACTACAATTAAAAACGCAATCGATCTAACCTTTTTACCCGTAAAACTGTAAACATTGTGTATAAATAGAACTGATTTATTAAATTCATCTATTAATACCCTGACACACACACTTGAAAAAAAAATGGATAAAGTTATTGTTTCTCCTGAATCAGAAGTTAACATTTTGGTACAGGTGTTATTGCCGTTATCTTTAATTTAAAACGAAGTTACAACACGACAAAATATTGCAGTTCCTGAAAAGAAAAAAAAATCATCACAAGAATAGAAGACACATATTTCGCAAATCTATGCGATGGCGAAGTCAAAATGTTTCCAGTTTGTTTTAAATGTATGTAAACAGAGAAATATGGGTTAAACAACGAACCTCTGAGAAAGTTTTGGCGCTGTACATGCGCATACGTTATTTTCGATTCAATTGTACTAGTTTAAACCGATCTCTGCGTTCACATTTAAAGTAAGATCAGTTTACTTTAGATCGATTCAAACTAAACTACCTCTTTTGGTGTTTTAGTTTAGACCGATTGAAGATCATTTCAAAGAGTTCACATTGGCCCTTAAATCGATCTAAAGTGAACCGGTCTAGTTTAAATCAATAAAAATGTCCTAGTGTGAACGGGGTCTAATATCAAAATAATAACATGAATACGATATTTACAAACATTACTACCAATGCCATCACTGTTTGGGGAAAATGTAAAACTTTTTGGGAGGAATTTTAAGCCATTTTTTTTTAGTAATTGGGAATTTTCTCTAGGGGAAAAGGCCGAATTTCAGCTGTAATTTGAGGCAAACAATATCACTGACAGACCCTCTATTTAATAAACTCGGTGACCGCCATGGATAGAAAACTTGAAAATGATAGCAGATAAAATTCTGAAAATACACTTTATTCATAGTATGTGTATGTTCAAAGTATACAGAAAAACGCAAACCGGAAGTCTAATTTGACTTAAAATTTCATCCAGTGACGAGACAATATCCAGATGCCTTTTTTCTCGTTTTTCTCCCAAAAAGAACTCAATCTGAATAATCATGAATGGATGACAAATGCGACTATGCACTGTCCCTATAGGACACAGAGGCGTGTTGATTAATTTATTGTGGAAAGAAGAGAAGCGACACACAAAATGAGGTCTTCTCGTTTAATAGTATAGATGTTGCTGTTTTTGAAACTGAAATGCAAGCAAAAACCCTATGGTACTGACTTGATAATACATGTATATATAAATTTTCCAAGGATCATTACTACTTTTAGGATACACAAAATATAGTGCATTGATCATTCCAAACATCTATCCATTGACATTTCCAAAAATTTATCAGGGATAAATTAAAGCAATTTTTACCAAGCACTCTGATTTAAAGAAATTACTGCTGGAAGGTGACTTAAATTTTGTTAATAAAAAAGGTTTGAACCCTCACATCATTTTGAAATAAACTGTAAATCACAATTGTTTTAGGGAGAAGAATATTATCTTATCAAATGGAAAGACTGGAGTAATGCACACAATTCTTGGGAACCAAAGGCTAATTTAGAATGTACAGATCTTTTGGAAGAATTTCATGTTAGGGGTACCAAGAGAAAGTTTGAATATGATGACGTCCCAATTTCCAAGAGAAGCAGAGTAGATGAAATTTTTCAGAAACTTAAACCAATGAAAGGGAAAATATCCCCTCTTCAGTTGCTCTCTGTCAGTAGTCCAGTTAAAGGTGGAAAACCTATTTTCAAAGGATTGATTGCTACTGGTGGAAAATACAAACCAAAATATAAACCTTCAGCAGGAAAACCATTAAATCCTAGATCCAAAGCATACAAACAAAAGAAAGTGGAAATTATTAAAGCACTCAAGGAATGGCAAGTTCATTTAAATGCCATCAGTACAGATCCTGCTGGAATAGTTGTAGAAAACAATATAGATCTTGAGGGTCCGCCAGAAAACTTTGTATATATCAATGACTATAAGCCAATGGAAGGAATTATCATACCAAATGATCCCCTTGTAGGATGTGAATGTGACAGTTGTTTAGATAATAAGAAAAAATGCTGTGTAACACAGTGTGGATCAGAGTTCGCTTACTACAAAAACAAGAGACTAAGAGTACTCAAAGGAACACCAATTTATGAGTGTAATAAACGTTGTAAATGTGGTCCAGAGTGTCCTAATCGTGTTGTTCAGTTGGGAAGAAAATGCAAACTGAGCATATTTCGGACAATCAATGGTAGAGGATGGGGTGTGAAAACTCTACAGAAGATTAAGAAAGGGTCTTTTGTTGTTGAATATGTTGGAGAGGTAAAGTATACTTTATATTATGCATTGCTGCATTTTCACCTAGTCACTGGAAGTTCAGCTAATGTATTTCATTTAAAAGAAAAACTCCTGATAATATATAGAAACAATATAAAAATTGAAGTCTGACGTTTACCACTGCTGATACATGTATGACCTCAAATGAATTTTTCTTTTATTAATTTATGCAAAGATTTCTTACAGCTCTCTCAGCCGGAAGATATATTTTAATACCAAACCGAACCAATGATGCTGATGGACAACAAATTAAAGTGCAACTGTTTTCAGCTGTTTCTTTAGACAAAAAAATTATATGCAACTTACATGTAGAGTTAAAAAAGAATACAAGTAACTTTTAGTCTGAATTGTGTGCATTTGCTACAATTTAATGGGTACAATGAAAATTATCTTGTAATAAATTTTATGTTGATTTACCTCAAGGAAACTACTGCCTAATCAAAATAAACATACATGCTACATTTTAACATCCGAAAGACATTTTCAAAATAGGGGAAATTTAAAAAACAAAAAAAAATGATATTATACAAAAAAATCTGCAGAGATACCAGGATCATTATTTGGTATGCCAGGTGTGCATTCCATCTACATACACCTCATCAGTGACCCTTGAATCAAACTATAAAATGAATATTACGAGAAATAGTAAAATTGACCTAGATAAGCTGCATGATTCACTTGAGGAAATACGTAGTAATGGCTTCTAAACTAATGTGATGTTTTGCAGGTTATAACAGATGTGGAAGCAGAAAAACGAGGGAAGTATTATGATGCTGTTGGAAGAACCTACCTCTTTGATCTTGATTATAATGATGGAGACTGTCCATATACTGTTGATGCTGGTTACTATGGAAATGTGTCTCACTTTATCAATCATTCAGTAAGATATTTTTGACATTGAAAAGCTTGAGCAATCTTTCAGCACCATATACTTTGAGATTAATTGTCTCTTGCTATCTAAATTGACAATTAAAGGGCAATGTTGAGATCTGCACTCAATAAAAGGGTGTGGATGAGTGACCTGAATGGATTTTAGGCAGCCAATCAAAAAGACTTGCACATCATCGGATTTGGATCTTTCACACAGGTGAAATTACCTAGACCTTAAATAATATGAATCCTTTGAGGATGCTTGAGCCCTTAAGTTTTAATTTCAAAAACAAATACTGCATAAGTATGACTTGTAAGTCTCTAAAATTCCAATTCCATTTGACTTACAATAGAGTCTATACACTATGAAAAATGATTGGTACTTTGATATAGTCTACACTTTAATAAAAATGATGGAAAGTGTTTGTCTACTATATAGACTTTTACTATACATCAGAGATTGTAGGTTAACAGGTATGTTTACTTTAAGTTCAAAAATGCTTCTGTATCAATGACACAATTTCTTTTGATAGAGCCAAGTAAAAGATAAACTAAAATGAACCTATTTTAATTTTTTAAAAGTTAACCAGGTTATACATCAATGACAATCTTTACTGGGAAAGATGACAAACGTAATATGTGAATTTATATGAGGTAAATGTATTATCTAAAAGCAATTTACAAATCAAGTCCACTTCAGAATAATAACTTATCTTTTTCAGTGTGATCCTAATTTGGAAGTATTTGGAGTGTGGATTAATACATTAGATCCAACATTACCAAGGATTGCATTGTTTTCAAGGAGAGACATAGATAAGGGAGAGGAATTAACCTTTGATTACATGATGACAGGTATGTTTAGTCAATTGTTAAGCCCAAAACATGATGTCTGCCTACATTTTTGCACATAATGCCCAAATATATATAAAAAGAATAGCTAAGTTTGCCTATGATGGGTCTGACATTTGCTGTCGTTAATTCCCCAATATTCCTTTTAAACCTTTTGTTTTAGGATGATAAGAAAATGTTTCTCTTCAATTTGAATTGATATAAAATACAATATCTTTGGTACTGATATACAATTGAGATTTTGACAAGACTGAATAAAAGTGAACTTTTAAAAGTTGATAAATTGTATTGTCAATACAGGTTATAATTATAATCCAGCATTACTGAACACTCAACAGGTCACATAAAATTTTACATTAAAAAAAAAAGTCACAAAAGTATTGATAGGTTATAGTTATAGTTGCAATTTGATCTTAAATTATAAGTTTTGATTGAAGCATTTTTTTAAAACTTTTTTTTGTAAATTACAGGAGATACTACAAATCAACCCCCAACACTTGATCAAGTAGAAAAGGATTTAGCAGCAGAGTTCCTGAAAACACCTGTGCTACAGACTTATCCAGACATGCCCGAGGGTGAAGGGGATTCATTAGAGGTCACCCTGGAGGAGAATGACACTTTACCAGAGTTAAAGCCTGATGAGGTCAAGGAAACAGGAGATGCTGCTGACAGTAATGACAGTAATGACAGTAATATACCAGAACTATCCATCGAGTCAGATGAGGTTTTTGATGAACCTCCAAAACTTGAAACACAAAAAAGTGAACTTATTCCAAAGTCATTGACCGATCAATATAGAATTGTTTGTCAGTGTGGTGCAAAAAATTGTAGAAAATATTTGTTTTAATTGTTGATTGTTAATAATCATTAGACATTTGTTGTTTTATAATGAATTCAGATCATTGTTTTAGTGTACTCACAGTTGTGTTCAGAATGGATAAAGATAAAAAATATATATATTTGAGAAAGACTTGGTTTTGCTCATGTTACTCAAAATGGCTTTGGTATTTTAAGAGGACCTTTTTATTTTGATTGAGAGTTTTATTTCTTAATTGATTACTAGTCATTGGTATGTTATAGTACCGCCACATTATAATTGGCATTTAAGAGAATGAACAAAATTGACAACTTCATATATTTTTTCCAAGACAAACCTGTATATAAAAATATGGTACAGAAAATGTAGGCAAGAATGATTTTTAAAGATACAATTGTTCTCTAATTTGATTGGTTATTTGCATACAAGTGTTATAAACTTGAACAAATGATAGTGAGGTTTTTGGCAGCAATTGCTGACAGAGATATGATTGCTTTACCAAATTTTATTTACCAAGAGGCAGCTCTCTATGAATTTAAACATTGCAATATTTATTTTGAATTTATATATAGCAGTAAACTAAACAGCCCAGATGTTGAGAAAATTTGAATTTTTCTTATAGCTTTTTGCTGGATGTATTTGAAAGTTCAAAAGTTGGTAATAGTATGTGGTATCAAAAAGATAGGAAAACATTGATCAAATTAAAATGTTTTCTTTCTGTTCTGTATAAAATTCATAAAAGTTGTAAAGTATGGTATCATCTCATAATTTACATTATTTATACTTGAAATTTAATTTATTATCAAATTTCTCAGGACCTACTTTTTTTCTTTTTTTTTTTAATGGAATTGAATAATAATATTGAACATGAAACATAGACCTGTAACAGGTAAATAATTGTTAATTGTATATAGAAATTGCTTGTGTATATATTAAATATGTTCATACTTTTTGAAATACTGCCATAAAGAAATTGATGTTCCTATTCCAATAATAATATATATATAAAAAATACCTTTACAATTGAATATCAACATCCAGTTTTAAAACATTTATTATTTAATTTAGCCTTTATTCCTTTAATTGTCAAACTTCATAAATCATATGGTATAAACACTTTTTGGGTTGACGTTTGAAAAAGTGTGAAATAAATCATATTCTTATCCCACTTACAATAAAAAAACAATCTTCTTAAACTTTTTGATTTGTTGTATTTTAGAGAAAACTTATTGTAACCGATTTGAATATACAATGTGTATTTTAACTGAATTATAAACATGTTGGTGAAAAAGGTATCGAACAGGTTTTGTAATCACTAGGAATGTTAAATGTATGTATGTGAAGCTATATTGATTTGTTTTGTTTATAAAACCAAGAGTTTCTCAGATAAGTGGGGTGGAAATTATATTTTAAATTTTATCGATGATACCCATCTATTTGTTAAATTTAAAGCGACTTTTAGATAATTTGTAGATAAATAAACATGAAATTTATAGCATATCTGTAAAAAGTAGTCCCTCATTGAGAATTATTAAATTTTGAGATGTTTTTGTGTTGCCAATGACAGCATCCAACTGTGATTATCTCCCCCTAACAATGGTAGTTGTATACCCTTTTAAAGTTCTATCCACAACTATTTCATTAGTATTTAAAAATAATGGTGGAATTTAAATTTCACAATATTCTGATTGTTTTAATGAAAGTTTTAAAAATAAAGTTGCATAATAAAATGAGAATTTTGATTGTACAATCATTTTGCTATCTTTTTGAAGGTGTCTTGAATAAATTCATTTTATTTAGTGAAAAATATTTAAACAAGACTTTTTTTGGGTTTGATTTTTTTTCAAATAAAAAAGGGAGTCAACTAGATAAATTTGATTTCAAAACCAATAATATGAAATGAAGTTGAATGTTTTTAACACATATGTAATTTATTCTAACCAAATAAAGTTGTAGATAGTGTAGTATATATAAATAGAAGATTGGATTTTAAGTTTGTAAGGAATAGCAGTTATGAAGGGATTCGATGATCCAATAGTGCTATGTAGACCCCTAAACTTACAATACATGTATATCGCTCTGTGATTGTGTTTTATTATAGATAAATGTGAACATTAATCCAGTGTTTATTCTTTTTGCATAAAAAACATGAATGTTCACACAAAATATAGTGTATCAGTAATAAAGTATTTTACTTACGTTTATCGGGCATATTTGATTTAAGGCCTTCAAACTTCTGTATTTTGAAGAAGAAATAAGTCTTCCGATTGCTCAACTTTGTGATCTTTCTGCTTGCTGTGAGCAACAATTTTTTTTTTACAAAGATGATGATGGTTGCTGAAAATCTTTGGGCATAATTACAGTCAATCCTCAATAACTCAAAAGTAACCCAAGTAGACTTCTCAAATTATCCGAGGTCACCATTTCAATAGTGTGTAATGGTTAAAAAAAACATTTTATTGCATCTGTCTGAATAAATGATACTGGAAAATAACTGTTCATTTCCTCAAATATACAGAGAAAATTGTTCACTTTTAATACACAATATGTCAATATTTGGAACAGAACTAGTTGTGAGATTCATTTATTTCTCCTAAACCTGATCTGCTGGTGTCCTATGAAAAGTGTGTTGGTTTACACACAAAAAACATGGAGTTGAATAAGTAACTCATTATTTCAAATGTCTTCTTTTGCTTTCATTTTTCTTCTACTTCAAATTTTGATTGATCAGGGTTAATTTAGATGTTATTTTTTTTTTTTAAGAAAACCCCAAAATAAATTCCTTCACCAGAGTTGGAAATGCATTGAACAAATGTCTTAACTGACAATGACTTGAAATACCTTGACACAGGTTACAGTTTTTTATTGAAAGGTTCAACTAAATATTTTCTGATCAGCAATTGACCATTTTTGGTGAAATATTGTAATTATGACGTGTTTATGACCATCAAAAGCAATGAATGAAATTTGTTTAGAAATTTCTAGACATCTTTCTATTCATTATTTGATCAATAAAATTAACAATGCTCAAAGGTTGAATTAAATTTTTTTAATTTCTGAGATTAAATAGTGGCTCATTGAGTCATTTTCACTTTGTATTGATTTTTCGAAATGGAGATAATATTGTACTACAGATATAATGGGTTTAAGTGTATTGAAATTTAAAAGAAATCTACTTAATAGTTAAATTAAATAGTCCTATTGCATTTTTCTTATGAATAATGAATTTTCTTTTTGTTGATCTTTCAGGTACAACTTTGTAAGAAGAAATTAAGTAATATTTCATTGTTTTATTGCTTTTAATTATAATACCATTTAGAATTGTTTCATGCATATTTTTGAATATATTCTATTTTAATTGATTGTCACCTCTTTTTATCAGTCAATTGAATTAAAAACCTAATAAAAAAATATTTTGTTATTTTTAGTCACCACTTAAAAGGCAGTCCTAGCTACTGCCATTACTTGGACTCTGTCCCTGTTGTCTTTCAAGTTTATTGAATGTTTTAAATCTACTGAAGTAGAAAGTTTTTCATGTTGTATTTTGGTTGTTTTATGTCTCCCCTGCAACTACCATCTTGGAAGGCAAGATATAGGCGCTATTTTCCAGCAACTTTGATGGCGTAATCAATTGTTAAGTATTTTTGCTGAAGTTAATTTGAAAGAAACCACTGGTGATAGATTAATGATTTTTTGTATGAAGTTTAATTTCTATCAATGCATATCAGTTTGATGACTTTTTTGAGGCCCTGCACCCTAGGTCATGTTCTAGTGACTTTGAATAAGAAGCAATTTTCAATGTAAAGTTTCTGCTCAAGTTAGTTTGATAGGAACTTTGTTGATAGATCAATGATATTTATTTTAATATAAAATAGAAGGTGTGGTATGATTGCCAATGAGACAACTCCACAAGAGACCAAACGACACAGAAATTAACAACTATAGGTCACCATACCACATATTAAGCTATGAAAGGCCCAGTATTAACAAATATAAATGTAAAACAATTCAAATGAGAAAACTAAAGGCCTAATTTATGAGGGTTGTAAAGGGTTATTTTCGTGCAACGTGATCGCTGTTTTTTATTTTACGTTCAACATGTTTTTACTTTTTTATTTGACGTTCAGTCGTGCAAGACGGGTGCCTCGTTCAACGTGTTCTGCTTATTTATTTTACGTGCATCGTGATTTTCAAAGTTTTATTTAGCGTGCTCGGTATTTTTCAAATAAAATTCAAACACTTGGCAGGGATCGTCAAGAGATACTTTTTAGCTCACCTGGCCCAAAGGGCCAAGTGAGCTTTTCCCAGCACTTGGCGTCCGGCGTCCGGCGTCTGTCGTCCGTCGTCCGTCGTCGTCTGGCGTCGTTAACTTTTACAAAAATCTTCTCCTCTGAAACTACTGGGCCAAATTTAACCAAACTTGGCCACAATCATCATTGGGGTATCTAGTTTAAAAAATGTGTCTGGTGACCCGGTCAACCAACCAAGATGGCCGCCATGGCTAAAAATAGAACATAGGGGTAAAATGCAGTTTTTGGCTTATAACTCAAAAACCAAAGCATTTAGAGCAAATCTGACATGGGGTAAAATTGTTCATCAGGTCAAGATCTATCTGCCCTGAAATTTTCAGATGAATCGGACAACCCGTTGTTGGGTTGCTGCCCCTGAATTGGTAATTTTAAGGAAATTTTACTGTTTTTGGTTATTATCTTGAATATTATTATAGATAGAGATAAACTGTAAACAGCAATAATGTTCAGCAAAGTAAGATTTACAAATAAGTCAACCTGACCCAAATGGTCAGTTGACCCCTTTAGGAGTTATTGCCCTTTATAGTCAATTTTTAACCATTTTTCGTAAATCTTAGTTATCTTTTAGAAAAATCTTCTCCTCTGAAACTACTGGGCCAAATTAATCCAAACTTGGCCACAATCATCTTTGGGATATCTAGTTTAAAAAATGTGTGGCGTGATCCGGCCAACCAACCAAGATGGCCACCATGGCTAAAAATAGAACATAGGGGTAAAATGCAGTTTTTGGCTTATAACTTAAAAACCAAAGCATTTAGGGCAAATCTGACATGCTGTAAAAGTGTTTATCAGGTCAAGATCTATCTGTCCTGAAATTTTCAGATGAATCGGACAACCTGTTGTTGGGTTGCTGCCCCTGAATTGGTAATTTTAAGGAAATTTTGCTGTTTTTGGTTATTATCTTGAATATTATTATAGATAGAGATAAACTGTAAACAGCAATAATGTTCAGCAAAGTAAGATTTACAAATAAGTCAGCATGACCAAAATGGTCAGTTGACCCCTGAAGGAGTTATTGCCCTTTATAGTCAATTTTTAATCATTTTTTCGTAAATCTTAGTAATCTTTTACAAAAATCTTCTTCTCTGAAACTACTGGGCCCAAATTAAACTAAACTTGGCCACAATCATCATAGGGGTAACTTGTTTAAAAAATGTGTGGCGTGACCCGGCCAACCAACCAAGATGGCCATCATGGCTAAAAATAGAACATAGGGGTAAAATGCAGGTTTTGGCTTATAACTCAAAAACCAAAGCATTTAGAGCAAATCTGACATTGGGTTGAATTGTTTATCAGGTGAAGATCTATCTGCCCTCAAATTTTCAGATGAATCCGACAACCCGTTGTTGGGTTGCTGGCTTGCTGCCCCTAAATTGGTAATTTTAAGGAAATTTTACTGTTTTGGGTTATTATCTTGAATATTATTATAGATAGAGATAAACTGTAAACAGCAATAATGTTCAGCAAAGTAAGATTTACAAATAAGTGAACTTGACCGAAATGGTCAGCTGACCCATTTAGGAGTTATTGTCCTTTATAGTCAATTTTTAACAATTTTCATAAAATTTGTAAATTTTTACAAACATTTTTTACTGAAACTACTGGGCCAAGTTCATTATAGATAGAGATAATTGTAAGAAGCAAGAATGTTCTGTAAAGTAAGATGTACAAACACATTATCATCACCAAAACACAATTTTGTCATGAATCCATCTTCTTCCTTTGTTTAATATTCACATAGACCAAGGTGAGCGACACAGGCTCTTTAGAGCCTCTAGTTTAAAAGCCGTAAACCAATTATATCACTAAATTGGGAATAACATGTAAAACAAAGAGTTAATATATACAAGAAGACAGTGACTCAGTCACAAAAGGTTCAAATAAAAGTATTTATTTTTCGTGCAACGTTCATTACACAAATTATTTTTACGTTCAACGTGAAATTATGTCTTATTTCACGTTTTTTTCGTGCAAGCACCCCCCTTTACCACCCTCGTTTATGTATAAAAAATGAAAAATAAATTAAAGCAAAATTACTATAAGTACATATCAGTTTGATGACATTTTGATGCCCTGTAATGGTTTAGTGACTTGCAATTAAATACCAATTTTTAGCTCACCTTTCCTATAAGGAAATGTGAGCTTTTGCCATTACTTGGCGTCCTTTGTTGTCCGTTGTCGTCGTAAACTATTTCAAAGATCTTCTCCTCTGAAACTACTGAACCAATTCAAACCAAACTTCATCTGATTGATTCCTAGGGTATCTAGAATAAAGTTTGTGTTTTAATTCCCATTTCATCAAAAAACATGGCTGCCATGGCTAAAAAATAAAACATAGGGGTAAAATGCAGTTTTTGGCTTATAACTCAAAAACCAAAGCATTTAGAGCAAATCTGACGTGGAGTAAAATTGTTTATCAGGTCAAGATCTAACTGCCCTGAAATTTTCAGATGAATCGGACAACCCGTTGTTAGGTTGCTGCCCCTGAATTGGTAATTTTAAGGAAATTTTTGCAATTTTGGTTATTTTCTTGAATATTATTATAGAGATAAACTGTAAATAGAAAAAATGTTCAGCAAAGTAAGATTTACAAATTAGTCAACAGGTCTAAAGTGGTCAGTTGACCCCTTTAGGAGTTATTGCCCTTTATAGTCAATTTTTAACCATTTTTCGTAAATCTTAGTTATCTTTTACAAAAATCTTCCCTGAAACTACTGGGCCAAATAAAATCAAACTTGGCCACAATCATCATTGGGGTATCTAGTTTAAAATTGGGTCCAGTGACCCGGCCAACCAACCAAGATGGCCGCCATGGCTAAAAATAGAACATAGGGGTAAAATGCAGTTTTGGGCTTATAACTTAAAAACCAAAGCATTTAGAGCAAATCTGACAGTGGGAGAAATTGTTTATCAAGTCCAGATCTATCTGCTCTAAAATTTTCAGATGAATTGGACAACTGGTTGTTAGGTTGCTGCCCCTGAATTGGTAATTTTAAGGAAATTTTGCTGTTTTTGGTTATTATCTTGAATACTATTATAGATAGAGATAACCTGTAAACAGCAATAATGTTCAGAAAAGTAAGATTTACAAATAAGTCAACATGACTGAAATGGTCAATTGACCCCCTAAGGAGTTATTGTCCTTTATAGTCAATTTTTAAAAATTTTCATAAAATTTGTAAATTTTTACTAACATTTTCCACTGAAACTACTTGGCCAAGTTCATTATAGATAGAGATAATTGTAAGCAGCAAGAATGTTCAGTAAAGTAAGATGTACAAACACATCACCATCACCAAAACACAATTTTGTCATGAATCTATCTGCATCCTTTGTTTAATATTCACATATACCAAGGCGAGCGACACAGGCTCTTTAGAGCCTCTAGTTTGTAAAAGATATTATGTACCGAAAATTTCATAAAAGGTATCAAAAGCCCTCTCCCTTTTTCCAAAGTCAGATATTTTTTTTCCTTTCTGTTAAATTTAATTATTTTCGTGTTTCTGGCCTCAGACTACAATTATTCTCCTTTTCCTTTGCAACAATGCATCTTTTGGTAAAAGTCAAATTGAATTAAAAATTTGCACCGCTTCAAACATGAAATAAATGTAACTGTTTATATATAGACCATTATAAAATATGCTTCTAGGACATTCCATCAGTGCCTTTTCTTTTGAGAGCCTTGTTAACATGCCAATGGTAGGATATGAATCTTGTATAAATGACTAAGACCGACAAAGGCTAATTTGACCGTCTGTCCCGCTTTAGGTTGAAGTTTTTAGTCGAGGCAGTATTTGACAAAGTTGAAGTCCAATCAACTTGAAACTTAGTAAATATCATGAGTGCAGATGTGGCATCCGTGTACTATGGACACATTCTTGTTTCCACATGTTTTACGTATTTTTATATATATATGCAACTGGTATGACCCCTCAAAGAAAACAGTAGACAGAATACAGAGAGTCTCTATATATTAAAGTAGTATAATCGTAGTTTACATGTAGATAAACGCGAAAAATAATTGTCCTCTTTAAGGAGGTATAATAGTTGTGGTTTTTGCGATCTAAACACCATGATAAGGAGAACGCTCTATTTGGCTTATTTATTTTTCATTTTTGTTATCTATCATACGATTGGTTGTACTTGTGCATTTTTCAAATCGGATGTCTTATCTATGTCTAAAAGTCAGTCTGGTGATGGAATCAGTATCCGGACTTCTTTTTTGTCGCTTTTCTCCAAAAATAACTCAATCTGAATAATCATAAGAATGGATGACAAATGCGACTATGCATGTTACTTATAGAACACAGAGGCATGATGATTAATTTATCGTGGAAGGAAGAGAAGAGACACACAAAAAGAGGTCTTCTCGTTTAATAGTATAGATGACAAATGCGACTATGCATGTTACCTATAGGTGGCACGGTAGTATTTCCTGGCCCATAAGGGATAATGATAGCCTTTTTAGAATTTTCACCACTTTCTAACACTGCAAAAATTCTACATTCACAGTTAACTGAAGTACTTTCATTTTACTATTCAGAAATGAATTTGAATATGTATCATGACCGTTTACTTTTTTTGCTATTTTTAAAAACCTAAGGCCACTAGTACTTTTAGGTATTTTATGGTGCAGTGAATACAAAATTTAAAAAAATTCTCAAAAATTCATTTTCATCTGTATGTAAAATTATTTCATATTTTTCTACACCTGATTCATCCCTCAGTTTGTGAAAGTATGTTCAGTTGATACTGTATTTTTTGTCCAATCACACTGTTTAGATACATTTACCTAAGTAGGGTACACAAAAGAGCAACCTAAATTCTGGAATGCAAATACTACCGTGCCACCTATAGAACACAGAGGCATGATGATTAATTTATCGTGGAAGGAAGAGAAGCGACATACAAAAAGAGGTCTTCTCGTTTAATAGTATAGATATTGAAATTTTTTTATGCGTTTTTTTTTTTTTTGTCTCTCTTGACGGAGTCAAAAAGTGGCTGCGGCGCCAATACTATTTGTTTGTGATAAGGTCTAGTTTATGGTATTTGGTATGCAGTTGTAATAGCATTGGCACAACTCATTACCATGGAGATTATTTGGCCCGCCCCCTCTGTTATGGTCTATTGTCTGTGAAAATTTTGCTTGGTTTTTATGTATTTGTGATTAGGTGGGTTTATTGGGAACCACTTGTGGTAATTTAATGATAATTGGTATGCAGTTGTATAAGCATTGAAAATAATAAATAACAGAAAGAACCAAGAGCAAAGTTCAGCCCTATACACCAGCTAAATATGAAAACGTTAGTATCAATAAAATCAGGACCGTGGACAAAAACCTAGAAACATGTTATAGAAAAATGGACAACAATTGAGCAGAAACATCAAAACTACATCCTAGAGCTATCAGCAGCTGCTTATTAAGTTATAAAGGGGATAGAGACATATAATTTGGACAACAAGCTCTTGCCAAAACATCAGCATGATGCATCAGAACATCACTTTCGGTCAGAAATAGAAGTATCAACCGACAACTTGATCGTATCAATTTATTCCATGCAACATCAAAAGTAGAGGTTAATGGCCATGGTATAGTACTCTTCCTGTCAAACATTGAAGATATAAAAGAATGAAATCTAGAGGGAACTGTAAGATATATAACAAACAGATAAAGGAACAGACAAACATAATCAAGAGAAAGGAAGCCGATATAGAAATAAAAGCAAAACAGGATGAGTCATTCGTAAAAACAAAAGTTCATCAGCCTAGTATCCAAAAGGGCAGTATGTATACAAAACACAGAAGAAGAATTTCTAAATAACTGGAATAGAACCATTGAATGGTCAGAAGATGGACCAACACCAAGTCAAGATACAAGTGCAGTCACATGTCTACTATACATATGCAATCAGACAACACAACCAGAAATATCCATAGACTGCATGCGGCCAGCTGTTTCATTATACATGTGAAAACATTGATCCTGTAAGGGTAAGCCAAACTGACGAAGAACAGTATTCACCAAGGAGTTGTTCTATTATGGACATGGACGTGGTAAATATATCACTGAGAAGCAATAACTCAATTATAGATACAGAAGAAATTATATTTGTACCTTGTAGGTACAGAAGAAATTATATTTGTACCTTGTAGGTACAGAAGAAACAATACCAATATTAAGTCTAGAAGAACAAGGCTCGACAAAGGAATATAGTGAAATGGCCCATATAGTTAAAAACGTGCCAGACAGTAAATCTAATGACAGTTCACTTAGAAATGGCATGACGAAGCACCGGATGAGGATGGAATTTCAGCAGAACACTACAAATATGGGTTGGATGAGTTAACTCCCTTTATAGTACATTTGCTAAATTTAATTTTCACATATCTGGATGTACCAATCTTCCTAAAGACAGTGATTCTTACACCAATCATGAAAGAAAAAGGCAAAACATTACCATCTAGCTATAGATGAACAACTGTAACTAAAAACTATATATTAAAAGTAAACTGAAGGATAGAGTTGACTATAAAAAATGCAAAAAAAAGCATTTGACAAACTAAACCATGAAATCCTATTCAACAAGCTGTAACATTATGGAATAAAAGGAAAACTCTGGATACTACTGAGAAACATGTATAAAACATGAGCATTAAGATTAAATTGGAAGGTCAATGTACAGAAGATGCCATAGTGCTACAAGGATTTCAACAAGGTGCAAAACTTTCTACAACGCTATATAAATGCTACCAAAAAGTCATACTGGATAGCATTTTTAAAAAGTGGACTTGGAGCATGTTTTGGTGTTTTGTACAAATCCCTGCACCCACATAGGCCGATCACATTGCTGTCATGGCAAATAGTACTGTAGACGCACAAGGAATACTAGACATAGTACAGCACCATACAAGCAGATATCTCGTTAAAATCAATCCAACTACATAGATCTACAATGCAAAAAACCTCAAACACATCAACATTGTATTCGAAGACGATGACATCAATATAACCAATGAAAAAGAAACTAGAAAAAGGGCAAATATCTCAGAAAGAATAAGAACCGACAGAGCAATAATATACAGCATTCTCGGAGCTGGTTTACATGTCAGAATGGGGTTCTCACCCATGGTCGCATACAAGTTATGGAGAACATATACCAAGAAGCATCTACAGACTTGAGGTGATGAACTCACTTGCAAGAGAAGTGAATATGCTAGAACTTGTAGGGAGAAAAATCCTCCGTCAAATTTTAGGGTTTCCAAATAATACAGCAAATATGACTGTCTATACCCTGGTAGGAGCAGAACCCCATCACATTAGACAAAAAATTATTTAACTTCTTCATGAATATTGTTCGAAATTCAGGAACCCTAGAATGTGAAATTCTGCACCGACAAATAGCATTTTCAGACCAAAGAGGAAAAGACTATCAACAGAGTGGGAAAAACCCGATCAAAATACAATTTGAAATTTTAGAGTAGTTACGACATTATCATAGAAAAAACACTTTAAAAAATCAAATGGAAAAGGCAAGTAGTAATAAAGATCAACAAATACTGGAAAAATGAATGTCATAATGAAGGAATCGGGGAAAAAACATCACTTCGATACATAGAGATACAGAAAATCATTAAATGAAGCTCACAATATATGGAAAAGCGTGAAAAAACAATAGTAAAGATGTGAAGGCAGGAGAAATAAAAGCAAGAATAAGTACTAAAACGTGCATATTCCAAGAGGGTTTGGATGGGGTTAAATGATTAAAGAATAGGCACTGGCTACGGTTACATGGAAATGTAACAATAATAAAAATATTATTGTTACATTGGAGACTAATTGCCGGAATGCAAAGTTGGGTGAGGAACCGATTAATTACAAATGTAACAATAATTACTGAGGCTACGGTTACATTACGTTATTGTTACATGAAAAACAGAAATGTACGCTAGATCAAGGACGTATCTAATATACGTCCTTGGCTAGATTGACTAAACTTAATCATCTATAGTTGCATGCGCGTAGCTACGTTTACGTCAAAACGCCCGGGCGTACACTTGAATTTGGTAAAACAAAATATTTTCATCTAAATATTATTAAAAGAATTGGTTAACAGTACGTCAACCTTCTAAGTCTTTCTTCAATGGCTTGTAATTTCGAATAGAAATGACAAAATTGGTGTCATATTTATATATTTGTTCATTTTTGTCGAGCCTGCAACTTTTGTTGCAGAAAGCTCGACATAGGTATAGTGATCCGGCGGCGGCGGCGGCGTTAGCTAACTTCTTAAAAGCTTTATATTTTAGAAGGTGGAAGACCTGGATGCTTCATACATTGTATATAGATGCCTCATGTTACGAAGTTTCCGTCAGTCACATGTCCAATGTCCTTGACCTCATTTTCATGGTTCAGTGACCACTTGAAAAAAAAGTTCAAATTTTTTGTAATGTTGAATTCTCTCTTATTATAAGTAATAGGATAACTATATTTGATATGTGCATACCTTGCAAGGTTCTCATGTCTGTCAGACAGTTTTCACTTGACCTCGACCTCATTTCATGGATCAGTGAACAAGGTTAAGTTTTGGTGGTCAAGTCCATATCTCAGATACTATAAGCAATAGGGCTAATATATTTGGTGTATGGAAGGACTGTAAGGTGTACATGTCCAACTGGCAGGTGTCATCTGACCTTGACCTCATTTTCATGGTTCAGTGGTTATAGTTAAATTTTTGTGTTTTGGTCTGTTTTTCTCATACTATATGCAATAGGTCTACTATATTTGTTGTATGGAACGATTGTAAGGTGTACATGTCTAGCGGGCAGATGTCATGTGACCTTGACCTCATTTTCATGGTTCAGTGGTCAAAGTTAAATTTTTGTGTTTTGGTCTGTTTTTCTCATACTATATGCAATAGGTCTACTATATTTGTTGTATGGAACGATTGTAAGGTGTACATGTCTAGCGGGCAGATGTCCTGTGACCTTCACCTCATTTTCATGGTTCAGTGGTCAAAGTTAAATTTTTGTGTTTTGGTCTGTTTTTCTCATACTATATGCAATAGGTCTACTATATTTGTTGTATGGAACGATTGTAAGGTGTACATGTCTAGCGGGCAGATATCATGTGACCTTGACCTCATTTTCATGGTTCAGTGGTCAAAGTTAAATTTTTGTGTTTTGGTCTGTTTTTCTCATACTATATGCAATAGGTCTACTATATTTGTTGTATGGAACGATTGTAAGGTGTACATGTCTAGCGGGCAGATGTCCTGTGACCTTCACCTCATTTTCATGGTTCAGTGGTCAAAGTTAAATTTTTGTGTTTTGGTCTGTTTTTCTCATACTATATGCAATAGGTCTACTATATTTGTTGTATGGAACGATTGTAAGGTGTACATGTCTAGCGGGCAGATGTCATGTGACCTTGACCTCATTTTCATGGTTCAGTGGTCAAAGTTAAATTTTTGTGTTTTGGTCTGTTTTTCTCATACTATATGCAATAGGTCTACTATATTTGTTGTATGGAACTATTGTAAGGTGTACATGTCTAGCGGGCAGATGTCATGTGACCTTGACCTCATTTTCATGGTTCAGTGGTCAAAGTTTTTATCTAATACTATATGCCATAGGTCAACTATATTTGGTGTATGGAAGTATTTTATGATCTTTATGTCAGTCGCACAGGTTTTATTTGATCGTGACCTCATTTTCACGGTTCATTCCACAGTGTTAAGTTTTTGTGTTTTGGTCTATTTTTCTTAAACTATATAAGTAATAAGTCAACTATATATGTTGCATAGAAGCATTGTTAGCTGTACATGTCTGCCTGGCATGGTTCATCTGACCTTGACCTCATTTTCAAGGTTCATTGGTCTATGTTTAGTTATTTTGGTTAATGTTAAGTTTATGTGACAGTTGTTATAAAGCTTAGCTTTATACTAAGGACTATCAAGATAATATCAGTGATTAGTATAGAAGGCGAGACATTTCAGCGTGTGCACTCTTTTTAAAGCAATTCCTTATGTACTTTGATTCGAAATGTGGTTTGCATTTTTTTTAATTATAACTGTGTAGATGTAGGTTCAGTATGTGGTTAAAGTTTTAAGATATCAATAACTTTGTCAAACCATCGTATGATTTTACGATAGCTGGACAAAAACTGTTTATGGTCAAAAGAGTATGCAGCGCATCATGACGAAATAATATATAATGGATTTTTCAACGGAATTACTTGGGAGTTTTTACACTCTGAGGTTAAAATTTTGTACATATAAATTACTTTGTAAAACCGTGGTCGAAGTTAATGAAACTTTCACAGAGGAAAACGGGTATGGCGCAAGAATAAATTTCCATCCTGAAATCTATGATGTCGAGTTAATTTACATGATAAATTTTAGACCTCCATATTTTGTCATGAAACTTGCGCTGAAATTAACTGAAAATATTTGATTTGTTTAAATCCTGTAATGGAATGATAAATGAATAAACTTTTCGCGGGGAGAAATTTCAGGTGAGAACCAGGGTTCCATAGAGAGCCCTTTATACATTTTTTAAATTGCACCTGAACAACTCAGAAAATTAATCATTTCATGTTCATTTACGATTCTAAATAAACAATGAATAGATTACACATAAAAAATAACCATTTTGAATCTAAAGAATGTTGTTATTAATATGAGTTTTCAATGACAGGAATGGTATGTCATTCTCGATAGTGTTTAAACTTACGGCGGCTTAGCACCCGCTCATCTACTACCAGTTTGTTCATTGGCCTGGACCCAATAGGGCCTAAAGGCCCTGACCGAGGTTCGGGCGTACACGTTAAAATGACCTTGCTACGCCACTGAGTTGCATTGCTTCATTCTTTCATATGTACTAAACAATACTTGTAATTTAATACTAATATTATTCAACAAATGGTGTACAACTTGAATAGTTTTACTACGTATTAATGGTTTTGATGTTCTCAAAGATACTACTCAAGATTAGGAGTGTGACTGTCAAAGGCGAAAAATATAGTTCAATGGTTTCACTTTTTTAAAGTATTTAACTGCACACCTACTCTTATTACTGTCATTATACTTTGGACCAATTTTGTTTATGGTGAAAAAAATAAAACTGGGGATGCGTTTTAAACGAAACTGAAACAATATCAAGACATACATTTCATACAGCTTTATACCTTGACGCAAATTGATAATCAAAAGCAAAGTTTGCTAACTGTAACTTAAGTACTAAGAAATTATGTATGTACACGTATCCGTGGAGGACGTAATTTCGTTCATCAAAAATGTGTCGGACTTTAAAAACAACTTACTTGATTTGTAGAAATTGTCATTGTAAATAAAAAATTACAGTAAATAAATTGTATGTTATAAATGTATGTAATAAATGTCCTCAACTTTTATTATTTAGTGCATATTACTAGTCCCATCGTACATTGCTTTTTTTCATGTAACAATAACGCAATGTAACCGTAGCCTCAATAATTATTGTTACATTCGTAATTAAACAGGTCCTTACCCAACCATGCATTCCGGCATTTAGTCTCCAATGTAACAATAATATTTTTATTATTGTTACATTTCCATGTAACCGTAGCCAGTGCCTAAAGAATAATGCCCTTAAAAAATGAAGATTAGAGAATAACGGGCAAAAAAATGAAGATTAGAGAAAAAAGGGGTTAATTTTTTGAAGATTAGAGAAAAAAGGGGTTAATTTTTTAAAGATTAGAGAAAAAAGGGGTGAAATTAAATGTTTACAGAATAACAGACCCCCCCCCCCCCAGACCCCCCCCCCCCCCCCCCAGACCCTCTTACAAGCCAATAGAGCTAAGTGTTTGATCCGAAGTCAAACCTATATGTACAATCTGTGAACAGAAAAATGAAAATCTAGAACATTTTATTCTACACTGCAAAGAATTGGAGCAAATAAGATCTGAATATTGTTAAAAAATTAAACAGAAAATGGATGAAATCGATACCTCAACATACAAGAAGATCATACAACAAGGGAATTAACTGCACCTCATAATGGACTGTACTAGCAAGGAAATGAACTGTTACTCAACTGTGTATGAAAGCATTGAAACTCTAGCTAGAAATTTGTGCTATGAGATGCACATGCTGCGCACAAAAAGGATAGAAACTTGACACGCGAACATTCTTGAGATTATTTAAATTCTATATACTTATTTGTAAATATATCCTGTTCGTACTTAACTTTTTCTTACACTTCAGCACATCAAGACTATTATTTTTGAAATTTTATGATGACAATCCTATGAAATAATTATAATATTTATTAATTATTATTGCTTAAAGTCATCCATCTGTACATAATTAATAATTAAAATTCTTTATGTTTTGATGTATATATATATATACTTGATACAGTTATACCCTATGGTTGACTTGGAAAAGGAAAAAGATCACTTGATCTTCTTCCGACCGGCAGTAAAACGCTTGCCAAAGTTGGGCGTCCGTTTGGCTGTGCGGGATGTATCAAGTTTGCAGCCACATCCGGTGAGAATGGAGACGTTAAATCCTGTGCCTCGTGTAAAGAGAGTGCCACGCTCATTGCACGTTAAGAACAGGGGCGGATGCAGGAATTTTCGAAAGGGGGGTGCTAACCCAGGGCACCCAGGGCAAAGGGGGGTGCAAAACATATGTCCCGATACAAATGCATTGATCGGCAAAAATAAAGGGGGGGGTGCGCACCCCCGGAACCCCCCCCCCCCCCTGGATCCGCCACTGAAGAACCCTTGCAACAAGTCTTTAAAGGTCGCGTGATCTGTTGCAAGGCAAAATCTCAGTCCCTATCCAATATATCCTCATTTTCCAGTGGCATTAAAGTGTCCTTTAATTTTTAAATCTTTAACTTAAGAAACAACCGAGACAAATTGAATCAAAATTGCCAACAAACAGCATTGGGGTATTTAGTTTTAAAAATGTGCCAACCAACATTTCAAGCATCAATTGTGAATAAAAACATAAGATGAGCGACACAGGCTCCTTAAAGCCTCTATTTTGAGGCTTCATTGAACAATGTTAAATTATTCCAGTTTAGTCCTTTTCTCAGATGTTTTCAGCCAAACAGCCGCTTTTAATATTTGATGTATAGAATGATGTTTAGGTGTACATATCTGTATAAAAGAAGTTTTCATCTGACCTTGACCTCATTTTCATGGTTCATTGGTCAATGTTACGTTTTCATTGTTTGTCCATTCCTTAGAAAATTTAAGCAATAACTATGTATGGTGCATGGAAAGATTGTAAGGCGAACAATATAAAAAAAAATGTGGTATGATTGCAAATGAGACAACTCTCCACAAGTGACCAAATGACACAGAAATTAACAACTATTGGTCACCGTACGGCCTTCAACAATGAACAAAGCCCATATCCATAGTCAGCTATTAAAGGCCCCGAAATGACAATATAAAACAATTCAAACGAGATTTGACGGCCTAATTTATGTACAAAATACTGAACGGAAAACAAATATGTAACACATAAACTAACGGCAACCACTGTATGAATTACAGGCTCCTGACTTGGGATAGGCACATGCATACAGAATGTGGTGGGGCTAAGCATGTCAGCGGGATCCAAACCCTTCCCTAACCTGGGACAGTAGTGTAACAGTACAACATAAGAACAAACTATAAAAAACAGTTGACAAAGGCTTAACTCATCAGATGGATACAAATACAAATACTACACAGAGTCGACATGGCCGGGTATTTGTATATCCCAACAACAAAAAGACACTAAGTACAGATCTGAGAGTACTCACAGTTACTGACAGCTGGTGAGTTCAAAGCCACTTACAACAAATAAAAAAAAATCTGTCTTGCTTGTTGCATCTGATCTCTACCTATTTTTCATGGTTCATTAGTACATGTAAATGATTAGTTTTCAGGGTTACACATGTATCTGGTTTTTTTTTTATTCGAAAAAGCCATAGGTAAACTGTATATGATCATGATGTACATGTTGTATGTCAGGGTTCATCTGACTTTGACCTCAATGTCATTCTAAAGGTTCATTGGTCGATGTTCAAGTTTCATATAAGGGCTGTTCCTTTAAACGTGGTCTGTGTTAATTTTACCTTTGGGACGGGGACCAACTGGGGCTATATTTTTAAATGCCATACATTTGGCGGTTGCTTCAAACATAACTCATTCAATATCAACCTAAACATTAAAAAGGAGTTACGTTATGTGATGTGATGTTATGTGAAGAGGTGAGACTTAAATAAGATATTGTCTTGTCTTATCTTGTCTATGTTTTTTTATGGCGTACTGTTACACCACTGTCCAAGGTTAGGGGAAGGTTTCAGCGCTCATAAACATGTTTAATCCCGTTACATTCTGTATTATTCAGTGGTGATTATTGGTTCATGTCTGTCATATTTAGTTATAAATTATTAGTTTGTTTTTCTCAATTGAATTGTTACATATTTTTCATGTTGGAGCCTTTTCTGACCGACCATACGATAAGGGGTGTTTTATTGTTGAAGACCGTATGGTTGCCTTTGTCTTTTTGCTTACATCAACTTATTTGAACTTTTGTGGATAGTTATCTCATTGGGAGTCATGCTACATCGCCTTATTTTATTAACCCATCTAAATACACATTTAGACTGAGGCCTCCTCTATGGTAGCAGTTTTGCCTTTCATGTGCAAGACTGTTGGGGATTTAAAGCTTTTTATATTAAAAAGGACTATAAAGACTCTAACATGTCAATTGTTATTGGCCACATTTTGATTACATTTACTAGTAAGCCGTTCCCCATATGAGGTCAATCACGCGAACCGAACGTGAGCTACCTAGGTATGATGTATATAATAGCCTAAAGCAAACTATTACATATACTCGAATCAATGGCAGACACAACTACTGGGATAACCATTTACAAGTTCTTTTGATTTCTCTGTGAAGTATTTACGACGGACTGAATCGTAACCAATTATGTACTAGGTGAAAACGAAAGCACTTTAATAAGATAGTAATATTGATTTGCAGGTTTATTTTTGACATACATGTACATATTTTGACAATTTAAAATCGTTTATTTTTGTTTACATTTTTATAAATGTTGCATCAGAAATCACTTGTCTACAATATCATCAGTTTGTAGTTATTTTTTTTAACGAAAATTTGAATAGATTAGCCCTCTCTTTTGTTTAACATTCGAATCAAGTCCAAAAGCATCGATTCTTCTTTTGCAAAAGGCCCAGATCCTCCGTTTGGTCTTGGACGTGGTCCTTGTTGTCCTGTTGGACGTGGACGCACTGGACTATCTCCTGTTGGGCGTGGACGATTTGGGCGTCCTCCTGTTGGGCGTGGACGATTTGGGCGTCCTCCTGTTGGACGTGGACGATTTGGGCGTCCTGCTGGACGTACCCTCCTTTCAAATAGAGCTGTTGGTCGTGGACCCTCTGGACGTCCTCCTGTAGGACGTGGACGATTTGGGCGTCCTGCTGGACGTACCCTCCTTTCAAATAGAGCTGTTGGACGTGGACCCCCTGGACGTCCTCCTGTTGGACGTGCCCTCCTTTCAAATAGAGCTGCTGAACGTGGACCCCCTGGGCGTCCTCCTGTTGGACGTGGACGCACTGGACTATCTTCTGTTGGACGTGGACGCTCTGGACGATCTCCTGTTGGACGTGGACGCTCTGGGCGTTCTTCACCACGATTAATTATGTCCGCTTCACCTGTAATTTCATTGAATAATATTTATTTGATTTATTTATCACATAACAAACCAATGATAAATGAATTACGAATGTCTGCATTTCTAATAAAAAAAAAGACATTCACATTTTGTTCAGAAAGTCCAAATGTATCATATAAACAAGAAGATGAAAATTTAAGTGTTTTCTTAAGCATTAACATTGCGAATACTACAGTAAAACGTGCAATGAACATTTTCAACGATCTGGTAGGCATTTTAGGTAAAAAAAAGATATATTAAAAATTATAACAGGGTATTACATCAATGATAACTATTTATAAGATTTATCAATGACATAGCACGTGTACTGATTAATGTAAAAAACTAAAATGTCCTTCATTCTTGTGTATGATATAATAAAATGCAGTTTTTGGCTCATATCTCTGAAACCAAGGCATTTAGAACAAATATGAATAGGATAAAATTGTTCATTAGGTCAAGTTCTATCTGCCCTGAAATTTTCAGACCATTCAGGCAACCTGTTGTTGGGTTGCTGCGCCTAATTTGGTAATTTTAAGGATATTTTGCAGCTTTTGGTTACTAGTATTTTCTTGAATATTATTAGATAGACATAAACTGTAAACAGCAATAATGTACAGAAAAGTAAGACCTAAAAATAAGTCAACATGACCAAAATGGTCAATTGACCCCTTAAGGATTTATTGCCCTTTATAGAAAATTTTTAACAATTTTCATAAATTTTGTAAATTTTTACTAAATATTTTCCACTGTAACTACTGGGCCAAGTTCATTATAGATAGAGATAATTGTAAGCAGCAAGAATGTTCAGTAAAGTAAGATCTACAAACACATCACCAACACCAAAACCCAATTTTGTAATGAATCCATTTGTATCCTTTGTTTAATATGCACATAGACCAAGGTGAGCGACACAGGCTCTTAAGCGCCTCTAGTTCTATATTTTACAAATTAGATATAGGATAAAACCCAATTAATTCCTTTCTGCACGGATGATTTCGGCGGTCAGTATATAAAAAAATTAAGGCGCGCTTAAATAGTTATCCCACGATGACACACCAAGTCCGAGTGGGATAACTATTTTACATCCCAGCTGTTTTAGATTAGACGAAAAACCATTTACAATTCATAAAATCTAGTTAAGAACGCCACACAACCATTATAATATACTTTATACATTACTATATGATTTATACCCTTTTTGACCCCCGAACACGATGAGTAGATATCAAATAATGTCAACTCGCCCCACTGGCCAATCGGCCCAACCTATATCGCCACTTTATGAAAACAATCGCCCACTCTTGTTTACCGACTCGCCCCACTTTTGAAGAAGTGTAAAATCAAACTAAACAATCACTGACAACTCACTTATTAAGGGACGACATCAAAAGATCGATGTAGGATAAAAAACTTAAATCAAACAGTTTGGGGGGGGGGGGGTAAAATTCTGCAAGTTTTGTATTTCTAAAATCGATTTTTACATATATTCCTATTGGTAAATCAATTTTTCCCAAATTAATAAGTTAAGAGGGTGGTGTGGGGGTCAGTGAAAAAACTATGTGAATTAAGTTTTTTATCCTACATTGAACTTTTGATGTCGTCCCTAACGAAAAGGGTTTAAACCCCACTGAATACTGGTCTGACAACTCGCCCTACTTATAAAAATATCTTGCTTCCTTTAAGTATGTTAAATTACTGACAGTTTGTATCTAGTCGTCCTGGTGTAGTGTTTGTGTCGTGCCTTGATATGCTAAAGGTCTCGAGTTCGAATCCCAGCATATACACTGGATTTTATTCTACATGAATTTTGATAGTCTTTTCCGTATGATTGTATATTTAATTATAAGTTTTATAGTAGATTTGACATTCCCGCCAAAATGTTACAGAACAAAGGAAAGCATGCATAACAAAGAAACTCAAACTGGGGTGATCTGGTAGGGGTGATCCGGCTCAAATCACCCCTGTTGGAAGTTTAGAACAAAGGAGCTGGGATGTAATGACCAATGCGAAGTTCGTAACGAGATAGTAAGGACAAATTTAGTTTGACATGCTATTCCCTACCCTCCCTCCTTACATTATTATAACTTTCTCCTTTCGTATCTGCTTGTGTATGGTGACATTTGCTGTATTTACGTATGGCTGATTGTATATATATTTATGTTAAAGATGTTAAAATTAAATATGATCTTGTAGCGAGCTCACAACCCTATACTGACGTATGGCTGATTGTATATATTTATGTTAAAGATGTTAAAATTAAAGATGATCTTGTAGCGAGCTCACAACCCTATACTGTGTTTGGTTTTTGTCTACAATATTTAGTTAAGGTAAACTTTATTTTCGGAGGATAGAAGCGAGGAAGAAAATAAATTGTTTAAATAGGTTTATAATTTTTTGTACATTTGTTTTTGTACATTTTTTTTGTGTACATTTTGTGTACATTTTTTTTCTCGAACGAAGTGCGATGACGCTACACAAAAAGAAAATACCTTACAACACTCTATATTTAGAATATTCAACAATTAATACAATACAACATAAAAAACTTTTTAAATGTGCTTATTTATTTTCCATACAGCACCACAGAACAATTGATACATACGTTCTAGTCCTTTCAAAATCCTGTCTAGTTCCCTTTCCTCGTCAAAGTTCTAAAATAAACAACTGTAAAATCAAAACCATGACAACTATCTTTACATTTACATACAATGTTTATAGAAAATATCAGAGAACAGATAGAATAACTGTAACCTCTTTTCTGCCGAATATAGGGCGTCTACATCGACAGACTACCTATACCCTGGTGTAGGACATTATATGACATTATGTTACTAGATCAAGAACAACTCAACAATCGGTCCAAATAATCCCTTTTTTTTTTACAACTTTTATATCTGGAAGTATGCTTCAATGATCAATGGTCCACATTATATCTGCATTACATATATTTGGTAACACTTTAGAGATCGTGTTGTGCTTTGAATACTTGCGGTGAAGTTTTGGGCGAGGACGCTAAATTACATCATAAGTAAATTAACAATTTGTGAAACTTTGAATTTCTTATTTCACCAAAAGGTACCACACGAGGTTTGATAGTACACATGATCAACTGTTGGAGTTGCGCTCCTTGGACTCCAAAAATCGGTTACAACCTAATGAATATTCATATTCATGTTCACTAGTGTTTCCGGTTTTTGTTTCGCGTGCCATAAAACCCATTCGTTTTCAGTTTAGATTTTTGAGAAAATTATGTTATATATATGTTATATGCTAAAATATAATTATTTTTTTTTCAATCATTAATGAAAGTGAAATAGTGAAAAAATAATTAGCTTTTAGTTCATTTTGTCAAAATAAACGAATAAGCAAGTTTGTTCGCAATACATGTATTGATAAGCAACAAAAACCAAGAATAAAAACGAATACTTGCCTTGCTATGAGCGTCAGTCAATAATACACAGGCGCACAGCGCCACTAATAGTAACGTCCACTTCATTATGTTTGGCCGGTGTTCTTGATTGTAGCTGGACAGGTTTAAGACTTTTATACCTGGTCAGTTATTTCAATTGTGACCAATGTCACTCCATGCGTGATATTGTTGGTTAAATAGTTGAGACGGACGATTAAACCAAAAATGTGTAAGAATATATAACAACAAAAGAAAAGACTGACCAAAATCACGTTTTCTGTTCATGATTTACTTTTCTTTCTTTTTTTTTCTTGGCCAATTACGATGGTCCGTTACAATCAGTGTGTATCAACTCGTGAGAATATATTTATTGCAATTAAGTTTTTATGTTTTTGTCTTTGAAAATCTAATTCGAAATTAAATATAAAATGTTACTACATGTATTATCGATATATACATAACTATATAGCGCAATTTTAAGCTCATTCAATTCAATTCAAATATTTCATTGTCCAAATATCTAACGTACATATTTACACAAAGGGATTGGACAAAAGGCAACGCCTATACAAATCTTTTCCCAAAACAAGAATGATTGAATAATCTTATAGTAAAGGATATTTTCCCACCTATAGGCAAAAGACCAAAGGACCAAGTTAGCTTTCTCATCTCTACGTCGTCGTCCGTCATCGTCGTCGTATGTCCGTCGTCGTCGTCCTTTAAGTTTTACAAAAGTCTTTGAATAAATATGATCAAAGTTGTCCGTTACCTCTTTTTAGACAGTAATTGTCCTTTCATGATGAGTTTTTACTCGAACTGAGTGGCTATTGTTGATGATACGACTGAGTGACCCGCTATTTTCCCTCAGTTTTTGACGTCCATGACCAAATTACATTTTTAAATTCATAAATGGAACTATACACGGAGCAATACCATTCTTCATTCTTATCTGATGAATTTTCGTCTTGGATGTATGGTTTGTGATATTTTGAATATATTTTTTGCCCTTCAGGTTCATGTTGCAGAATAAATACTATAAGCTGTTTTGCTGAAAAAGACAAAGTTATTGCAACAAAGTCGGCGAGGACAGGCTTATAAGTTGACTCACAAAATATATTCGTTCGAATAAGCCCTCATTTACCACATTCAGATTTTAAAAGCGAAATAAAAAAACATTTATTAGAAGTAGTTATATATGAAATTCAATGTTTCAAAGTCTGTGAGGACAATAAAAAAAATCCTTAATGTCATGCATCCCTTTCTTGTCAAGTTTGCCAAAATTGTTTCCAATGAAAAAATATCTAATATCACATAAAGATTAAGATCATTTAAAAGTGACCCCCCTTTTTACGCTCCCCTAAATTTAGATGCATATAGTAATCGCTTTGAAACTCTGTTCATCTGTCTGTGTGGTCGAAACACATGGTTGCCAGAGGGTTTTTATGGTTTCCCTTGCTTGATTGAAATATAACTTACACATATAGTAGAGTATAGGGAAGGAAGTTGCTGGGACCAATGGCACATGATATTGCTATCTAGGATTATTGGAAACACGGCCAAATTCGTTGTTTGAAACCTTGAAATACAAGAAGAAACATATAAGTATGGCATTTATTTTTATTTCATATCTAAAGTTTTATTAAAGAAAAAAAAATAGTAATAATATATGTGACGTAGTAAAATTGAGAATGGAAATGAGGCAATCTAATTAAAAACCGATCTCTCATCGCTCCCGTTAACAGGAGCGATGAGAGATCGGTTTTTAATTAGATTGGAAATGAGGAATGTGTCAAAGAAAAAAACAACCGACCAAAGGCCATCAATGGGTCTTCAACACAGCGAGAAAATCCTGCATCCGGAGGCGGGCTTTTACCTCTGTGGCCCTTTTAACAAAAATGATTATGTGTACTTGACAGTGAAAATAGACGTCACATTTAACTCCGAAAAATATAAATGATCTAAACTAACTGAGTAATATATATTCACCTCTACTTTGGTATCATTTAAATTTAAGAGATTTATAACAATAGATGGCAAAGAAAAATGTTTTGATAACGATTTAAACCCGAAATTCAAATATAAGAATTTATTTGTTTGAAACTAAATGTTTATAAAATAATTCTATTAAATTTTGTCAATTATAAGTTGTGCTTGATTTGACATAAATACTTTGTCAGATCTTGTCATACGAAAAAAGCAACCTGGGGGTGTAGTAAGGAAACTTAAAAACAGCCTTTCTTTCATATAAATGACAGAGTATTTGTTTTTGCGGTTTTCACATTTTTTAAAAGGAAAGAGTCGACTATCCTTGACCCTCCGTTTGGAACGGCCTCTTGCACTGCTTTATAAATGTTTGTAAGTTTTTCTAAGGTTCAACAATTAATTAAATGCAAATTAATGTAGTTTTGGTGTTTTCTTAATGTCAGTTATAAAGATCAATGACAAAAAACAAATATTGATAATAAAACTGAGAATGGAAATGGGGAATATGTCAAAGTGGTTAAAAATTTACACTGGCAAGGTTTTCGAAAGTATTTTTTTGACTTAGATATAGTACGGTCTTAAGGATACAATTTTTGAAAATTGTCTGAAGTTAGGTTATATCAAGAAGCATCGAAAAACATGTCTTAAAGATAAGCTAAGATTTGTAAGATAACAGCCATCAGTGATATTGTTTGCCTTAAATTAATGGAGAATAAAGGCTTTTTCCCCTGGAGAAGAATCTCAATTTGAAATAAAAATGGCTTAAAATTATTCCCAAAAAGACAACTTTTTTCCCAAACTGTGCAGTTTCAGTAGTAATTGTTCATGAATTCAAACTGAAAAACACTCATTTATACATTTTTCATGCCTAAAATAACTATATGTGCAGATTTGAGGGTCTATTTGTGTATGCATAGGCGGATTTAGGGGGGGGGGCAGGGGGCCCGCCCCCCCCCCTTTTTGGGGAAAGAATTGGTTGCTTATATAGGGAATCACTGAAGCGTGACTGGAGCGGGCCCCCTCTTAGGTCAGTCAGTGGGCCCCCACTTATGAAAATTTCTGGATCCGCCACTGGTATCATCACTGACAATAAGGAGTCTTATTTCAAAGCAGGGTTTGGCTATTGAAAGGGGGTCTGTGAATTGAAGTGTCAGTCAAATTCTATTCTAAATTTCCCAACTTGATGAAAATTACGCATATTTTCCCAATAAAAATGGGTAGAGGTAGTTCTGAAAAAAGCCAACAATATCACTGGCCATTTTGTAGTATTTTAAATAAGATGTGTAGTCATGTAAAAAACGATCATAATAACGAAAAAACAATGATTTTGATTATTCTTATCGCATGTTTTATCACTCGAAAAAAAACCCCGATCTACACTCGAAAAAGTGGGCCGATTCACTCTATAAACCACGATCCTAGTCATTACATCCTAGCTCCTTTGTTCTATCCGGCTCAGATCTCCCCTACCAGATCACTCCACTGAGTTTGAGTTTCTTTGTTATGCATGCTTTCCTTTGTTCTGTAACATTTTGGCGGGAATGCCAAATCCACTATAAAACTTATAATTAATTATACGGAAAAGACTATCTATAAAAATTCACACAGAAAAAATCCAGTGTATATGCTGGGATTCGAACTCAAGACCTTTAGCAAATCAAGCCACGACAGATTCTACTACACCAGGACGACTGGATACGAACTGTCAGTAATTAAACATACTTAAAGGAAGCAAGATATTTTTATAAGTGGGGCGAGTTGGCAGACCTGTATTCAGTGGGGTTTAAACCCTTTTCGTTTATAAGTGAGTTGTCAGACTGATTGTTCAATTTGATTTTACACATTTTCAAATTGGGACGAGTCGGTAAACAAGAGTGAGGCATTTTTTTTTATAAAGTGACGATATAGTGTGGGCCGATTGGCCAGTGGGGGGGGGGGGGGGGTGACATTATTTGATATCTACTCATCGTGTTCGGGGTCATTAAGGGTATACATCATATAGTAATATATAAAGTATATTGTAATGGTTGTGTGGCGTTCTAAATTAGATTTTATGAATTGTAAATGGTTTTTCGTCTAATCTAAAACAGCTGGGATGTAAAATAGTTATCCCATTCGGACTTGGTGTGTCAGTGTTAGATTACCATCTGGTCTCCGGCCATCGGGGTAATCTTACACTGACACACCGTGTCCTCGTGGGATAACTATTAATTACATCCCAGTTCCTTTGTTCTACCAGGGGTCATCTGAGCTGGATCATCCCTACCAGATCACCCCAGCTTGAGTTTCTTTGTTTTGAATGATTTTGGCGGGAATATCTTATCTACAATAATATTTAGTATTATTTATTGAGAAAAGACACACTTTCAAAATTTATGTAGAAAAAATCCATTGTCTATGCTGGGAATCGACCTCAAGACCTTTAGCATGTTAACCCATGACACGCACATCTACGCAGGACGACTGGATGGCTAATCTCAGTAATTTAACATATTTAAAGGAAGCAAGATATTTTTATTAGTGGGGGCGAGTTAGCAAATCTTTATTCAGTGGGATTTTAACTCTTTTCATAAATAAGTCGAGTCGTCAGACTGATTATTCAATGGTATTTCACCCTTTTCATATGTGGGGCGAGTTGCTAAACAAAAGTGGGGCGATTTTTTTAGAAAGTGGCGATTTAGTGTGGGCCGATTGGTCAGTGGGGCGAGTTGACATCGTGTTCGGGGGTCATAAAGGGTATATATTATAATTATGTAGTAAGATATAACTTATGTTATAATGGTTGTGTGACGTTCTTAACTAGATTTTATTAATTGTTTAAATGTTTTTGTCTAATCTAAAACAGCTGGGATGTAAAATAGTTATCCCATTCGGACTTTGTGTGTCAGTGTCAGATCACCCTCTGGCTTATACAATATATAATATTTTGTAATAAGTGTGACCAAGGAAAAAAGTAGCTTCGTTTATTATTTTCGACTTAATTTAAAATTTTCAATTTTGATATTTTAGACTTTAATTAGCTGTTAGCTAATTAGTGACATTTTACCTCTTTCATAATGTATGTTCTTAATTGTCATAATCAGATTATCATTTAATATTTATTCTTCAAGTTCTAAAAATAGTTTAATCTTTGTCAGTGAACAATATTGCTCAAATTAATTGTTATTTGTTATGTCTATACTTGTCAATTCAATTGTGTATAAATACTTGTTTATAATTTTTATATGGAAGATTTGGACTCAGGACTTTACACTGCACACAGTTCATCTGTAATAAAAGTAGGCTATTAGTATTCCATGCTGAATTATTGGTTTATTCATTGCTAGTTGAACCAGGGGCGTAGCTACCCGGAGGCACGACAGCACGTGCATCCACGTCGTTTTCACAAAACAAAAACAAAAACAAAAAAAAAAAAAGCAGAAGAGAGAAGGATGAGTTGGTCAATCGGAATCGGAGACTGTTGGTGTCTTTTCCGTCTATCCCGGATATTAGTTTGACAACCTAGTTACAAGTGTTGATGAAGCTGTTCATTCAGAAAAAGATCGTAGCTTCGAAGTTGCGTTCACATTGATTCGGCATTCAAAAAAAGAAATGGCAAAATAAAAAAATATAAATTGAATGTTAAAGGAAACACCTATGTTGTCACTTTTTTTAATTGATGAAATATCATTAAATAACGACATTTGGTTTCAAAATAAATTTTTTTTAAAGATTATAACAAAATCGGAAGGTTACTTGTATCTTTTACAAGATTTTACTTTTGAATTTGTAATACTCAGTCTAAGAATTAAAGATATGTAGTTTTGGAGCACATTTTACAGTGTACAGTTCATCAGTTTGGAATGAGATGTACCAATCGGCATTACTTATCAGATCCCTTCAATATCGTTGAAAATATGCCGAGGCGTGGTTGACAGACTACCGGAGACAATCACCCTGCAACCACGCCAAAACAGTATTGGAAAGTCTCATTATTTTTTGCGTTCATATACCATTTGATAAGGCAACTGGACAGTGGAGTCGCGTCAAGTTATCAGAAAATCGCTTCTTTGTGCTGTATCTGCTTCATCGTGTTGTAGGAAATATCACAAACGAACAAATCTCAATATTGTCTGAAACATACGAAACTGACCTAGCATGTAATTTTGACGAATTCAATTGGGAGGTCGCTCGATGCCGAACACGAACGCTGGTTTATAATATCTCGCGAGTGCTACCATGCCATGATGGCCCTGAGATATATCAGTCACGGTACTACGTATGTAAATGAAAACAAATGTACGATCAACAATGAACAACGAAAGTTTCATAACATTACTGGATTTGAGTGTGAATGTTGACAAAGGAATAGAGAAGTTTGTTTCTGCCCAGACCCGAAGAGCAGATTTTGGACAATATTGAGTAAATTCTGTATCACAAATATGCAGTTGTTTATGTATTACTATATTCAGAAGATTTTTTAATAGTTTACATATAGCTCCTCTTTTAACCGTCCTATGACCTAAAACCGAAAAAAAAAAATTCTGCATAATAGGGTCCCAAAAATTTTTCGCCTCGATCCGCTCGGCGGTAGTTGCTTCCACATCGTTTCTTTCTAGCTACGCCCCTGAGTTCCAAAGTCTCAGTAGTTAGTTTTCATCAGAGTTCAGAGTTCTCAATGCTATTCACAGCAATCGTTCGTTGTGTGATCAGGTGCATCACACAGGTTTCAGTAACAAGAGGCCATTCAGTCAGACTCTTGTTACACAACCCCAAAAGTTACCAAGTTTCCCCGGTGACAGATGTATAAAAAAGAAGATGTGGTATGATTGCCAATGAGACAACTGTCCACAAGAGACCAAAAAGACACAGAAATTAGCAACCATAGGTGATCAGAGGTCACCGTACGGCCTTCAACAATGAGCAAAGCCAATCCCACATAATCGGCTATATTAAAAAGGCTCCGAAATAACTATGCAAAACACTTCAACCGAGAAAACTAACTAAGGCATACTTATAGCATTATGTATGTAACAATAGATACGTCAGCGACTAATTTTATGTATATAATAAATATATCTGTACAATAAACTATGTTTTATTTTGAAAGCGGAATGAATATATTTTGATATGTTATAGAGCTCTTTTGTGTATCATGAAAAGATCTACCTTTCAGCCTGAAGGCAAGTTTAACAAACGGATGTCCATTTGAAATTAAACAATATACATGTATTATATAGCTATGACACTCTCAATTATAGAAGACCCCCCCCCCTCCCCCAATAGAAGGTTAAATAAATAGAAGAGTTTTGAATGTGGGATGTAATCAGGTGAAATCTGGGGTCCTTTATAGCTTGCTGTTCGGTGTGAGCTAAGGCTCCGTGTTGAAGGTCAGGCCCTACATTGACCTATAATGGTTAACTTTTATAAATTGTAACTTGGATGGAGACTTGTCTCATTGGAACTGATACCACATCTTGAAGATGTGATTCTTCCGGCGGGAGTTAAAATCTCCCGCTTTTCAGACCCTCTTTCGTCCCTCCCGTTAAAATTTGAAATCTTCCGATTTTTGAAAATATCAATCTCGAAAAAATTTCAGTAGACATTTCTGTTTTCAAACTAGATACGGACAGGGAAAAAGTCCGAGAATGTTGATATGGGAAAAGTCCGAGAAAAACGGAAGTTTCCTGAATGGAATTTGTGTCAAAAAGGTAAATAGGAAAATAGCCTCGAGTAATCAATGAAGGTGTTAAGGATTTGACTGTATATACAACAATAAAAGATGATTGGCATTTACCTAGTAATCAACTAGCTAGTTAAATATACACGTCTGGATGATTAAAAGTGAAATATACTGACAATAGAACAGTTGTATAAACATCGACTTAAAAAAAAATGATGCTGATAAAACACTTTAATAAATTTTGATGCTGTTGCAATCATGGAACAGATTTACAGTTTATACTGAACCTCAAAGACAGACAATGGAATACCTATATAAGTGTGTTTGTGTTATAATTTGACAAAATGCAAACTGTATGTTATCACCAAATACCCCAGCATCAAATTAAAGAAGACAAAGTATCTAGCCAAATTTAAAAATGGTGCACGTCCAGTGCCAAGGGTCAAGACCATGCTTACTACACTTCATGCAAAACTGACTATGGTGACCTTAATTACTTGACCAAAAATATGTAGACAGCTACCTACCAGAAAGCTCCCACAATTCTATCAACTTAACACCTTCTGTTTCAAACATTTTCAGTAGTGGTACTAAAGTTGACAATGTGGCTAAAGCAGAGGTACTTTTTGCCAACTATGTATGACATTTATCTATAAAACGTATATACCAAATTATAAAAAGTCTATAATATACAATTTACAATGCATGGGCTCGATAATATGTATCATCATTTTGTGTGTATTTCTTTTTTGGAGTAGATGTCATCTAACTAACTATCGAAGTGACCTCCAAAGACTGCCGACAGTCATATATAAGCGATATAAACATAATTATGTATAGATATGAATAATTGGATTTTTTATTAGGTCTGTTTACTTTCATATTATCAGTTACAGCCAAATGACTTGAGAGTGCGAGTTGAAACAAAAGCTTTGGTTAGCTTGTTTGCTATCTTAACCGCTAGATAACAAAACATGCTGATTAACTTACACACTCAAATTTTTGACCGGTTTAAAAAATGTCACACCCGGTCTCATACGCGAGTACTATACTTATATACTAATTCCAAAAAAATAAATCGTGTATATATTCTTTTTTCTGTAAAAGGGATATAATTTGCTACTTCCGGTGTAGATATGTCACTTCCGGTCTCTAATCATAGCTATATTTAGACTGATTCCAAAAGTATATACCGGTTTTATATACTTATATATCATATGATAGTCATAAAATGGTCATACAGTTTAAAGATATTTCTTAGCCATATCCTAGGATACTCTCGAAAACCATGCCCCCGTTGATCATGTTGCTCTATCTAATTTACATCATCGTTGAAACGAAGAGCGGCTAAATTGATTTTAAATAAAAGAATAAATATAACCAGCGAATAATTACATTTAATTTAGTATATAAAGGGTTGGCTACTACGCACACTTTCATGATTGTCGCTTAACAAGAAATTGTCAATATGAACGGCTTACAAAATAATCTGATACATCTGAATATATTTCGTTTTTCAAACAACTGCTTGAAAGCGTTAGTCTTAACCATTACAAAAATGATAACTCAAACCTTGGTGTTTTCATAATATTTTATAGCCTAACCATGATAGACGGTATAGGGTTGAACATATAAAATATGACGTCTCAAATTATCCCGACTTCTTATAAAAGTTGCCTCAGGCAAGAATTTGAACTTTAAACGACTGTAAATTCGAAAAATCACGTCTAAGAGGTGCTAGCCAAAATTTAAACTCGTATCTTTAAGTGATGTCGTTGTTAGAAACCGATAGTGATGAAATTTGTAATAGATTTAAATATTTTGTATACATTTCATTTGACCGCTTTAAGACGTTTAACGTTAACATGTGTTTGATTGTTTTAAAGAGGTTTCTGTTAACTTAATTGTTATAAAGTTTCGATTTTAAGTGCTATCGCTGTACGATAAACATACTTTAATGATCAATAATTATGTATATTTCACAAATTCAGAAAAGGGAGACAGTTTGGTGCCATTGCTAATGGCGTATAAGAAGGTAAAGAGTTAACTTAGGGAAAAGGGGTGGTGGGGGTATGAAAGTGACAAAACATGTAAGCTTAATATATTCTTGTTGCTAATCATCGTCCTTTACTTTAAATTGTAATTGCTCCTTGTCCCTACTCGTACACCTCTTCTATAGTAAAACTAATAACGAGGCTGTGAATAAAACAAACAAGTCTATGAATGCAAAAGATGCATAACCAAGTTGATATGAAGTGTTTAGTTCATATTTCATAACTTATAATTAAATATGAAATAGAGAATGGAAGAGGGGAATGTGTCACTAATGAGATAACAACCCGACCAAAGAGTAAAAACAACCGAAGGAGGCGTACTTCAACTGCCCCCTAAACAAAAATGTGTAATAGTTTAGTGAAAATGGACGGTGTATAGTTTATTACAATTTTTGTTGTTTCACATGCCAAATTTGGAATACATAGTAGTATTTATGCAATGAGTAAAGATTTGTATTACAAGCTTTACAAATATAGCTTGATAATGTTTCTTTTATGCTATACTTCCGACTGAATGGGAATCAATAACATACATATCTCTTTTTTATAATTAAGTAACAATTAATTGTAAAGATATTTTGTAAACCTGATATTGCTGACGTCATCTATTTTTATTTATACATATTTCTAAAATTGGTTGTAAAAAAAAAAAATACTTTTTATAATTCATCTAGGAACAGTGGTGAGCATTATGATCAAAGTCAATAAACAATTTGACTGCCCAAACGGTTGGCATCCTCAATGTTAAGGGGTAGTTTCCCTAAGAAATATATATAAATTTCTTCCTCTAAGATCAAATTCCTTGACACTGCTGCACAAGTAAACAATGGAATCCTATTTTCAGACTTGTATTGCAAGCCCACAGACAAACTCTCCAGACTATCAGAATAAAGCGGATTGATCCACCAATGTCATTATGATACTGTGACCGACCGATTTCAAGAGCTTCGCAGTCACCTAAAAAATAAAGAGATTGATAGAGGTTTTCCTCGTGCTCACAATGTCAACCGGAATGAACTATTACATTATAAGGAGAGAACTGTAAGCAAAAAAGTTGCGTTTGTGTTGACTAACCATCCTGACAAATTGTCATACCTTATCCTAAAATTGGAAAGAAATTGAAGAAAAAAAAACTATCTAAGATCTTTCCCGAACCACCCGTATACTTGCTTTTAGTAATCCCAAAAGCCTTAAAGCCTTCCTGTGCCAAATGATTTATCCTATAAGTCAGGATCTAATTCAGCAGGCTCTTGCAATAGTACGGTGACCAGACCCAATATTTTTTAGATTTAATCGTCAAACATACTATATGGCTATATTATATATCATTGGATTCGGAAAAATGAGTACTATTGACATATCGATGTCGTCAAAAAGAAATGTGGTAACAGTTTTGCATAAAATGAGGTCAAAGATCAAATTCTGTTTTTTTTTCTTCTTCTATACTTTCAAAATTTGAAGAAATATACAACAATTTAGGTTAAATTTTAGATACATACATTTTCTTATATCAATTTTCAATGAATCATCTCGAAAATGTTAAAAAAAAAATGAAAAAGAAATCGATTTATTCTGGAAATTGGCGTTTTTCAAATATTTGTTCTATTACACAAGATCAACACATATTCTGTTAAAATTACTGTAGTTACCTTGCCGGCTAAAATCTAACCTCATCAATAAATGATGAATATTATTTTTACCTGCATCCTTCTGTCATGAAGGCATATTTTGCATAAGACTATTCATGAAATTCATTAAAACTAAAAAGCACTCAATTATTCGAAAATAGTTACAATTCAACATTCCAATCAAAGAGATCCACACAACAGAATTATATCTTCTGGTTAATTGTCAAGGAACATGATTTGAAATTTCTACATAATTCTGACCCTTTACAGGACCAAAGCCCCGGACATGTAAGGTTTTGTAGTGAACAAACACATGACTCTTTCACATGCAGATTTTCCTTCAATGAAGACACAAGATCCTGCAAGAACTCTGCTGAAATATGCCTTTTAAAATACACGGGGTGTAATGAATCATTTTACTCACGCCAACCGTATTCTAAAGGTGACCGGATAGGGGTTTAGCAATGTGTAATGCGTTTCAAATTTTTAGTTTAAAACGAAGTACGTAAAACATACTGTTTCAGTGCCGTCTTGCAGGAAGGTAACCTGACTAAACTTACATCTTACTTGTGGTAAACTTGAATAATTATTATGATGGAGTGGTTTTAAAGAGATAGTTCTGATCATAAACCTTTGAAATTATCTTTCATGCCAAAACAAGGGCTTCATCATTGTCAATATTACCGAAACTCTAAACACAACTGAAATAGTCGTGCGTGTCCTTCGAAGTCTTGTAGACAGTTTGTATACCTACTCCAAACAGAGACGAAGTTGCGTCGCATCCGGTAAGTACATGTGCAGCAGGCAATAGTTTACAAATTGTTGGGGAAAGACAGACACATAGTTATTGAATGGGTGAAAATCTCCGCCCATCATTTACACTGCTAATGTTCCACATCTGCAACCACAACTCGCTTGTATGTGTCCTATTTTTATAGTAGCGAACACACAAAACAATTACAATTGTATAAGAGGTCTTTATGATTGTTCTTCCACTTTTTCACATTTCCCTTAACTCCGTGTCAAAGTTTAAGGCATTGGGTATAGGCCTTCTCTTGAGTGCTGAACAAGTTACGACAGCCATAAACAGTGTTGGTATAAATAACTAAGTTTCAAACGTTCTGACTATGTAAAGCTCACATCAGGTGGAATCTTATCGGATTTGTCAAGGTTTTCCAGTCAGGAATACTTCTCCGCTCTATAATCTGATACACTTTGATGGAAGCTGTAGTCTCTGTGCGGCGTTCCCTTTCGGCAGACTTTATAGAGTTGTTCGTGTCGTAGCGGTCAAAAACATGTGCTACTATGTGCGCCATAGAAATTCATTGGGATATATTTTTTAATAGTAAGCTGCAAGGTCGCCGCATGTTTTACCTTTCTTAGCATTAATAAATTGAACCAATGCCATACCATCTCTTATGTAAGTTGTGAGCGATGATATAAAGGAAGGTAGGGAAAGTGCACAAGAGACTTAAGATTCGAATTGCTTCACAAAATCCGACTTGCATGATTTTCTCATGGTGCCGTCATTTTGAAAAGGGGATAATGGAATGGGTGCGACAACACATGTTCTATGATAACATCATCTCTACATTTTGCCGAAATTAGTGCACGTCTAATTACAAGTAAGTTATGGATTTATGCGACCTGAAAGTATTTCCCCCGATTTATTTTTCAGGTTTGTGTTTGACTTTGATATTGGACTATAAAATCTCCTTGTGATCTTAAGAAAGAGCACTAATGATAAAATGTTTAGACATTTTCAAGCCTTCCTCGACAACTGTGAGCAAAGAACCTCGAATATGTCTTGAAGCATGCATTTAAGAAGAGATATTGATAAGACATTGAGGGTGGGATTCCACACCAAAGGGATCAGTCATGGATCATTTAGATGGTTCACAATGGCAATAACATGTTCTTCATCTCTGTTCATTGCTGTCGGCTTTGTTTCTTACTGTGAATTTGCATAATTTTCAGCATTTCCATCCATTTTCAGTATTACACGACTAATGGATTCTATGAAATGTCTAGTAAGGGCCCATCTAACAAGCGCAGACTTTTGAATTGTTATGCCTACAGTGCCATCTAATCCCCTTGAGGCTTTTATAACGGTCTTTTCTGTTGCCATGTTATAGTACTTTTAAAATGTCCAGGAATCTGTCTAAAAAGCAAAGTAGCCATCTATAAAAGGTGATCAAATGGTCACAGAAAATTGAAGCATATCGAGTATGTTAAATGGCATCCACCTTCGTGGAGTACGGTTGGTTACAAAAATATAATTTTACATTTGAGATGACGATCTCAAGGAAGAGACCAATTTCCCTCTCGTTCTGCTCTAACATTTGACAGCTAAATGTCTACTGCTTCAGGGAACATATCCCAGTATGTAAATGTAAGTAATACATCACATCCCAATAGCGTATATGTATCTATAAGAGGCTGTATATGAGCTTCGAATAGCTCCGTCATATGAGCGTTATGAATTTTGTCTGGCTTGAATTGCTGAAATAGTGCTTCTGAGACAAATGAATTTGATATTATTGATTAATAAAGGTACAAATGTATGAAATAACATATAAATGTTAATTATTTTACATTTTGCGTTAAAAAAAATCATGAAATGAAATTGGAACGCACTCTATTAAATGCAAAGTATTCGTAGTGTTAAACTTTTACAAAAACTCTTTAATAACGAATTAATTTTGCTAAACTTTCTTTGAAATCGTTAAAATAATATGAATAAGGTGTAACAACAATGTATATAATAACAGAAATCATATCACGGATGTTATTTTACAATGTTGACCTCAAAACTTTTCTTAGTCGATTTTTCGTTCAAGTTAATTAACGTACTTCAAAGCCCATTTTACGAAAATTGCACCGTACGATTTTTTGACGACAAGTCAAAATGTTAAGTTTAACCTTTGAACTACCAATACTGTGATTTATAGCCGTATAGTCCGAATGACAATTAAACTCCTTAAATAAGCGACTTTTCCTTACTCGGTCACCGTACTACAAGGGTTGCGGGGAGAAAACTATGTATGACTGGCAAGCAATACTGTATACCCTTACGATTAACAGGCACTCCACCTGTATGAAATACAACAAAAACCCAACAGCTGCAGTATCAGACTTAACGATCCGAATATCATTTCTCGAAAATTATTAAGTTAGGTATACTGCCCTCCTTTAAAGAAGACTAGTCAGACAAATAACCAATCAATCTGTCTGTAGGACTGGACTACTCCGAAAGGATGATTCTCGACTCTTAGACTCCTAGGAGTCGAGATTAAGAATTGAACGATGGACAGATATTGCGTGAATTTTTCTTGCTTCCTGATTGGAAGATATTACGAGACGTGAATAATCAAAGTTTATTGATTGGTTAGGACAATCCAAACCAAGTAAATGTCCTTCAATCCCGTAGAGTATCGGATTTGTCCTCTCTATTTTAGCAATTAGATTTTACACAGGTAACCTTTATCTATAAATAGTCGAATCTTCTGGAGTAAACAACAACGTTAAACGATAATGTGGTAAAATTTGCTGATTGATGCACGTGGCTATTCTAGTAAATGAATTAAGTTACAAAGCGAGAGCACTTTCCATTTTCATCAGCTAAGAGTCGAATAGCCTTTTTGAAAGGCTAACGCTTGTGTTATACTTTACATTAAAATGATATTCACAGTTCAAGATATTACCTTCACCTACACACCAAAGGCGTTTTACTATAATGGTGTCCATCGGATGACAAATCACGTATTTGTTATATATTATTTCAGAAAACATCACGATTTAGCAAATAAATTAAATTGACAGCGAATTGTTTGAAAAATGTTTTGCGTAGGTGTAATTCTGTAGATTAAATTAAACATTAAAAGAACTTTTATAAAATTTGTTAGTTTTAACAAAACAATATTATACATGGGGGCTTGATTAAAATAAGATTAAGTTGTACTTGTTTTCGATCAAGTACTTTTATTGTACCTTTAAACAAAATATTTAAATTGAAATAATTTAAAAATCAAATTGCTTTTCACCAGAAAACAATTTCGTCAAATCAATGTCTATTCAATATATTGTTTATTCGGTTATATGCAGGTCAAACTTTCATTGTGCTTGACATTGAGCTTGAAAATTATATTTAAAATTATATTAAAAATTTTGTTATAGGGTTATTGCTTAATATTCTTATATTGGTGTAAAATTGTGTATATGTATCCTATAAGCTGTATTGCTTCCGGAATAAAGTATTATTGTTATTATTATTGCATGAATATTGGGAAATATTGTCCCGAGTAGAATTTTATATTGCACGAGCTTGCGAGTGCAATATATGATCTACGATGACAATATTCCCTAATAAACATGCAATAACCCTTTTATTGTATAGCAATATAATATTTGAAAGTAAAAATTGGTTTTAACTAAGATTTTGTCGTTGATTACGTCATGATTTTTGAAGATTTATTGCACTAGTGCAATATTAGAATTTATTGCACACTAACTTTTTTTTTGTGGGAAATATTATATTGCTATGCAATAATATCAGATTATTACATGGCATTTTTCATATCGCATGTATTATCAGCCCTAGGTTCAATATCAGCCCAAGGGCTCTGATGATACATGCGATATGAAAAATGACATGTTATGATCTTTCTATCATATGCTTCAACAATGGAGAAAATAACAGATTCATTAATTGATCCTTTTACGTGTTTCCCAAATAGAAGTTTAATTAAAGAGGGAAAAGTTCACGGACGTCGGACCCCAAATGACCCCCCACCAAATTTAGATCATTCGATATGAAATTTTTCTATCATATGCCTCAACAGAGAAGAAACATATTTTAATATGGACGAATCGACAAAAATGTACATAATGAACACTGTTTGGAAAAGTCAACTTTTTTAAAGTAACTTTCTAAATTATGTTTGAAACTTTTAAAAATGCATTTATTCAATAATTTTGTGGGTTTTTTTTGTGTATTATTTTACACAATATACTTTCCAGTATCCAAATAATTGTTTTGTACACTACTTTGTAATGTTTAAACTTTTTCATAGAAAACGAAAACGTAGCATTGTGAGGTGTATTTTCCGGAATTTGCCGAGTATCACCGGAATGCCATGCGATAACGTTACGAAAAGGCATGTGATAACAATCGAAGCATGTGATAAACTTTTCATATCAGCCCGCTAAGCACCAATTCTAAAAAATATGGAATTTACGTTGATTTAATGCTATTATCATACAGTAAAAAGTATATGTTATTTAGTCTAAGTATATCCAATCACAGATATAAAACTCTGAAATAATATTTGTTTAACATTTGACACGTAAAGGTTGACCTGTAGTATTTAGACGTTTAGAAACAGTTGAACTGAAGTTCTAATTTTATATTGCTGTCTAATATCATAGATAGCAGGACACGTCTATCAAATTTTATAAAATGATGAATAGCATTATGAAATGATTCCAAACAGATATAAATAGGCAGGGTCTAAAACATTCGAGGGGTACTAATAGAATAGCCAATACAGTCAAACAAAAGTTTTGCTTAAGTTGCAAGTTGAATTTTATCGCAAGTATATTTTATGTCATGCCGTTACTAGATTTTTACATGAGAGTCCTGATTCTGTTCTATTTGAATATGCAGTTATCAATTTTAAGTTGAAATAAGCACCTGATGCAACATAATTGGTACCGTCAAATAATGTTATAAAATTGAGAATGGAAATCGGGAATGTGCCAAAGAGACAACAACCCGACCATAGAGCAGACAACAGCAGAAGGTCGCCAACAGGTCTTCAATGTAACGAAAAATTCCCGCAACCGGAGGCGTCCTTCAGCTGGCCCCTAAACAAATATATACTAGCTATCACTGCTTCTCTACTTGCTTTGTGTTAGTCCTAGAGAGTAGGCCTATCACAACCACAGAAGCCAGTATTTCGGTACTAGCATTATACAATATACAACTATGGCCCGGTGAAGAGGTGAATTTCCAAACTGGTTTCTAACGTAAGTGTTTTGACAATCTGTTACAATATTTTACTATTGATAGTACAAGTGTGGACACAGATAAGTGTGGATAGTACGATTTACTATTGAAAGTAATATGTTCCTTCGGTATCATATAACAACTATGGCTCATTTGGATATTTAGCTCCTCAGCGGGCCATAATTGTATACAATTGTTCTTTGCATGTTTGTTGTTATAAAATTTTAAAATCATCTTAAATGTACAGGATAGTATTTCCTTCATGCATAGCTCTGATTCCTTGTCCGGTTGGAAATTTAAAAAGTAAAATTGCAGCAATAAAAAACTCCAAGGAAAATCAAAACGTAAAAGTCCTTTATAAAAAGACAAACTCAAATAAAATTAACTGTAATTTCCAAGGGCTAGTTGTCAAGATGTCAGATGGACATTAAAAAATTAGTTAAATAAGGCGGAAGCTTTATCTTATGTAAAAACAGATGAAAATGGCAAATGGCAAAATTTAGTTTTAAAGGATGCCATTCTTCAGGGACGTTCTACACTAGTATAAGAAGTCCCTGCATTCGTGAACAGGCTCAGTAAGAAAACCAATTATAAAACAAACGAATTGAATTAAATGAACTTAGTAAACATTGGACTATGACTTATTGATAATTCAGCGCTATTGATTTAGGAAGCGTTGACTCTAGAAAGATAGATCTTTTAAATTTCTATGCTTTTTTTACCATTTAAAAAAAAGACAAACGTGTACAATTGATTTTATCTTGTTTTACTGGTTTCTGGTTACAGTTATCTTACTGTGCTATAATAGTTCTGAAAAAAAGCCCCCCAAAATTGGTAAAAATTTTAATTTAGGGGAAATAATCCCGAAATGAACACAAACTGCAAACCTCGTGACTTGCACAATAACTATGTCTGGGTAGGAAAATGTCGTACTGGTTCTAAAGATAAGGGTGGAATTGGTATATGTGTTAACTCCCGGCTAAAGATTTTAGACGAAAACTTAATTGATAGTGTCGAGACGATGGTTTTGAACGACTTTGAATCCTGTGCAGAATGAATAATGTTTAAACGGCTGTAGGGGGTTGTTTACTTTCCAAATGATGGAGTGGATAAACCCACTACTGATAAGCTGTTCTACGAGCTTTTGGAAAACTGTTCAGTTTTTCGCCGGCTCGGGTACGAGATCTGTCTTACGGGCGACTTTAATGGTAAATTCCTAAGTATAAATGCGATTTTACTGGCAAGACGTTAGTAACCGATATAAAACAAAGCTACAACGGTGTAAGACTTCGTCAATTCTCAGAAACCGTAAATCTAGAAATTGACAACTCTATGAACTGCTGTGAAGGTTTTTACACCAGGGTTCTTAATATTAACCAGAAGTCTGCAATTGACTATATTTTATTATCGGAAGCGCTTTGTAACCATGTCAAATCGGTTTTCATCGACGAACTCGGGAGTTTACATCTCCATAGCGACCATGTAATTATTTGGATTCGGTTGCGTAAACAACGAGACGACGTTAATAAACTGCGAAATCCGACATGGCTTATGTGGAAAACTGAAAATGTTGACTGGGACAGATTCAAAGTTAACATAGACAATGTATTCGATGAACATTGGCACGAAACATCAAATGATATAAATGTTCTTTGGGATATTTGGAAAGCCAAAGTTAACTACGCGGCTGATATGGGTATGAAAAAAGTTCCGTTTGTAAAAAAATATAGAAACTTTTGGGACAAACCCCTAGATCGAATGCTAAAGTTCAGACGTGATGCAAATAGATTGCAACGTTTACATAATAGAACAAGAAATCATGATAGCCAACTCGGAACTCATATTTCTGACGTTTATAAAAAAACGGAAATTAGCACTTCATGAAGCCATTAAGCGTAAGGAATTCGACAGAAAGGTTAAGTGTCTCACGGTTAAGGGCATAGCTACTAATAAAAATAGTAAATTTTTCTGGAAACTGCTCAGAGGTCCGAAAGAAAATGTTAACCCCAGTCGAATTATCGATCCCAACAATAAGGGCGATTTTATCGAGGACGATGCAGACATAAGTGAGTGTCTAAAAACTCATTTTAGCAAAATCGGAAAAGACACAACTACTAAACCCGATTTCAAAAACCATGTCACAAACCTGTTATCTGAAATTGAGAGCAACCGTGGCCGTGGCGAAAATTTGCTTTCAGTATCTTTTTCGAGTGACTCTATTTCAGATGTACTGCGTTGGATTCAACTAGGAAAAGCACCCGGCTTCGATGATATTCCGAACGAGTTTTTTGAAATATGGTGGTGATACGATGGTTAAGACTTTGTGTGATCTGTTTACCTTCATATCTGATCACGAACAGTTACCGGTGGAATGGCAGAGGGGGATTATAAAACCTCTCTATAAATCCGGTTCTGTTTACGATTTAGATAATTACAGAGGTATCACTTTGTCATCAAATGTATATAAACTTTTTTCGAAGACTTTGGAAATACATATCGTGAACTTCCCCGAACAACACAAAGTACTTGGGGAAAACCAGGGCGCTTTTCGAAAGGATCGACGCATTGAAGATCAAATATTTGCTTTACAAGGTATTTGTGCTTTGTCACGCTCTTCTAAAAGACCCCTTTACTTAGCCTTTTTGGATTTATCAAAGGCGTTTGATAGGGTATGGCGCGATAGGCTTTTTGTTAAATTATGGCAAAATGGGATACAAGGGAAGGTATGGCGTCTAGTTAAGAATATTTATAGTCATGTAGAAAATAAGGTACTATTTGTTGATATTGAATCTACCTGGTTTGAACAGGAATATGGTGTCAAACAAGGCTGTGTATTATCACCCACTTTATTCTCTGTGCTCATGAATGACTTGGTTGATATGCTTAATGAAAGCGGTGTAGGTTTTGATCTTTCGCAATCTCATAAGATTGGATCTTTCGCAACAACTTATAAATTGTCTCCTATTTGCAGATGATGTTGTACTTGTTGCCAAATCGCCAGAAGACTTACAGACGTTACTTTGGATTTCACACGATTTCGCAACTAAATGGAACTTGAAATTTAATCATAAGAAATCTAAAGTTCTAGTGGTTGGGAAGCGGTTGAATCCGGAACGAGTCGGGTCTCTTGGTGATGTAAATATCGAGGAAGTAAACGAATATAAATACCTCGGTTACTAAATAAATAGATCACTAAAGTCAAATTTCCATGTAAATAACTATTTGAAAGATAAGATGAATAATATGCTGAACTATTTGTTACGTGTCCTCGGTGAGCATGGAAATTTTAACCGTGTTAAATTTGGAGACGCCCTTTGGAACTCAGTGCTCCGGCCTTCTTTAACACACGCATGCGCAGTCTGGATGCCAGGGAGTTTACATCTCCATAGCGACCATGTAATTATTTGGATTCGGTTGCGTAAACAACGAGACGACGTTAATAAACTGCGAAATCCGACATGGCTTATGTGGAAAACTGAAAATGTTGACTGGGACAGATTCAAAGTTAACATAGACAATGTATTCGATGAACATTGGCACGAAACATCAAATGATATAAATGTTCTTTGGGATATTTGGAAAGCCAAAGTTAACTACGCGGCTGATATGGGTATGAAAAAAGTTCCGTTTGTAAAAAAATATAGAAACTTTTGGGACAAACCCCTAGATCGAATGCTAAAGTTCAGACGTGATGCAAATAGATTGCAACGTTTACATAATAGAACAAGAAATCATGATAGCCAACTCGGAACTCATATTTCTGACGTTTATAAAAAAACGGAAATTAGCACTTCATGAAGCCATTAAGCGTAAGGAATTCGACAGAAAGGTTAAGTGTCTCACGGTTAAGGGCATAGCTACTAATAAAAATAGTAAATTTTTCTGGAAACTGCTCAGAGGTCCGAAAGAAAATGTTAACCCCAGTCGAATTATCGATCCCAACAATAAGGGCGATTTTATCGAGGACGATGCAGACATAAGTGAGTGTCTAAAAACTCATTTTAGCAAAATCGGAAAAGACACAACTACTAAACCCGATTTCAAAAACCATGTCACAAACCTGTTATCTGAAATTGAGAGCAACCGTGGCCGTGGCGAAAATTTGCTTTCAGTATCTTTTTCGAGTGACTCTATTTCAGATGTACTGCGTTGGATTCAACTAGGAAAAGCACCCGGCTTCGATGATATTCCGAACGAGTTTTTTGAAATATGGTGGTGATACGATGGTTAAGACTTTGTGTGATCTGTTTACCTTCATATCTGATCACGAACAGTTACCGGTGGAATGGCAGAGGGGGATTATAAAACCTCTCTATAAATCCGGTTCTGTTTACGATTTAGATAATTACAGAGGTATCACTTTGTCATCAAATGTATATAAACTTTTTTCGAAGACTTTGGAAATACATATCGTGAACTTCCCCGAACAACACAAAGTACTTGGGGAAAACCAGGGCGCTTTTCGAAAGGATCGACGCATTGAAGATCAAATATTTGCTTTACAAGGTATTTGTGCTTTGTCACGCTCTTCTAAAAGACCCCTTTACTTAGCCTTTTTGGATTTATCAAAGGCGTTTGATAGGGTATGGCGCGATAGGCTTTTTGTTAAATTATGGCAAAATGGGATACAAGGGAAGGTATGGCGTCTAGTTAAGAATATTTATAGTCATGTAGAAAATAAGGTACTATTTGTTGATATTGAATCTACCTGGTTTGAACAGGAATATGGTGTCAAACAAGGCTGTGTATTATCACCCACTTTATTCTCTGTGCTCATGAATGACTTGGTTGATATGCTTAATGAAAGCGGTGTAGGTTTTGATCTTTCGCAATCTCATAAGATTGGATCTTTCGCAACAACTTATAAATTGTCTCCTATTTGCAGATGATGTTGTACTTGTTGCCAAATCGCCAGAAGACTTACAGACGTTACTTTGGATTTCACACGATTTCGCAACTAAATGGAACTTGAAATTTAATCATAAGAAATCTAAAGTTCTAGTGGTTGGGAAGCGGTTGAATCCGGAACGAGTCGGGTCTCTTGGTGATGTAAATATCGAGGAAGTAAACGAATATAAATACCTCGGTTACTAAATAAATAGATCACTAAAGTCAAATTTCCATGTAAATAACTATTTGAAAGATAAGATGAATAATATGCTGAACTATTTGTTACGTGTCCTCGGTGAGCATGGAAATTTTAACCGTGTTAAATTTGGAGACGCCCTTTGGAACTCAGTGCTCCGGCCTTCTTTAACACACGCATGCGCAGTCTGGATGCCACTTTCAGCTACAAATATATCGATCATCGACAGTTGGCAATACCGCGCAGCTAAGATCATTATGAACACTAAAATGAATATTCCCCGTTCCGCTCTCCTTCTCGAGCTTGGATGGGAACCCGTATCTGCATTTATCACCCGCCAAAAAGTTGCGTACTTTAAAAGGATTAATAACCTACCAGACGATAGACTGTGCAAGCGAGTCTTTAGTGAAATGGTTCAATTAAACGAAAGTGTCTGGAAATATGTTCAAGAGATGAACACCTACACGGAAAGTATTGGGTCTGATAAATTTAACTGTCAATATTGTAATGCCATAAGGGAAAGTTTAATTATTGATGTTACTACTAAAAGTAGCCTTGATTTGTATCAGCACTGCTATATTAAGACAGGTAGCCAGTTATACTTAGAGGACATAGGCGATTTTAATTCATCTCGTCTTAAACTGCTCGCAAGAACAAATTATTTGCCATTAAAGCAGTTTCTTTTTAGAATGCATATGTCCGAGGACAACCTATGTCCCATTTGTGGTTCAGGGGAGTCAAAAGATTTAGAACATTTTCTGCTCGGGTGTACATCTCTTGAACAAACCAGGTCTAAATTTTTCACCTTATTTGCCTCTTTTAATGATAGAAATGTAAGTTTTCTGGAACTGTCGCCACGTGCACAAGTATTATTTTTAGTTGGCGATATTGGTTATGCTTTTAACGATGAAATTGGTTCATTTTATGATGTTTATGGAAGAATGTATCTCTTAGAATTATTTAGATTACGTCAAACTATGGTTGAACCAAAATAACCTTTGAGTTAACTTACTCGTATGTACTATTATATATTGATTGATCTTAGTTTTTATGCTTTATACATGCTGCATGGTCAGGTTTGTCTATGAATGTTTTAATTACATGTATATTTTAACATTCTATAAATTGTCTTTTTTAATGTGCCATGTATGTTATTGTTTCAAAGACATTCTATAATGAAACCATTAACTAAAATGTATATAATTGTAAATAATATAGTATAGACGCACTATATATATATATGTTAGACTCAGATCGACGTCCGGCCTCTAATCGACGTCCGTTCCTCAAATCGACGTCCGTTTCACAAATCGACGTCCAAATCTGACGTCACATTCTCAAATCGACGTCCAATATTTTGATACTCTAATCGACGTCCAATATTTTGATACTCTAATTTACGTCCAATGTGACGGCACTACTTGCCAAAACTACACCCGATTGATTGTTGTCGTCTTAATTTAATGTCCAATATCAATAAATAATAAATTATTGGTCACAGATAAGGCTTTTAGTTTATTCGTTTGAATTGTTTTACACTGTCATTTCGGGGCCTTTTATAGCTGACTATGCGGTATGGGCTTTGCGCATTGTTGAAGGCCGTATGGTGACCTATAGTTGTAGAGAGTTGTCTCATTGGCAGTCATACCACATCTTCTTTTTTATATCAATTGTTTACACTTATACATGTACATAATTTATTTTTCAATCCGAAATAGGTATCATGCATATTAAAGTTTTTCTTGATATAAAGTTAATCCAATTGATCCACATCAAGGAGCGTGTGTCATTCCTATTCATAATAATTAGGCAATTAGTAATGCAACCCAAAGACTAAGAAAACCAAACGACATGTAGGAGCTTCGTCCCTCTTTTTTAATAGATCCTTCTTAGTAAATAATGTACAGTTACTGTCTCAACAAGTTTCTTTAATAGCCCAATAAAGGAAGTTAGAAAAAAAAGCTCCCCAAAGCACTGGCTTGCTCTACCCATTTAATATTCATGAAAGAGTCCTATGTCAAGGCAATGTTCCTGCAAATATGGTTTTGGACTCAATTCACTGAAAATATTTCATGTTTGCAATATTTCTGTGAAATAACATGATAAGTGTATTGCATGTTAACATTTTGGCATGTTTAATAGAGGGGAGGGGGGGGGGTCACATTTTTTTTATTTTTTTTACAGGGGGGATCAAATCAAAACAGATAAATTTTATGGGGGGATCAAGAAAATTTTATACTTTTGATTTCAAAATGACCAGTCCCCCTCCCAGGTAAATAATGATAAGTCCCTAAATATATTTTATTTGTCTCACATAATATGTTTAAAGGTTTAAATGTTTCAGCTACTATCGGTTCACTTCAGTTTTGTATTCTGTGTCAAAAACGGACGTTGATTAGAGAAGCTCAAAATCGGACGTCGATTAGACAGTCATAAAATTGGCCGTCGATTTGGAATGTTATTTTATTGTGACGTCAGATTTGGACGTCGATTTGAGGAACGGACGTCGATTAGAGACCGGACGTCGATCTGAGTCTTACATATATAACACGATTTCAGAAACAGCGATTGTTTTTTAGAGCTTTCTATTTTAGTGTGTCTGACTCTCTATTTATTATGTGTTTTTAAGATAAAAAGTAATAGCGCCAAAAAATGGTAATATTCGTTATTAAAAGCCTATATTTTGAAGATCTTGTCTTGCAAATCATATTTGTCATTTAAAAATTATATCCTTCTAAATAAAAGGCAAAAACACAAAACGATCATAAAAATTGTCATTTAAGGTCAATAACTCTTATAAAATGTCAATCTATGATTTCAATGTTGACTGAACTGTAGATCTTGATTTGTTCATTTTTGCTTCTTAAAGTTTCCAACTACCTAGCTATTATTGTTTTCAAGATAAAAGACATAAACACAAAAATAAATCATGATGTCTTTTAAGAAAAGACAAATAACCGATCAAAATATGCGAAAAGCTTCACACAAAAATACTCAATCAATGTACTGAAGACCAGAAGTACTGAACATCGGATGACCGCTGGTTGTTGTGGATGGTCACAAAAAATCACACCTTTATACCTGAAAATGAGGTTAATGTACAGAGATATAATTTTTCTGAGACAAGTTCGTGTGTGGACGAGGAATAAATGACACGGAATTCAACCCCACCGTAATAATTTTTTATATTTTAGTGATACAATTAAATCAGTATACTCTGGTTTGTTGTTATATATTATATTAATATTTGTATGTAACATTTACATCTATGAATAATTTTCATCCATTTGTATATATATCATTCTATTGTACTACTAGTAGTCTAATAATAGTACTGTAACACTGCAAGTGCATGGTGGACTATCTTCTGTAATAATTCGATTTTTCTAATACATTGGATTTGAGTAGGCATTCATATTTTCCCGCAAAACGTTCTGGAGATATTCTTCCACATGCGTTAACACAATTTTTCTGTACATGTTCATAAAAATTAATGATTTGTCTTATATATATATATATATATAACTCGTCTAAACATCAACCCAACAATGTTAGATCTGTAAATTTGCTTTCGCAAATTTTTGGTTCTTCCCTCGCCGGGATTCGAACCCATGCTACTGTGATATCGTGACACCAAATCGCCTGCACTGCAGCCGTCCCGCTAGACCACACGACCACCTGGGCTCTCAAAAAAAGAGCTTTCGCTAACCGTGTGTTACCTTTCCACGTCAGTTTTAATCTAGCGGCGTACTGCAGTACATGATATATATATATATATATAATATATATATATATATATAATAATATTTTTAAATTTGCAAACTACATTTCACATCAAATAATAACAGTTCGTTAAAATATTGTCACTAGCGCTTTCATGCCTTCTGGCAATCTTCAGGCGACGTTTTAACAATGTCCTTGACGACACTGCCGTTGGTAACGTTTATTACGTTACAAAAACGATAAGGGGAGATAAATCAAACGTGTTTAAGTAGATCCGTTTAATTTTGGCTGAAAGTCCTTTATAAAGTGTGCTTCCTTTGCCAGTCTTTTATATTTGTTCGATTCGTTCATTTTATAGAACGGATATACGGTAAATTTTCCACTACTGCACGTTTCGAAATGTTCGCTCACATCTTGCATTCGTGTGGATGGATCTCGTATCTGTTGTCTGTGAACACGAACTCTTTGACAAATTGAGTTACCAGTCTGTCCGATGTACCATTCCTTGCAAGTGCTGCATACAATACAGTAAATAAGGTTTACCGTTTTGCAATTCATGTCTGCATTTGGAATAATGGTTTGGCCGTTTTTCAATGTTATTTGCGGACCGGTTGCCATGTATTCACAAAGACCACATCTAGGGTCATTACATTTTGAAACGTTGTATTGTATTCCATTTTGGTCATAAAACTTAGCCCTTGTTAAAATCTTTTTAAGATTTAAAGGCTGTCTTTTACTTTTCAGGAATTTTTCTGTAGGGAAAAGCTTTTTTAATTTTTTCGTTTTTTGTAAAACTGGCAAATTTGCTTTTATGACGTTGAATATGTCAGGATTGTACGGGTTATGAGTGCTAACAAACGGGATAAGTTCTGTATTACTCTCTTTACGTGCTGTGGACCTGAGTTAAACGGGATAAGTTCTGTATTACTCTCTTTACGTGATGTGGACCTGCTATATATATATATATATATATATATATATATATATATATATATATATATATATATATATATATATATATATTATCGCTTGTTATGATTTCATTCCTTCAATGATTACTCATAACAATATTTTTTTTAGAACATTAATGATATAAAAATGTTTTGTCTTTAGAAATATATATATATATATATATATATTTCTAAAGATTTTTTTTAGAACATTAATGATATAAAAATGTTTTGTCTTTAGAAATATATATATTATATATATATATATTTCTAAAGACAAAACATTTTTATATCATTAATGTTCTAAAAAAAATATTGTTATGAGTAATCATTGAAGGAATGAAATCATAACAAGCGATAAGGCATCTTATATTGCACTCGACAATATCCGCCTATTAATACGATGGATACTGGCCAGTCAAAAACGAAAGTTAATTAAATCTTTGTTGCAACAATACATCGGAATGCCCTCACGATCATCACGACGTAAAAAGTATTTTAAACCAGTTATAGAATTTAAATAAGACATGGGAGATAATTCAAACATACTTTTCACTTCACTATAGTCTATAGACAGCAGGATGGGTTTATACCTTTTCGGCGGGACTACAGTTTGTCATATTTACAATTACTTTTTATATTTCTGACATACTTCAACTTTACTTAAGAATTGATTGATTCTTTTTGTAACTTCATTTGGGGTGTAAAAGCGTTTACCGAAGTACATTTTGTTTCCGCGCTTCATTCCAAAAATGTACGCACGGTCAACGATTTTACAACCCTATGAAGTTACAAAAAGAAGCATTCAATACTTATAATTAATACATTTTTTGCTTGGAACATGAAAACACGATTTTTGTCAAGTTTTAAAACTATTACAGATTGACCGGATCACGATGCTTTCGAAGAAAAAGATAATCGAATATGCCTTTATATTTGAACTATTTTCTAAACTTTTAGATATTGTGCTAAAGCAAATATGCACATTATGTTTTAGAATATTCAATTCAATAGTTTAAAGACAAATATTTAAAGAATTTATTATCTAAATTTTATTGATATATAAAGACTTTTTTTCCGTTTTTATTAATTCACAGGTTTCAAACGATTTTTATAAAAAAGTAAAATTTAAAATAACATTTTCACAATTACAGCTTTCAACAGTTTAAAAGCCTTTCTTGCGTAATAAGGTTTAATACTCAAGTTGACATATTTGGTTATGTCATATGGAATGAGGATCGTTTTAGTGTTTCGGTTATCTAAATCTTTCTAATTAGCCTGTAAAGGACCTCAAACGGAAACAAAGTCACAAGACTTCTGTGTTAATTTTTGGTTATAACTTTTAAAGAGAAGCTCTGAAAGGTGATCCTAATGGTACATTTATTACAGAAAACCTAACACATTTTAGGACAAACCTCGTCAAACAGTTAGCAACGCTAAAGTTCAACAACAAAATCAATGCCTGCTGGACCACAGACGGTCGGATCTTTGTCAAAGTGAATGCTAACAGTCAAAAGCGCATTATTAACAACCTCGATGATATTAGTGATCTCGAGTCAGATATCCAACAACTTGAAGAACGCACGAACACAAATAACTCTGATGGAATGTAGAGTACAAGGTTTCACCATATTTCATATTGATATATATATATAATAAAGACTTATCTTTAATTCTACTACAATTGAATAACTTTTTGAGAGTGTGTCATATGTACTGAACAGTTAATAACAAAATATTATATTTACAGATTGTTTCTTTCCCAAATGTGAAACTGTATGAAAACCCCGCATCTTACCAAAAGCAATCAAAGTCAGTGATCCTATTAAAAAATTCTATGTTCATCCATTAACACAATGTATTGAGAGTAAATTAAAGTCTCGGTTTTTTTTTTGTTTTTTGTTTTTTTGTTTTTTGTTTTGTTTTGTTTTTTAAAGGTTCATTCATTCTTATTCTTAAACTTGAAAAACACTGAAGTAAAGATTCATTTGAAAGAAAAATCAATTTAAAAAACAAAAAGCAGTAGCTAGTACTGTTAGTTAAATAATACACATTCCAACTTAATATGTGTGTATATTCTCGATATATAGTTGTCGGAATCCGTAAAACTTGTTCCAATCTGTTTTTTTTTTTATTTTGATTTGTTTTTGATTTGTTTTTCTTTGGTTAGAAAGGAACAAAAACTAAATCCAAAAGTGTCCCTAAAATCATAGCCTTTTTTGTTACCTTATATTACACTTATTTTGACCTTCACCACTGTATTTAATATTTTCAATTGCATGGTATGTTGTTTGTATGTATATATTATGTTTATTAGGTGCATCTAAAAATTGAACAATTTTGTTAATTTTATTGCAGGTACTAACTTGACAGAGACCTAATGAGAATCTTTTTTAAAAATAAATAATTATAGCCCATTTCATTAAAAGTCTTTAAAAAAATTACATCGATTGAACATTTCCGTTTGCCGTAAATTTTATGTTTATCTATGAGTACATACTCTAACCAGTCTACTGACCATAGGTGTCAACAATAGATAATTGTGGTTAAGCTCGAGTAATTTACCATTTCGAAACCGTTATACATTGCCTAGAGATTCACGAATTAATTGTAGTTCACCCACAAACAAAATCTAACCGAACTACATACAGATGACCGCTTTAAACTAACATAATACCCTATTAAAAAATATTAATACCCTATTAAAAAATATCAACTATTTGATAAGAATAAGAAAAAAGTTAAACATGTCGAGAAATGGGGAAATCCAATATTTCACTTACTAAGTTTTTCAAGCATCACAATTCATTGTTCAATAGTTAGATAAGCCATTTGAAACAACTATAAATTGAACGGGATTTTTGCTTGTCTGCAAATTGTAAATTGTATGTTGACGTACTAACCTATTGCGTATCATATCATAATTTGTTATCTAATGTTTATAGCCTGTCTTTAACTCTATTAAGCTAACAGCATTTCTGGAAGTTTGTGATAATAGTCATAACACAAAAACATTTGTTTTGTTTAGCCAGGATATATATATATAAAAAAAAAAAACAACTTAAAGCTACAAACCTACTTACAGCCATGTCTATTGATCGCTGGCTAATAGTTGTCTCATCGGCAATCATACTTTAGTTTCTGGGGTAACTATCAAATACAGTCCCATGTACTTTTTTCTTTCTTTATTTATTTACCAATTGCTTTTTTTTTTTTTTTTCTAAATACAATACATATAACTTCTTCAGTATTACAATATCCCATTTTCATTCTCCTTTTTTTTATGACTTCCATATTTGCGAGGCTTATTTATTGGCCTTTAACATTTTTCAACTTTTCTTGCTCTTACTTTTTTGTATTTTTCTGTGATGATGAAGGTGGTGATGATAATGATGATATGTGTGTCAGTTTTGTAATGTTCTCCTACAGCAGTCCTCTCCTAATTCCTGTAACAGTTTATTCATGTAATGGATAACTGCGTCCAGGAATACAGGGCTGCTATAGGTATATTTAATAACAGAAAAAAACGATGTGGACCTTCATCCAATTTACACATAGCTTCCTATCTAGACATATTTATAATCAACTTACGTTGCAGTCTCCTCATCTTCAATCTCTCTGTTTTACAAACAATTAATCCAAGATCAAACATTATTTTTCTGTTGTACGTACTTCATTTTCTCCTTATTATTGGAAATGTTGAAACAAATCCTGGTCCAAGTTTTCGTAATGAATCGAACGCACCGTCGATGAATGAAACACAACCACAAGAAAATTTTATATCCATTTGTAGTCTCAACATAAGATCCGTGAGAAATAAACTAAAATTTCTAAATAATTTTTGTGATGAATTTGATATTATTACGCTATCGGAAACACACTTAGATCCCAACATTGCTGACGCCGATATAAAACTTGATTCCTTCTCTTCAAATATAGTCCGAAAAGATAGAAATAGCTTTGGTGGTGGTTTACTCATTTATGTCAAAGATGGTATCGGACTTAGTCGAATAAATGCACTCGAAACGAAAGAAGACGAATCCCTTTTTGTCAATATCCATGCTAAAGGTCAAAGCTTCCTATTGTGTCACACTTACCGATCGCCTAATTCAGATAATAACTACTGGACACGATTAAATCATGCAATTGGGATGGGTTTGCAGGTCAATGAGAGGATGTAATTACGGGTGATTTGAACTCTGACTTACTTACTACGCATAATAAAAAACTGATTGACACATTCAATTTGTTCAATTTAACCAATGTTATTGAATTACCTACTAGAGTAACGGACCATAGTAGTACTCTGTTAGATCCGATTATTATTAGTGACTCTATGTCATGTTCCTTTTCAAATGTTCTAAAAACTCCATCTGTATCTGCAATTAGTGATCATGATGCACCTGTTGCATTTCTCGAATGTCCAATGTCCGATTTTAAATCTTTTAAAAGAGAAGTATGGCTATACGATCGGGCTGATAAAGCCAAATTTGCTGAGAAATTAGACGAAATAGACTGGAATACTATGCTTCCCGAAAGTAAAACCACTAATGAGATGTGTGAATGTTTTACAATAGAATTTTTGAAAATAGCTAAAAAATGCATTCCTACTAAAATAGTAACAGTACGACATAATGACAAACACTGGTTCAATAATGACATAAGACGTGAAATTCGAATCCGAGACAGATTAAGAAAAAAAGCTATTAAATATAATTGTGAAAATAATATTATGAAGTACAAAAAACAACGAAATAAGGTAAATAATATGAAAAAAATCGCCAAAGAAAATTTTGAAACAAATTTGGACTGTCTAATATCAAAACAACCCTCAAACTCAAAAACGTATTGGAAATTAATGAAAACGTTAATTAAATCCAAAAAAGGTTCAGAAACCATACCCCCTCTCCAAAATATTATAAATGATAATGAACTGAATGATACTGTATATGAAGATGAGGAGAAATGTAATTTGTTGAACAAATATTTTAGTATGATTTCAAAATTAGATGAGGATCATGTTGATTTGCCCGAATTTGATACAAAAACTAATAGTAAGTTTTCAGATATTCAAGTAAATATAAAAGAAATAATAGATATTATTCAGATATTAGATCCAAACAAAGCATCTGGTCCTGATGTGATCAGTCATAAGATGCTAAAGCTGTGTCCAGAAAAGGTAGCAGTTCCACTCCATATTATATTTAATAAATCCTTAAGAGAGGGAATATACCCAACTAGCTGGAAGATAGCAAATCTGATACCCATTTTCAAAAAGGGAGATTCATCCTTGCCATCAAATTATAGACCGATATCCTTAATTAGTTGTGTAGGAAAAGTTATGGAAAGAGTAGTGTTTAAGCACTTATACAATCATTTAAAAGCTAATAAATTAATTTATGAGTATCAATCAGGATTTCTCCCTAAAAATTCAACTGTTCATCAACTCTTAGAAATATATAATTGCATATTAAACTCTTTGGAAAAAAAAGATATAAATTGTTTTGTATTCTGTGACTTCTCTAAAGCTTTTGACAAAGTTTGGCATAGGGGTCTTATATATAAAATGAAAGCTTATGGTGTTGACGGAAACGTATTGAATTGGTTTCAGGATTATCTACACGACAGAAAACAGAGAGTAGTATTAAATAACTCGTCTTCTTCCTTCTGTAATGTCTCAGCTGGTGTCCCCCAGGGATCAGTTCTGGGCCCTCTTCTCTTTGTCTTATATATTAATGATATTGCTGATAAGCTTACTTCACTGTGTCGGCTATTTGCTGACGACACATCATTCAACTATTCTGGTAACGATGGAGAACAGATTAGATCTGTTATTGATCGCGACTTGAAAGAGCTGGATGTTTGGTCTTCTAAATGGCCTATGTCATTCAACCCAGATAAAACCGAAATTATGATTTTTTCAAATATTGAGACTCCAGACCTCAGCTTTTCCTTAAATGGTAAAAATATACCTTTAAGTACATCTCATAAGCACCTGGGAGTTAATTTCAGTAGTGACGCAAAATGGAACAATCATATTGAAAGTATAATTACAAGTGTAAAGAAACACTTAAATGTTTTACGTAAACTTAAATATCGATTATCTCGAAATAATTTAGAAAAACTATACTTAGTTTTTATTAGACCCATTTTCGAATATGCCACGGAAGTGTGGGATAATTGTGGAATAGGCTACTCAAATAAATTAGAAAATTTACAATTGGAGGCCGCAAGAATAGTAACAGGTCTACCAATATTTACAAAAACTGAAACTTTATATTCTGAGGTTGGCTGGGAATCTCTTTTTGAAAGAAGAAGAAGAAGAAAATTACAGATGTTTTATAACATGAACCAAAAGCATACACCAGAATATCTATGTAATCTTGTACCTCCTTGTGTACAAAGTACAACCAACTACCCGTTGCGAAATGGTCAAGATATTATTGTTCCATTTTGTAGACTTTCCCTTACTACTGAATCGTTTATTCCCTCTACTATACGTGAATGGAATAAACTTGATCCAAAAATTCGCAGTGTCGACTCTATTTCTAAATTTAAGAAAGAATTAAAAAACGATAGTCTAGTATGTAAAATTGAAACGTTTTATTTGTACGGCCCAAGGAAATTAAATATTATCTTAACGCAATTGCGATGTTCCGCTTCATCCTTAAACAATGACCTATTTAGAGCTAACATTATAAATGATCCCTCTTGTCATTGTGGGTCCGATATTGAGGATGTCTACTATTACTTTTTCGTTTGCCCAAAATACACATTATGTAGGAAAAACTTATTCGATAACCTTAACTGGCTATCTGAAAACTTTGTTTTAGATACAAAACTATTAATTTGCGGACACTTGGAACTTTCGAACGAACAAAATATTCAAATTTTCAAACATGTTCAGAATTACATAAAAAGTCAAACAGATTTCTTATGCCTTGATAGAGCGTTATTATTGCTGACACAGGACGTCATCGTTGCCATCAATCCACAAGTCATCGTCACAGAAGTTTACGATTTTTCAAACTTTCTTTTTCCTTTTTTACTTTGTCTCCTCTTTGTTCACCTATGAAAGCTAGTATTATATTGTATAAACTGTTTGTTTTATATGCATGTCCATTATATTATACTATTATTGTAACTTTATATTGTATTATGGAGAAGACTTCATAAGTATGATTTACTTGTGTCTAATCCATTTTGCTTTAATTCAGCAAATAAAATATGTTTAAACTAGAAAGAGAATATCCGTATTAGTCAGTAATGAACGGATCACACACACAATATCAATCCATTATACCCTTATCATTCACTATCCCAACAGAGAACGTAAAGTCGAAAGCCCACAATATTTCTTAATCAGATGATATAATGTTACTTAAGGATGTTCGCTTGCTTTGGAATTATTGTCAAATTTTCCAAATCCTCTGGTTTTATCTATTTGTTTGCCTTAAAAAATCTGCCCATTGACCACCATTTTTCTTTTTATACATCTTTTACATGCATAATTATAAGCCATCTGTAAGAGTCTTATAAAATCATTGTTATTTTTTAATAGTTTTTGAGAAGTTTAACTGGTCAATGAAAAGTCAAGAGAGAACATTTTCCCGCCAAAATTCAAATGGCTAATATATCGAAAACAAGCACATTGACCCCTATATTTTTTTTCTTTTTTTGATTCCTCAATTAATCCCCTATCAATATATACTAGTGTTATAAAAAGCTATTTATTTTGAAACTGAGCAGCGAACTTCCTTAATTTTTTTTTAAAGTTTAAAGGGTTGTACAGAGACCCTATCATATAAACTATGCAGAGCAAGTATGAAAGAATTATCAAAATCAACAAATACACAAAGGTTTAGAAACACAATACAGTTTAAAGTCCCAAAATGTAATACTAAAAGTAAATGAAGGAATGAACGTATATATACATAATATTTATATTCTATGAATCTAAGGCGCAATTACAAAACAAGTAAGCGGCCTACCAAAACCAAAGCCAATAGCAACAATAATACAGCTGAATACAAAGAAGAGGCTTAAGATACCAAAGGAACTGACACTCCCATGGCAAATAAAGCAAAACATAACTTCCATGGCAAATAAAGCAAAACATAACTTCCATGGCAAATAAAGCAAAACATAACTTCCATGGCAAACAAAGCAAATCATAACTTCCATGGCAAATAAAGAAAAACACAACTTCCATGGCAAATAAAGCAAAACACAACTTCCATAGCAAATAAAGTAAAACACAACTTCCATGGCAAATAAAAGAAAAACACAAACAGTTACTATATACAAAACTCAACACGAAACCAACTTTAAAGTCAGGGATGCTATCAGGTGGTCTAGAAGAGTACCAACGATTATATACAATGTTGGTTAGTATCTAAAGAAGATGTACAATACACACATAAAAAACCTATCAACAACAATGGACCAAAACAACAACATCATCATCACGATATCCTAGTCCTTGTTGTAAACTCTCGTGTATGTTTCAAAACTCGTTATAGCAACGGGACATGATATGGAAAGAAAATGATAAAAAGGACTTATTTTGTTATATCTTATTTCTAATTATTTTGTTTTAAAAGAGAGGTTGCTTTGCATTCAACTCGCCTCTAGTCTGAACAATTGCGTTGATAAAAATATATATTTAAACCTCTTTACTATATTTTTACCTATACACATGAATTTTGTCATACCTGTGTATGTACATAAGACAAGTTAGTCAAGTAATTAATACTTAGATAACTAAGGATTGTAAGCATTTACCTATGTATGTTGCAATTTTATTTTCATCTAGGTAACTTTTATTTTCTTCCGGAAATAGAATGGAAATTTTCTACAAAGGAGGAAGTACTTAAATCAAGGTACAGGTTTCTTTTTTTCTTTCTTTATTTTATACATACATTCATTCATTCGTTTGTTTGTTTGTTTGTTTGTTTGTTTGTTTGTTTGTTTGTTTGTTTGTTTGTTTATTCACTTACACTTTGAATTCGTTTATTAATACCTATCTTTATGCAATCTTGGTTAAAAAGAGTTCAGATATGAAAAAGACATGGCGCAAAATACAAAAGACAAGCAACAGTATCTACAGAATTCAACAAAATAAACTTAAAACTGAGCAACACGAAAGTCGTAAAATTATGCCAAAAAATACAATGCACAGACACATTCAATTTAGTAATGACGTATTTTACCAACATATTTAAACAAAGGTAAACACACGTTATTAGTAACGAAACATTACATAGTCCACATTGGCTATATGTAAAGGTGGGTGAGGTGGGTTGGGGTGGATGAGATCTAACAAAACACGTTTAACACCAATCCATATTTGCACCGGTTCTCAAATCAAGAACCTCTAGTCTTTGTTCGTCTTTTGTTGTTTATTAATTTTGGTTTATATGTATTTTTCGGAGTTAAGTGTGGCGACCCTTTGTTTGAACTAATTTTTAATGTTATTGTTTAGGTGTCAGCTAAATCCCGTTTACGGGTGCAGAATTTTCTCGCTGCATTGAGGACCCCTTGGTGGTCTTATTGGCTGTTTTCTGTACTTTGGTCGGGTTGTTGTCTCTTTGGCACATATCCGTTATCCCCATTATCTATCTGATTATTGCAATACTATTATGTTTGTAGACACAAAACAACAAGTAGTTGATACGATGCATTATATTTCAAGCACCCATAAACCTATATTCTGGTAGTTTACTTTCTTGTCGTACACTTCACTAGACAGTTTAAAGAGAAAGATACACCATAATACAACGAACTTTTGATGAAATTCTTTCCAAACTACAAAACTGATATACATATAGACTACACTAGAACACACCCGTGATATCGCGGGGTCGTGACTGAATTGAAGTATATAACTATGCGTAAGCCTTATTTTAGTATTGGAATTGTCATCTGATAAAGTCATGCCGATTATAAGACGCACAGTTTCTCTGCTTTCAAATTCTTTCTGTTTGAACCCGTCGACCTGGAACTTATCAATTATTGGCAATATTAAATATTTGGAAAACAAGAGGTTCTGGAATTGAGTACTTTTTAATAAACAGCATTGTCCTACAGTAGAGATCACTTCTAACCTCTCATTAAATCTGTCAGAATCTGTCAGGAGAACTGTTCTAGGACAGTACGTAGAACTGTCAGCCTGACACCTTTTAGTCAGTTCTAGCTAGAACAGTTCTAACCTAAAACTGATTTGGTCAGTTCTACCTAGATCTGATCCTGACAGTTCTACCCTAGAACAGATTTAGACAGATCTACCTAGATCTGACCAAATCGTTGGTCAGTTCTACTTCTAAAACAGTTCTACTTTTAGAATTGATACAAATTTTACGGCTAGAATTGATTTATAAATTCTACGGCTAGAATTGATTTATGAATTCTACGGCTAAAATTGATTTATAAATTAATTGATTTATAAATTTTAAGAACTCTTTGTCTAAATAAAAAGGCTTCGGCAAAATAGCGATTAGAATGAAATTCAAAACAGTTTGGCTGTGGCCATTGATTGACACATTAAATTCATCCATTGACTGGGACAATTTAGGTGAACGTTTGTATGTAACGACCACTGCTCACTATGTACTTTTTAAAGACACTTTAACTATGGGGTCACCAAAGGTTCTCAACACCTTAATAAAGTAATTCGAAAAACTAATCAGAAATAACACGATGTTTTGATTTATATCAATTATATAAATCAAAACATAAAGGTTATTCCTGATTAATTTTTCGAATTATTTTATAATTAAAGGCGTTAAGAAACCTTTGGTGACCCCACAGTTTAAATGTCTATCGTAGGTACGTCGTAAACAGTGGTCGTTACAGACAAACGTTCATGTAAATTGTTCCAGTCAATGGATGAATTTAATGTGTCAATCAATGGCCACAGCCACACTGTTTTGAATTTCATTCTAATATTATATAGTGTTTTGCTATTTTTACGGTTTTATTTCAGATTTTTAATCGGCAAGAGAACATGTTTAACCCCGCCATATTCTGCATGTATGTGCCTGTTCCAATTCAGGAGCCTGAAATTTAGTGATTTTCTTTTGTTGATGTGTTACATAAATTATTTGTTTTTCTTTCATCGTTTGTACATAACTTAGGCCGTTAGTATTAGGGGGGTATTATTTGAATTGTTTTACATTTGTCATTCCGGGAGTCAGGATGGCTCGTTTCACATAACAAAATTATTTGACTTCTTTAACCAAATGTAATAACTTGTTTCCCAATCCACTATTATAAATAAATATATTTTGAAATTAAACTTAAACTGACCATATTTGCTCTTCATCATGTATTGGTATATAGGTCAAGAGGGACTGTAGTATATAAATAACTGCAATATTGGAAATCAATGACCACAATTCAAGTTTTTTTCGCATCAATTGAGAGTGCCAGCATTTGCTATTTTATTCAAAAGATCACATCAGAAAACAAATATCAGTAGTTTTCATACCTCAGACTGACTCACGTAACAAAATTATTTGTCTGCATCAATCAAAACTGACCATATTTGACAGCATCAACCAAAACTGACCATATTTGCTCTTTTTTTTGTAACTCTTATAGTCTCATAGTAAATCAAAACTGACTATATTTGACAGCATCAACCAAAAACTGACCATATTTGACCGCATCAACCAAAACTTATCATATTTTTTCTTATTTATGTAACTCTTATAGTCTCATAGTAAATCTGTAATATTTTTATGTAAGGATGGATTGTACAATACCAATGATAGAAATATTGGAACACAATGCTACCTAATTTCGTTTGCATCAATTTAGAGTGCCAGCATGTCCTCTTTTTATTCAAAATATTGCATCATAAACAAATATCAGCAGTTTTCATACCTCAGACTGACTGGTATAGCAAAATCATTTGTCCGCATCAACCAAAACTGACCATATTTGCACTTTATTATGTACATGATGCAAATCTTGATAGCTGCAAAGTAAATCACTTATATTTTTATATCAGGATGGATTGTTTAATATAAATGAAAGCAATATTGGAAAACAATGACTACAAAATTATGCTCACATCAGTTTATAGTGCCAGCATTTCCTCTTTTTATTAAAAATTTTGAATCGTAAACTAATTTCAGTAGTTTTGACATCTCAGACTGACTCATATAACAAAATTATTTGTCTGCATCAACCAAAACTGACCATATTTGACAACATCAACCAAAACTGACCATATGTGACATCAATCTAGAGTACCATCATGTCCTCTTTTTATTCAAAATATTGAATCGTAAACAAATTTCAGTAGTTTCGATATATCAAACTTAGTCGTTTTAACAAAACCGCATCAACCAAAACTGAACATATTTACACTTTATCATGTGGCTTCATTGTAAACCAATAATATTTCTATGTCAGGACGGATCGTATGATAAAGATGACACCAACTTTGGAACACAATGTATACCGTATCTAAAAATTTTGTCCACATCAATTTAGCGCGCCATTATTTCCTCTCTGTATCCATAATAATGAACCGTCACTAAAGTGACTTTTCAAGTCAGTGGTTCGTGATAGTTTTTTTTTTTAAACAAAACTATTTAACGGCATCATCCAACACTCATATGACTGATTCATATACTTTATTTTAAAATGAAAAGTACATGTATGTAATAATGAGAAGTTCTCTTCTTGGAATAGTATACTGTTATTATAATTTGAAAAAGGCAAAGAAAAATGATTGATTTTGTTTTTAGGCTAACGTCTAGGGGCAAATGTTTCAATCATGTTCAGATCGAGTATATTTTTCTTACGTTCCAGACTACCATATATCATTTATAATCATTATGGCTAAGTCTGGCTAAAGTTACGAGATGGTGCAAATGTACATAGTTTTTTTTTTACGCTATACAACATTTTTTTCATTAATATCCCATAATTCATCCGCTGTACAATTTTCGTTTGAACATTTGTCAAAACAGAATCTTAAATCATGAAAGTAAATCCAAGGCAAACAAGGTAAATTACGATTAAAATTCCATGAATTAATGCAGAGTTATATTTAGGAAGAGACTGTTAAAAACGGGGAACGATGATGTTTCATTTGCAATCTTATAAAAATATTTCTCCGATGAGTTGGATAACCTTCTATCCACTTCGATATTTGTACATTGTAACGTTTGATCAGTAAAACATATAGGAAATCTGCTATTATATAGTAAAGTAAGTGGAACTGATTTTTTTTGCTTCTAAATTTTAAAGTGCTCTTACTGCAGTGACGTCATATAAAACTGTTCTACGGTTATTTAGTCAGTTCTGCTGACAGTTCTACGGTTAGAACTGATTTGGGCAGTTCTACCTAGAACACTTTTAGACAGTTCTATCCTAGAACTGATCCTGACAGTTCTACCTAGAATTGATATAGTCAGTTCTACCTAGAACTGATTCTGACAGTTCTACTTAGAACAGTTCTAGGGTAGAACTGTTCTAGGTAGAACTGTTCTAGGACAGGTTAGAACAGTTCTATGACAGATTATTCTGACAGTTCTAATGAGAGGTTAGAAGTGATCTCCACTGTATAATAGTTATAAATCATGTAAAGTTTTACGTCATGCCCGCTAACAAATTAAAAACTGTACCTATACGCCTTTTTTCAGTAAGTCTAGAATTTAAGTATTCGTATTGTCATCTTAGAAAGTCTTACTGATTTAAATTCTACAATTGGGAACAATTTGAAAATGATTGAATTTAGTAGTGTCAACCCTGTGATTGTGACCCGTGTATATAGCAAAATCCGAAATACACCGTTTGGTGGTGCGCCTGTCAATTGCGGAACGTACAGCTAAGGTAATAGGTAACAGGTGATTATACTATTTGTATCGGTATAGGATTCGACCCGGATCTTGTTTATTATTGGCTATATTAATTATGTGGAAAACAAAAGGGTCTGGAGTGGTGTAATTTTTAATCAACACCATTGTCCTATATTGGCTATATATAAAATTGAATTATTTGATTTGTCGTTTTTAACCCATGACGGCTGACAAATTGGACCTCGTTATTTTAGTATTATTGATATCAATTTGTCATGATATAAAGAATACCATAGCTTTGAAAGAATATGACTCCAGTGTTTGTAGTACAGGTTTAACAGGTTTTACCAATTCACATTTTGTGCCAATGCAAAACTAGAGGCTCTCAAGGGCCTGTATCGCTCACCTGACTCACCTGGGTTTTTGAAATCATATAAAAAAAAATTGGCTACAACACTTGGCCAGCACCTCATTAGGAAAGGAACATGTATGCTATGTTTGGTTTCATTCAATTCAGTGGTTCTCTAAAAGATGAAATTTGTAAGTATTTCCCATAGGGTCCTATTTTAAACTAAGCCCCCCCCCCTGGCGGCAATCGTGAACGTTGGATTGGCGACAAAGTAACAACACTTGGTCAGCATCTCATCAGAAACATTCATGCTATGTTTGGTTTCATTCCATTCAGTGGTTCTCTAAAAGAAGAAATTTGTATGTATTTCCCATGGAATCCTATGTTAAACCAAGCCCCCTCCCCCACTGGCGGCCATCTTGGACGTTGGATTGGCGACATCTCATTAGGAACATTCATGCTATGTTTGGTTTCATTGCATTCGGTGGTTCTCTAAAAGAGAACATTTGTATGTATTTCCCATAGGGTCCTATGTTTAACCAAGTCCCCAGCTGGTGGCCATCTTGGATGTTGGATTGTAGACAAAGTAACAAATCTTGGTCAGCATCGAATAAGGAACATTCATGCTTTGTTTGACTTCATTCCATTCAGTGGTTCTCTAGAAGAGGACATTTGTATGTATTTTCCATTGGGTCCTATGTATAACTAAGTCCCCCACTGACGGCCATCTTGGATGATGGATCGGTTACAAAGTAACACCACTTGGTCAGCATCTCATCAGAAACATTCATGCTATGTTTGGTTTCATTCCATTCAGTGGTTCTCTAAAAGAAGAAATTTGTATGTATTTCCCATGGAATCCTATGTTAAACTAAGCCCCCCTCCCCCACTGGAGGCCATCTTGGACGTTGGATTGGCGACATCTCATTAGGAACATTCATGCTATGTTTGGTTTCATTGCATTCAGTGGTTCTCTAAAAGATGACATTTGTATGTATTTCCCATAGGGTCCTATGTTAAACCAAGTCCCCTGCTGGTGGCCATCTTGGATGTTGGATTGGAGACAAAGTAACAACTCTTGGTCAGCATCTCATAAGGAACATTCATGCTTTGTTTGACTTCATTCCATTCAGTGGTTCTCTAGAAGAGGACATTTGTATGTATTTCCCATTGGGTCCTATGTAAAACGAAGTCCCCCACTGACGGCCATCTTGGATGATGGATCGGCTACAAAGTAACACCACTTGGTCAGCACCTCAAAAGGAACATTCATGCCATGTTTGGTTACATTCCATTCAGTGGTTCTCTAGAAGAAGTTCAAAATGTGAAAATTTAACGCCGACGACGGACGACGGACGCCAAGTGATGAGAAAAGCTCACTTGGCCTTTCGGGCCAGGTGAGCTAAAAAGGAGGGTATAAAAGCAATAAGAAGAATAAAAACAATAAAAAAGGGGCGATAGGAAAAACAACAGTCTCAATACTCAGATGCTCCGCAAGGGTCAGCAGTTTGTGTTCCACTAGTGACATGTGTAAATCTTGTTAAAAACATGGATTTATATTTAGTGATAAAAGGATTTTGCAATTGTTTGTTACTAAAATTCTCGTGAATTATTATTTACACAAGGTTTCTGTTGACCATTCTTTCTTATAAATCGAAGCGGACTTATTCTTTAAATATGTCTTTAGAATCAAGATTGCTTGTGTTAAGAGAATTTTCAAATTGTTTATACTATTGCACAAGAATTTCTTGTAATTATTAGGTAAACATATTTGGTTCATAATTCTCCTAAAGTAAAGACAGTCTCATGCACAGTAAAGGAGTAGGTTCAGTAAGACCCCTTTTTGGCTCCAAAATATAGCAGTTTTACAAAAATGTTAAAATGTAAACTGTTAGTTATTTATTGGAAAGAAAAATGCTTCTGCTACATAAATGTGTGCTGTTTTTGACAATACAATGTACATATATCGGGTACTAGTATCCTTAAGTCATGCCAAATTACTGAAATCTTCACAAATTTAGCATTTTAGTTAAATTTTTGACGGTTTCCGTCTCAAATGAAAGTGACCGCATTTGTGTTCATTCTTAATATTGAAATGTAAGTTGTACAAGTACACACCCGTGACTGAATTAAAGTATATAACTATGCCTAAGCCTTATTTTAGTAATTAGTATTGTCATCTGATAAAGTCATGTCGATTATAAGATACAAAGTTTTCTCTGCTTTCAAATCTTTCTGTTTGAACCCGTCGACCTGGAACTTATCAATTATATATTGATACTTATCAATTATTGATAATATTAATTATTTGGAAAACAAAAGGTCCTGGCTATCCAGGAATGGAGTATTTTTTAATCAACAGCATTGTCCTATATTAGTTATCTTAGAAAGTCTTGCTGATTGCTGAATAAAACTACAATAGGGAACAATTTGACAATGATTGAATTTAGTAGTGTCAGCCCTTTGATTATGACCCGTGTATATAGCAAAATCCTAAATACACCGTTTGGTGGTGCGCCTGTCAAATGCGGAACGTACAGATAAGGTAATAGCTAACAGGTGAATATACTATTGTATCGGTATCGGATTCGACCCGGAACTTGTTAATTATTTGCAATATTAATTATGTGGAAAACAAAAGGGTCTGGAGTGGTGTAATTTTTAATCTACACCATTGTCCTATATTAGTTATATATAGAGTTGAATTCTTTGATTAGTCGTTTTTACCCGATGACGGCTGACAAATTGGACCTCGTAATTTTAGTATTATAGATTTGATGATAATACATAACATATATAAAGGTTGAGGATGAACACGGATGCGACCACTTTCATTTTGGACAAAAAACATCTGAAAAGTGACATTTTTTGGCATGTTTGATAGATTTATCATATTTAAGCTTGAATCGGAGCGTTTTTAATGACTAAATCAATAAAAATCCTTCACATGAACTAATTGAATCAACTGAAATAGACACATCAGTGTTTAAAAAGTGTCTAAAATCTTTCGTCAGATGAACTTGAAATTTGAGGCCATAATCGGCCCTTACCATACCTACTCCTTTGAAGCCCAGGTTTGATTGCTAAAAATCAGTAAAGTGCTTTCATGGAGCATTTTGCAGACCAAATTATTAACTTTGTATGTAAGGACACTAATGCAATTTTGAAAGTCAATATATCTGCAACCTGCAGTAAATGTTTTACGTTGTTGTTTAACTTTATTTGCATGTCTTTTTCTTCTAAGAAGTCGGGTGCTGGTGTTTGGTTCTTCTAAGAAGTTTGGAGTTTGGTGATTGGTTCTTCTGAGAAGTTAGGAGTTTGGTGGTTGGTTCTTCTGAGAAATCGGGTGTTGGTGGTTGGTTCTTCTGATAAGGCAGGTGTTGGTGTTGGTGTTGGTGTTGTGCGTTTGGATTTGGGATTTTGGTCGGTGTAGTCTTGTGACCTGTCCCTCAAGTCATTATTGGGTCAGACAATAATAAAATATTGTGTATAATTTACTAGGTTAACGATCGGAACAAGAGTAATTAAATGTTTAGAATTTGTTAAGAAAGTATTATCATTTGATTGGATCATTTTTGGTTTACTTTCAGCAACTATAAAAGGAATATGCCATTATGCAGTTTAGAAAAATAATTTCTATAGGTACATCTGTAATCCAATTTGGAAATGTGGTGTGCCGGTCTACGGCAGGTAATACATAAAACTTGATAACGAGACTCTATTGATTAACAATTACAAATTAGAATTATAGCTGCTGCTTCTTTTCTTTCGATTGTGTTATGTTAAGTGTTGCAGTTTTGTTTATCTATTCATATTCCATATAGCAACAGCGTCTTACAATGTATCTAAAACATACTTATTTATAAGTGGATAGAAGTCTTTCAATTTGATAAAAAAATCATATTTCTTTCAACAACATACACCTTTAAGCCTAGTTTACAGTTTCTTTGGTATAGATAATGGACAGGAAACGTGCGCTATCATGTGATGGTTAACTACATGTTACATGTTCCATTTTAGTATTTATTCTTCCTTCATGTTTTCTTACATCAAATTTGTACTTCTCATGTGAAACAGGACAGGTGCCAGATGTGGAACAGAATCCGTTTGCTGTTCGCATTACACCGGTTTCTTAGCCTCGTACAAATGCAGCTGATATTTAAAGACACTTAACGGTTATTGTCTATACATAAAAGGTGACATGAATTTTAAACACCAGCGGAAATATAACTAAAGAAAACGACTTTGAACTTGAAAATTCTTGAGCCTTTATAAAATGAAACAACTAAGCTAATTCTGAATATTTTTGCATTTTTCTTTTAATTCTATTTCAGATAGTGCCACTCAGGATGCCATACCAGAAAACTTCGTCACGACAAACATAATAACATTATCAGTGGTTTCGTTATGTTGTGTGATAGCAATCGTTTCTCTTCTTCTTTCATGTGGAATTTGTGATATTTCAAATGGCGAAGTCAGTGGTGAACTTTCCGTTGCAAATCTGCAAAAAACAAAACCTGCCATATATTACAGTTCTACTCCGTCTTACGATGCATCTTGTGATATATCACCAAACAAAACTTTGCCATACAAATTAGATCCTAAAATGTGCGACAATTTATCAAGCAGCCAGAGATCACATGCCCAAGTCGCTGTTAACAACAATCATATGGACAACGCGAGCGATTTTGAAGGCACCATTGTCAGGCATACGGATAACATGTGAATTCATTTTTTTTTACCACCAGAGATGATTAACTTGAGAATTTTGAAATAAGCAGTATCTTGCCCTTGTAATTAAACAGTATTGTAAACGTTTAGATTAATATGAAAGACATTCTGATTGAATTTTCGATCAATATTAACTCGCTTGCTCGCCTGATCGTAAATCAGAAAATCATATTTTAATTAGAATGTAGAACAGATTCATTCTTTTGGGAAAATATGAAGGGCATTTTTACTCAAATTGAAACTTTTTATGGCTTATTATGCAGTATGGGTTTTGCTAATTGTTGAAGGCCATCAGGTCCTCTGTACATTATTGTTAACTCCCAATAGTCCTATGTCTTTTGGTCTCTTGTTTTTATATTTTACGTTATTTTCATGTTTCCGAGCAATTTAAAAAACAAAAACAAAACTTGAAACAGATATGCAAACACATCCTGTTACTTGGTTTAAAGAAACTAAACATTAGCTCTATCTATAGCGTCTATAGACATAGTTCATGATACATATCAAGTTCACAATACAATTTATATTAATTTGCAAGCAAAAATAGCAATTGAAACAATAATTCACTTGTCTTTTTTATTTCTTTCTGTATATGGTTTCTTTTTTTTTAATTCATTTGAATCATATGTTGCTTATATCAGCGGCCTATATTACAGTTATATACCGAAGGAAAATTTAATATATGATGCTTCGCATCCTTTCGATATAAAACAATAATTTTAATAACGAAAGTACCTTGTTTCACTTGTCTTTTTTTTTGTGTGTGTATGGTTTTCTATTTCATCCTGTAAAATGAAGGTGATACCAAGATGTTGTTCAAAGAATTTAAAAGAAATGACCAAAGTGCATACTTCATTAATTCATGCATTCGCTTTATACAAATATCAGAAGTGAAAGACAGGTTCAGTATGGCCGGACTGAAAAATAGAAAAGAATGGATAGAAAACAAAAAGGCTAAATGATCATGTCCAGTATTTACAAGCAAGAAAAAATACACAGACTATTAGCTCCTTTATTTGCTTCCAATCAAGGGAATAGCACTACAATATAACTTCTTAAAAGGAAAGAAGCTATGTGATGTATTTTTTTTCTCTTTTCATCAACAGTAGAGTTAAGTACTTAATTTTCAACAGTTTGATCATTGGGCTATGTGGAGCAGAGGTAACATGAATCGACTGTCATCACACAGATCCCGTGTTCAAGTCTCACAGCCGGAGATGGAAAAATGATTTACTATATTATATGTAACTTAACTTTAATTTCAATTTCTAAAAGACAACTTACCTACATATTGTTTGTCTAACTGCATTCCCTCAGTTGTTTGCTACATTACCGTCATACGTACATGTACAGTCCCTTTGATTATTTTTGTTACTGGGTTGCTGTCTGAATGAGGTTAGCCCCATATCTCATTTTATTGTCAATCGCGTGAAAAGGTGTTTTTTTAATCATTTTTTTTAATCAAGTATATAACCATGTTTATATTTTCAGTACGCATTGTTGGACTACCAAACAATCGGTTGTCAAAGTTGAATAAATGTCAACTCTGTGTATTTTAACATAATTTCTTTATTATGCGAAAAAAAAAAGAATCTGGAAAATCATACGCTAAAAAGTGCGACTTTTTCAATAACTGAATTGTATGTTTATGGAGTTGAGCATAAGTAGATACGCGTCTTTTAGTCAAGCTGTGATACAGATTGAAACTTTTTGTTTCATTTTGTAACGTTGTACATCCCATGTTTGTACCTAAAAATTCTAATGTCTTCACTGGGGACTCCAGAGCTGAAACCTTATAAAGTAAGTTTAGCAGGGAAGTTACTCTGCAGATATTGTTTTCATGTTTTTCATGTTTTTCAAATCGCTTCTTGGAAGCAACATCCTGCTTCTTAAAATATACCATGTTTATTCACTGACAGAATGATGCATTTAAACCATTATTGCACGATACCTTGTAGGAAATTTTGCAATTCGTATGTAAAGAAAACACCCTTTCCTAGTAACAAAATATGTCCTATATGTAAATGTGTCGTCCTGATGTTGGTAAACGGTTATAAATTTACTTTCAAAACAACTCTTACTTTCCGTAATGATAAAAAAAACCTCTTACTTTCCGTAATGACTTAAAACAAAAGGTCCTCATTAAACTATCACGCAAACTCTTCAGTCTAATTCAGCATGTTCTTTCAATTTAAAAAAACACACCATTTCTAAATAAATTACACTAAAGATCTTTAAATTTAATCATTCTTTAGCGCACTCTGACAATCGATTTATATTAGCTGTTTCTTGTCCAGTGGCCTATATTACAGTTATATACCGAAGGAAAATTTAATATATGATGCTTCGCATCCTTTCGATATAAAACAATAATTTTAATAACGAAAGTACCTTGTTTCACTTGTCTTTTTTTCTTTGTGTATATGGTTTTCTATTTCATCCTGTAAAATGAAGGTGATGATACCAAGATGTTGTTCAAAGAATTTAAAAGAAATGACCAAAGTGCATACTTCATTAATTCATGCATTCGCTTTATACAAATATCAGAAGTGAAAGACAGTTTCAGTATGGCCGGACTGAAAAATAGAAAAGAATCTATAGAAAACAAAAAGGCTAAATGATCATGTCCAGTATTTACAAGCAAGAAAAAATACACAGACTATTAGCTACTTTATTTGCTTCAAATCAAGGGAATAGCACTACAATATAACTTCTTAAAAGGAAAGAAGCTATGTGATGTACTTTTTTTCTCCTTTCATCAACAGTAGAGTTAAGTACTTAATTTTCAACAGTTTGATCATTGGGCTATGTGGAGCAGAGGTAACATGAATCGACTGTCATCACACAGATCCCGTGTTCAAGTCTCACAGCCGGAGATGAAAAAATGATTTACTTTATTATATGTAACTTAACTTAACTTTAATTTCAATTTCTAAAAAACAACTTAATTTAATTTTGCCATGTGATTATGGACTTTCCCAATGGATCTTCATCTAAGTTCAGTATTTTTGTGATTTTACTTTTTACCTACATATTGTTTGTCTAACTGCATTCCCTCAGTTGTTTGCTACATTACCGTCATACGTACATGTACAGTCCCTTTGATTATTTTTGTTACTGGGTTGCTGTCTGAATGAGGTTAGCCCCATATCTCATTTTATTGTCAATCGCGTGAAAAGGTGTTTTTTTAATCATTTTTTTTTAATCAAGTATATAACCATGTTTATATTTTCAGTACGCATTGTTGGACTACCAAACAATCGGTTGTCAAAGTTGAATAAATGTCAACTCTGTGTATTTTAACGTAATTTCTTTATTATGCGAAAAAAAAAAAAGAATCTGGAAAATCATACGCTAAAAAGTGCGACTTTTTCAATAACTGAATTGTATGTTTTTGGAGTTGAGCATTAGTAGATACGCGTCTTTTAGTCAAGCTGTGATACAGATTGAAACTTTTTGTTTCATTTTGTAACGTTGTTCATCCAATGTTTGTACCTAAAAATTCTAATGTCTTCACTGGGGACTCCAGAGCTGAAACCTTATAAAGTAAGTTTAGCAGGGAAGTTACTCTGCAGATATTGTTTTCATGTTTTCATGTTTTTTCAAATCGCTTCTTGGAAGCAACATCCTGCTTCTTAAAATATACCATGTTTATTCACTGACAGAATGATGCATTTAAACCATTATTGCACGATACATTGTAGGAAATTTTGCAATTCGTATGTAAAGAAAACACCCTTTCCTAGTAACAAAATATGTCCTATATGTAAATGTGTCGTCCTGATGTTGGTAAACGGTTATAAATTTACATTCAAAACAACTCTTACTTTCCGTAATGACTTAAAACAAAAGGTCCTCAAGTATCTACCCTGGCCTCGTCCTCTTTAACCTATCACCCAAACTCTTCAGTCTAATTCAGCATGTTCTTTCAATTTAAAAAAACACACCATTTCTAAATAAATTACACTAAAGATCTTTCAATTTAATCATTCTTTAGCGCACTCTGACAATCGATTTATATTAGCTGTTTCTTGTCCAGTGGCCTATATTACAGTTATATACTGAAGGAAAATTTAATATATGATGCTTCGCATCCTTTCGATATAAAACAATAATTTTAATAACGAAAGTACCTTGTTTCACTTGTCTTTTTTTCTTTGTGTATATGGTTTTCTATTTCATCCTGTAAAATGAAGGTGATACCAAGATGTTGTTCAAAGAATTTAAAAGAAATGACCAAAGTGCATACTTCATTAATTCATGCATTCGCTTTATACAAATATCAGAAGTGAAAGACAGTTTCAGTATGGCCGGACTGAAAAATAGAAAAGAATGGATAGAAAACAAAAAGGCTAAATGATCATGTCCAGTATTTACAAGCAAGAAAAAATACACAGACTATTAGCTCCTTTATTTGCTTCCAATCAAGGGAATAGCACTACAATATAACTTCTTAAAAGGGAAGAAGCTATGTGATGTACTTTTTTTCTCCTTTCATCAACAGTAGAGTTAAGTACTTAATTTTCAACAGATCATTGGTCTATGTGGAGCAGAGGTAACATGAATCGACTGTCATCACACAGATCCCGTGTTCAAGTCTCACAGCCGGAGATGGAAAAATGATTTACTATATTATATGTAACTTAACTTTAATTTCAATTTCTAAAAGACAACTTACCTACATATTGTTTATCTAACTGCATTCCCTCAGTTGTTTGCTACATTACCGTCATACGTACATGTACAGTCCGTTTGATTATTTTTGTCACTGGGTTGCTGTCTGAATGAGGTTAGCCCCATATCTCATTTTATTGTCAATCGCGTGAAAAGGTGTTTTTTTAATCATTTTTTTTTAATCAAGTATATTACCATGTTTATATTTTCAGTACGCATTGTTGGACTACCAAACAATCGGTTGTCAAAGTAGAATAAATGTCAACTCTGTATTTTAACGTAATTTCTTTATTATGCGAAAAAAAAAGAAATCTGGAAAATCATACGCTAAAAAGTGCGTCTTTTTCAATAACTGAATTGTATGTTTATGGAGTTGAGCATAAGTAGATACGCGTCTTTTAGTCAAGCTGTGATACAGATTGAAACTTTTTGTTTCATTTTGTAACGTTGTACATCCAAAGTTTGTACCTAAAAATTCTAATGTCTTTACTGGGTACTCCAGAGCTGAAACCTTATAAAGTAAGTTTAGCAGGGAAGTTACTCTGCAGATATTGTTTTCATGTTTTCATGTTTTTGCAAATCGCTTCTTGGAAGCAACATCCTGCTTCTGAAAATATACCATGTTTATTCACTGACAGAATGATGCATTTAAACCATTATTGCACGATACATCGTAGGAAATTTTGCAAATTGTATTAAAGAAAACATCCTTTCCTAGTAACAAAATATATCCTATATGAAAATGTGTCGTCCACTTAAATATACTTTCAAAACAAATCTTACTTTCCGTAATGACTTAAAACAAAAGGTCCTCATGTATCTCTTGGATAATACTACCCTGGCCTCGTCCTCTTTAACCTAATATGAGACAGGCATTACCTGTGAACGGGGACGAAGTCTATTTTGTTTTTTTTATTTAATAAAATTGAGAATGGAAATGGGGATGTCAAAGAGACAACAACCCGACCAAATAAAAAACAACAGCAGAGGGTCACCAACAGGTCTTCAATGTAGCGAGAAATTCCCGCACCCGGAGGCGTCCTTCAGCTGGCCCCTAAACAAATATATACTAGTCCAGTGATAATGAACGCCATACTAATTTCCAAATTGTACACAAGAAACTAAAATTAAAATAATACAAGACTAACACAGGCCAGAGGCTCCTGACTTGGGACAGGCGCAAAAATGCGGCGGGGTTAAACATGTTTGTGAGATCTCAACCCTCCCCCTATACCTCTAACCAATGTAGTAAAGTAAAACATGTTGATAAACGGAAATACCGTAACGTTTCCGATATTGGTTCTGTTGTTAGGGATTTAATTGTGACATTATTTAAGGTGGTACCTAACACTTAAACTAAAATTAATTTGGCTCGTTTAATTTTCTTAAAATTTTGACAAAGTATTTACTTTGACCCTTTGACAAAAATATTAAAATTTCAAAAAATTTGAACCAACCGTTTAATCAGAAAAATTACACTGGTTATATAGCAGTTTGACAAACACTTATTTTGATCATTGAGAAGCTTAATATTCCCTTATGAACACAACGTCATTAAAAGGTTCTGCTGATTTTACAGAGTTATCTCCCTGTAGTGTTAGGTACCACCTTAAGTTACGACGTCATATTTAATGTAAACAAAGAAACGCTGTTATCAGGTAACATTTTTTTTCATATCAAACAATTATTATTAAAATATATTTGTTGATAAATATACATTTTATTCAAAGTCTCATGCCAACAAGACGGAATTAGGAAACAACAAGACCGGAACAGGAAGTAGATCTGAAAAAAAAGTTAACGATTTTGAGCAATCGTAACTACTCGGCCATTCTCGCTATGCAGTACAATTTCTTCGTGCAACCAGAAAGGCCGAGTTGTTCCGATTGCGATTTTGAGTTCATTAGTAGAATGAAAAATTCGGAAAAATTTTCCGATTTTAAAAAAAAAAATTTTTATTGATTTTTCTACCGTAATTGGGGACTTCGTCCCCATATAAGGGAAAAGAACATGGATTAGCATGGAGACATAAAACTTTCGAGCACGATTTTCGTACTCAGACTCGAAAATCAACCAATCAAAATACTGGATTTGGTGTTTCGAGCACTTATTTCGTACTCCAAGTTCTGAGTAAAGTTTAATGACTTAAAAACAGCTAAAATATATGGATTTTCGATGATTTTCTATTAAAGAATATCAAAGAAAGGTTTGGAATTTTAGGGCAAACTAAGATGCATCTCTATCAGAGTGAAACTTTTCACATGATGTTGAATAATAATATGAGGCAGGCATAACCTTGTTGGACTACCAAACAATCGGTTGTCAAAGTTGAATAAATGTCAACTCTGTGTATTTTAACGTAATTTCTTTATTATGCGAAATAAAAAAAAGAATCTGGAAAATCGTACGCTAAAAAGTGCGACTTTTTCAATAACTGAATTGTATGTTTATGGAGTTGCGCATAAGTAGATACGCGTCTTTTAGTCAAGCTGTGATACAGATTGAAACTTTTTGTTTCATTTTGTAACGTTGTACATCCAATGTTTGTACCTAAAAATTCTAATGTCTTCACTGAGTACTCCAGAGCTGAAACCTTATAAAGTAAGTTTAGCAGAGAAGTTACTCTGCAGATATTGTTTTCATGTTTTCATGTTTTTGCAAATCGCTTCTTGGAAGCAACATCCTGCTTCTTGAAATATATCATGTTTATTCACTGACAGAATGATGCATTTAAACCATTATTGCACGATACACTGTAGGAAATTTTGCAATTCGTATGTAAAGAAAACACCCTTTCCTAGTAACAAAATATATCCTATATGAAAATGTGTCGTCCTGAAGTTGGTAAACGGGTTTGAATATACTTTTCAAACAAGTCTTACTTTCCGTAATGACTTAAAACAAAAGGTCCTCAAGTATCTCTTGGATAATCTTACCCTGGCATCGTCCTCTTTAACCTATCACCCAAACTCTTCAGTCTAATTCAGCATTTTCTTTCATTTAAAACACACCATTTCTAAATAAATTACACTAAAGATCTTTAAATTTAATCATTCTTTAGCGCACTCTGACAATCGATTTATATTAGCTGTTTCTTGTCCAGTGGCCTATATTACAGTTATATACCGAAGGAAAATTTAATATATGATGCTTCGCATCCTTTCGATATAAAACAATAATTTTAATAACGAAAGTACTTTGTTTCACTTGTCTTTTTTTCTTTGTGTATATGGTTTTCTATTTTATCCTGTAAAATGAAGGTGATACCAAGATGTTGTTCAAAGAATTTAAAAGAAATGACCAAAGTGCATACTTCATTAATTCATGCATTCGCTTTATACAAATATCAGAAGTTAAAGACAGTATCAGTATTGCCGGACTGAAAAATAGAAAAGAATGGATAGAAAACAAAAAGGCTAAATGATCATGTCCAGTATTTACAAGCAAGAAAAAATACACAGACTATTAGCTCCTTTATTTGCTTCCAATCAAGGGAATAGCACTACAATATAACTTCTTAAAAGGAAAGAAGCTATGTGATGTTCTTTTTTCTCCTAAATCAACAGTAGAGTTAAGTACTTAAATTTCAATTATCTGGCCATTATTTTTCCATGTGTAGCAGAGGTAACATGAATCGACTGTTATCACACAGATCCCGTGTTCAAGTCTCACAGACGAAGAGGGAAAAATGAATTACTATAATATATGTTACTTAAATGATGATTTATGAGTTTGACTGTCCCTTTGGTATCTTTCGTCCCTCTTTTTTAACTTAACTTTAATTTCAATTTCTGAAAGACAACTTAGTACCTACATATTGTTTGTCTAGCTGCATTCCCTCAGTTATTTGCTTCATTGCCGTCATTCGTGCATGTACAGTTCCTTTGATTATTTTTGTCACTGGGTTGCTGTCTAAATGAGGTTAGCCCCATATCTCATTTAATTGTCAATCGCATTTTTTTAATTTTTTTTTAAAATATTTCTTTGATCAAAAATTGAAAACAACACGCTCAAAGTCAAACATTTGAAATCCGAAGATGTCTAAGTACCGAAACCGTTGAAGAGCTATATGTCAAAAATACCTAAAATAAATAGCCAAATTCATCTAAAGCCAACTTTGCCTGATGGAGTTGAAACCTTAGTTTCTTAATAATTTCAAAATTTATAAACGAACAATCAAGTATATTACCATGTTTACATTTTCAGGACGCCTTGTTGGACTACAAAACAGTTAGTGGTCAAAGTTGAATAAAGGTAAACTCTGTGTATTTTAACGTAAATTCTTTATTATGCGAAAAAAAAAAAGAATCTGGAAAATCGTACGCTAAAAAGTGTGACTTTTCCAAAGACTGAATGGTATGTTTATGGAGTTGGGCATAAGTAAATACCCGTCTTTTTGTCAAGCTGTGATTCAGATTGAAACTTTTTATTTTGTAACGTTGTACATCCAATGTACGTAAAAATTCTAATGTCTTCACTGGGGACTCCAGAGCTGAAACCTTATAACGTAAGTTTAGCAGGGAAGTTACTCTGTAGATATTGGTTTCATGTTTTTTCAAATTGGTTCTATAGACTCTATCTTGGAAGCAACATCCTGCTTCCCAAAATATACCATGTTTATTCATTGACAAAATGATGCATTCAAACAATTACTGCTCGATACATTATCAGAAAATTTGCAATCCTTGTGTAAAGAACAAATTGACAAACGAACTTAAATATATTATCAAAACAAGTGGTACTTTTCGAAATGTTTACAATAAAAGGTCCGCACATAACTCTTGGACTTTCTAACTCAGGCTTTAACCACTTATCAACCAAACTTCTCAATTTTATCAAACACATTCTTTCCATTAAAACACACACTTTCTAAATTTTATCAAAAGTCTTTAAGTTTATTCTTTCAAAGATTTTGCAAGTTTCATTTATAGATTCTATGATGGAAGAAGAGTTCTGATTATCGAAAAATACTACTACCATGTTTTCTCACCGACAAAATGATGCATTTAAAAAATGACATATAGAAATTTTGCAATCGTGGTTACTATTTTCTAGTTACAATATATAGCTTATATGGAAATGTGTTGTCATTGAGATACCAATCGAACTTTAAAAACCTTTTAAGCAAGTCTTAAATTTGTTAAGGACTTAAACAAGTTTACGTACATATTTCTTGTACTTCGCAAATTAGATAAACTTTCAAAACAATGACAAATCGCATTTGACTGTCATTCGTATATTAATATATGTTTTTATTGTTATATTGTGAAATACATTACCATGGTTATATTTGCACATGGCATTGTTGGACTACTAAGAAAAATATGATAAAGATGTATTTCTATTTTAAACTCAGTTCACAGTTTGTCGAAAACATAATCAAAATAATCGAATGCTAAAAACTGCAATTTTTTCAAAGACTTCATTTGATGTCTTTTTTTCAAGTTTGATCTTTAGACTATTGAGGAAGCACAATTCTGTCAATTGTATGTTAATGTGCCCTTAAGGTGTTTTTTTTTTGCTAGGTCGTTGTTTCACTGAGGTTCACCCCACATTTCATCAAAAGTTTAAATGCTTTACTTGCAAACTATTTTTGGAATTTCCTCAAACATTGTAGTTGAGATTGACACCATGACATTTTGGTCTCTTGTGGACAGTTGTCGCATTTGCAATCATACCACATCTTCTTGTTTTAAACCAACATCAAATGAATCGGTAGGCGGAGTAACTATCTGTTGATTTGATTTAATTTGACGTAAAACAATAAGATATTCATTGTTCAATCAAATCTTTGAAATATGTAAACAGACTGTTGCTCCGCCTACCCATTGCATTTAGGTGTCAATCTTTATGTAAACAGACTGTTGCTCTGCCTACCCATTGCATTTAGATGTCAATCTTTATTACTATGTTTTAAAGTTGTTTTTGTTGCACTTCAGTGTTTCTTTTGTTTCGTTGTTTTCCTCTCATAGTTGATGTAAAATTGAGAATGGAAATGGGGAATGTGTCAAAGAGACAACAACCCGACCAAATAAAAAACAACAGCAGAGGGTCACCAACAGGTCTTCAATTTAGCGAGAAATTCCCGCACCCGGAGGCGTCCCTCAGCTGGCCCCTAAACAAATATATACTAGTCCAGTGATAATGAACGCCATACTAATTTCCAAATTGTACACAAGAAACTAAAATTAAAATAATACAAGACTAACAAAGGCCAGAGGCTCCTGACTTGGGACAGGCGCAAAAATGCGGCGGGGTTAAACATGTTTGTGAGATCTCAACCCTCCCCCTTTACCTCTAACCAATGTAGAAAAGTAAACGCATAACAATACGCACATTAAAATTCAGTTCAAGAGAAGTCCGAGTCTGATGTCAGAAGATGTAACCAAAGAAAATAAACAAAATGACAATAATACATAGATAACAACAGACTACTAGCAGTTAACTGACATGCCAGCTCCAGACTTCAATTAAACTGACTGAAAGATTATGATTTCATCATATGAACATCAGACACAATCCTTCCCGTTAGGGGTTTAGTATCATACCATCATAACATATATGAGAAGAACATAACCCGTGTCATGCCAATAACTGTTTTTAGAATAAATGTGTTTAGTTTCGATGCAAAGACCTTATCAGTGACTCAATTGATGTGTTTACCTCAGTTTAGTTTGTAACCCGGTTTTGTTTTCCCTCAATCGATTTATGACTTTCGAACAGAGTTATACTACTGTTGCATTTATTAAGCAAACATCTAACCAAATTTTGCTAGCAAGGCATTTTGATTTTGATCAGCATGGACATAATAATAGCTCTAAAATGCAGTATTTATACCTTTTATACCTTTTACGAAGAAATACCAAAAGAATTTAACTATTTTAAAAACAAAAAAAGGTCTGTTTGGTCGCTCGTTATCAGACGCAAATGTGTCCTCATTAAGTTATAAAACCAAAATATCTTAAACTTTAAAAAGGCTAGTATCTAGTAATGACTTAAGTCGCCATACATATTTTGTGAAAGATAATGGAACTCATCTTCGCTAGCCTAGGGTAACGATCATTTCCCCTCATCTCCACCCTTGACAGATTAAGCCATCATTTCTGATAACACTGTTGCGGATAGGAGCGAAGATGAATGGAACTATATTATATAAAATATTTTCTACAGTTTACAAAACAATAATAATGGATATGATGAGGGAAATAAGTAATATCTTGATAAGTTCCCCTTTCGATGAGAAAACTTTATTTAAAGTCAAACAACACACTTAGATCACGGTTTATAAAATATAAAAAAGAAGATGTGGTATGATTACCAATGAGACAACTATCCACAAAAGACAAAAATGACACAGACATTAACAACTATAGGTCACCGTACGGCCTTCAACAATGAGCAAAGCCCATACCGCATAGTCAGCTCATAGGCCCCGATAAGACAATGTAAAACAATTCAAACGAGAAAACTAACGGCCTTATTTATATAAAAAAATGAACGAAAAACAAATATGTAACACATAAACAAACGACAACCACTGAATTACAGGCTCCTGACTTGGGACAGGCACATACATAAATAATGTGGCGGGGTTAAACATGTTAGCGGGATCCCAACCCTCCCCTAACCTGGGACAGTGGTATAACAGTACAACATAAGAACGAACTATAAACATCAGTTGAAAAAGGCTTAACTCGTCAGATGGACAAAAATACAAGTAGAGAATGTCATGTTTTGGAGAACATTGTTATAATTTTTGCTTTTCAATTTTTATAACTTTTCAGCATTGATATGTATCTCCTTAAACAGAATGTTTGTCTGATATTTCCAAGCAAGTCTTTAATCATTTGGATCCTATATCTATTTGGAGAATGGTCAAGTATCATCAGCTGTCACATTGCCTCGATGTGAACATCAATAAGTCGGAAGAAAATGTTCAACTGTTTTGTCGTTGGTTGTCTTATTTCATGTCATACTATTGAAATATGTTTCCATCTACTTCTGTTCCTATCATCTGATTTATACCAAACAAGTATCAGAGTAATTGTGATAAACAACAAGAACGCCAGCGATCCTGTTATAATTCCTGTTAACTCACCTCCAAACCTGAAATGAATACATATAAAAAGATTAACTAGGTTTACACTCTCGTTCTCTGATCTCTGGTAGAGATGGGAAATTCTAAAAGTTCTAATCGCTGCCTTTTGTCAACGGCGCAACCAATTAAATGCATTTATATATGTTTACTATGAATGTAAAGAAAATTATCAGACTAAATGACATATAGTTTGATAGAACTGACGCCAAATAAAAACAAGATTTGTATGTTGTGTTGGCTTTTCTATCTAAGAACATGCCTGTACCAACTCAGGAATATGACAGTTGTTGTCCATTTGTTTAATGTGTTAGAGCTTTTGATTTTGTCATTTGATAAGGGACTTTCCGTTTTGAATTTTCTTCGGAGTTCAGTATTTTTGTGATTTTACTGTTTATCTCCCTCTTGTTTTGATAGGTATTGGGATAAAGTAATATTTGGGATTCAGGATCCAATACAAGGCGTGAATAATGTCATGAATGCATTCTTAAACTAAATAATGATTGTATCTCTAAAGCGATGAAGCCAGATATAACTAATCATGACAATATTTACATTTTATAGAGGCTTCGATTTTCGTAGCTAGCTGAATGAAATCATAATTGGGATATTAATGTCCCAAATGCAGAGTAGGGAAAATTTTATATAAGAGATTACACATATAAACTATGTAACCGCTAGAGTATTAAATAAGAAAAATGACCGAAGGGGAAAAGTAAGTCGGTCATCAGTTTGAGATGCATATTTTAGATCTGTATAAAATTATAAAGAAATTTGAATAATGTTAAAAAACACTCTAAGATTTCAGATGACTCAAATTAGATAACGGAGTATATATATCTCACAGCTGTTACGATATTCCAGAGCTTGTATTTCCTATCATGATTTTCTTGCTTATAAGGAAGTTCTAAACAAAGAGTTTAAAGAGGTGAAGTTGCAATTATTCCTTTGTATGCCATCACGAGTAGGTTGACCGGTAAGGAATATATATTTTAGAAATTATAGAGGATATTCTCCAAATGTCGTAACCAAAATCCCAACCCCTTTCCCCCGAATGTGACCTATCAAGTTAAACTTATTACCAGATGTGTACTAACATGAGCAACATGACGGGTGGCATATGTGGGACCGTATCTGTTGACCCTAAGATCACTCTCAGATATTATGGGTTTCATGTGCTCAGTCTATAATTTTCTATGTTGTGTTTAGTGTACTATTGTTTGGCTGTTTGGCTTTTTTCTTTTTAAGCCATGACGTTGTCAGTTTATTTCTACTCATTAGAATGAATGTCGCTTTTATATCTGTTGCTTCTTTTTTAGAACATGAAAAGAAATTGTTCGACACATTTCAAGCATGAAAATATAACATACAATTTTCAAAAATATTAGATGCACATTTTTAATTTGCGTTAAATTGGTGTTAAAGTTCGATTAGTTTTGGAAAACACTCTTTGGGTAACGGATGAATTAACCTAGTTACTGTCAGCGTTTCAAACCGTGACGTATGCACCGAGTGCTACTATTTTTATATATGCTTTCGTATATTGTGTGCAGGAGATAAGAAAAACGATAAATATGTACATGAAGTTATTAGTTGAAGAATGACAAAAACAACTAAATGTTTTCTCTTTTCTCATCTATTATTCGTTACTTTACTTACAATTCGTTTTCTGGACAACAACTGCTTCCACAGCAACCAACTGGACAGGATTGAACAAATGTATAGCCATCAAGGGAGCATGAAATCATTGGGGGAAGTCCTGCAATTAAAAGGAGCTTTATTAAAGATAGCTATCAAGGGAGCATGCAAAACTTTGAGAAAGTTCTGCAATCAAACTCACCTTTATTAGAGATAGCCATCAAGGGAGTATGCAATAATTGGCGGAAGTTCTGCAATTAAATCACAGCTTTATGAGAGATAACCATCAAGGAAGCATGCTATCATTGAAGGAAGTTCTGATATTAAACGCAGCTTTATTAGAGGAGGAGTTTCTACAATAAAGCACGTCATTAAATTGAAAGCATATATAACGAACCATTAATGATAAATATAACTAACCATATATGATAAATACCTTGCTTAAAATGTAAGTTTTCATAAAAATCCAATCTTGAGATATTTTTTCCCAGTATAGCTCTTGTGCATTACGTCTTTTTACGCATTCGTTTGTTAATGCATTTTAATTTGTAAGCATCAATGATTCTTTTTGTATCAAAGTTTAAATTTTGTTCCTCAGATCGGTGGGGTTAGATATCTTACTGTTTTGAGTATTGAATGTAAAATTCAGTCGTACATGAGGAATGCTATTAGATATAAACTCAACATAGATACCAGGATTACATTTTGTATTTACGCCAGACGCACGTTTCGTCTACAAAAGACTCATCAGTGACGCAAACTTCATGAGATTGTGATGAATACCTTACGGCTTTTGTATAAATGACAGAAGTTCATTAATATAATAGAGACATAATGGGGAGTATATGATGTATATTGTCGATGACATATTGCAATAGAAGCATTTCATAAATAAACTCATTATAGATATAAGGCTTAAAGTTGTATACGTCAAACGCGCGTTTCATCTACAGAACACTCATCAGTGACGTTCGAATCAAAATGGTTAAAACGGCTAATAAAGGAGGGCGAAAGATACCAGAAGAAAAGTCAACCTCATAGATCGAAATAAACTGACAACACCAGGGCTAAAAAAAATGACAAACAGACAAATAATAGAACACAAAACATAACACATAACATAGAAAACCAAAGACTAAGTAACACGAACCCCACCAAATACTGGGGGTGATCTCAGGTGCTCCGGAAGGGTTAGCAGATCCTGCTCCACATGTGGCACCGGTATTTTTGCTCATATTATTACAAATCCGGTAAATAGTCTAATTTGGTATTCACATTCATGAAAAGGGAATGACATTGTAGTTACGACATAAGGAACATGTCCGAAATCATCTGTGAAACGATTTAACGGTCAACCAACTTGTGATGGCGTCCGTAAAGTTTACGAAGGGATGATTTCAACTTTTCCATTTAGAAATCTTGGTTTATTAGCTCCCTAATAAGCAGCAATCCTCTATGAAGGAAATCATAATAGGACATACAAGCCCGGTATAACGTATCAATTGTGAGATATATACTCCGTATGCCGACGCTGCTGGAATGTTGCTACATAGAAATGGAAAGTTCACGATTAGGAAGCTGAAATCATCTCTTTTGTAGTAAAGTTTTGTTTACAACCGACTCTCATTGTCAATTTCTAGATGTAAGTCAAGATATGATTTTGTTATCAGTAAATTAAAAGCAAACTAAATATTACTAGTATGTTATATACATATACACATGCATGGATCTACAATCTGTCGATACCTGTAACTTGGCATTGCACAAGGTCATGTTTTTCTCTAGCTGTTTATGACGTCTTTACACTAAATCCATTGGAGGTTGGATGTGTACCGATTGATAGTTTATTCTTAGATGCATGATTTTTTTATTAGTTGTTAGTGGCTTTGAACTAGCTGTCAGACAACTGCGAGTACTCTCAAATCTGCTCCTAGTGTCTTTTTGTTTTCGGGATGTACAAGTACCCGTCCACTTGTATTTTTGTCCATCTGATGAGTTAAGCCTTTTTGAACTGATTTTTATAGTTCGTTCTTATGTTGTACTGTTATACCACTGTCCCAGGTTAGGGTGAGGGTTGGGATCCCGCTAACATGTTTAACCCCGCCACATTATTTAAGTATGTGCCTGTCCCAAGTCAGAAGCCTGTAATTCAGTGGTTGTCGTTTGTTTATGTGTTACATATTTGTTTTTCGTTCATTTTTTTTTTATATAAATAAGGCCGTTAGTTTTCTCGTTTTAATTATTTACATTGTTTTATCGGGCCTTTTATAGCTGACTATGCGGTATGGGCTTTGCTCATTGTTGAAGGCCGTACGGTGATCTATAGTTGTTAATATCTGTGTCATTTTGGTCTCTTGTGGACAGTTGTCTCATTGGCAATCATACCACATCTTCTTTTTTATATGAGGCAGACTTAATTGTATCTGTTGTATCCTTATCTCTAGTTCAATGGTATAGATGTGAATTATTCATTGAGAGAACATCATCTATATAGCGGAAAGTAAAGTTAAAGGATATTTATAAATTCTTATCTTTCTTCCTAAGAAGTTCCTGTATGAAGTCAGCTTCATAATATAAAGGAACAGGTCGGCAGGAAGAGGGACACAATTGGTATCCATTGGAATGCCGACAGTCTGTTGAAAAACACGTCCTCCAAACGTAACAGAAGGATTCTTTACAAAGAAGGATGTATCCCTCCCCAAGACAAGATACTTGTATCTACGTTTGCCATTCTTTTTTATGAAACAAAGCAATACCAACTCTTTCAATTTTTATTTTAGTTTGAAATGGGCTATACTTGTGTAAAGTGTAGAAAAGTCTTTTTTTAATACTAAATGTTTTAAAATACGAAGTTGAAGAGGACGGAGCATCTCGAATTTCGTAAGTGTTTGCCAAGTAGAGCCAAGATAACATGTTCCTGGGGTTAAAAATGCAAAGTTTGTAAAGGACGACATCAAAAGTTCAATGTAGGATAAAAAAATATAATTCATATAGTTTTTTCACTGACCCTCTACCCTTCTTAGCTTTTAAAATATGGGAAAAATTGATTGACCAATAAGTTATATAAGAAATCGATGTCAATTAAACAAAACTGACATCCCCACCCCCAAACTATTTGAATAAAGTTTTTCATCCTTCATTGATGTTTTGATGTCGTCCCTAAGCAGTGTTGTTCGATGACTATTGATTCTTCCACAATATATATCGAAATCCAAAATCTAATTAAAAGGTTGAAAAGGTAATAAAATGCAAAACAAAAATTCAAAAATAAACTAATCCCGGAATCAGATCTATGCACCTGGGATATTCATTATATGCAACACATTTTAATCAAACAATATCCGTAGTTTCACTATACTGGCTACTGGGTTAGTGTGGCTCTCCAGTTAGTAAGTCCACTAGGATATAGTTTGACCTAATGGAAGTTATAACATTAAATGTTTTTATATTTCTGCATCAGAACTGTACTTTGAACTACATCTTGAACATTATTATGAAAGTTATACGGTATCGTTTGGTCAATCTCAAACCCCGGGGTTACCCCACTTATTATATTATTTTCAAAAGACAATCTATTATGTTGGTTTTATCTCTAATAAACTTCGTTCATTTTATGGAAAGCTGAATACTAAAATTTATGATAAAAGGGATGATTTTTCATTTCCTATCGTTAATTATCCGTTTTTAGATGGTGACGTTCCCTTGTCACCATCCTACGGTGTTTATATATCTCAACTTGTACGATTCGCTCGTGTATGTAACAATGTTTTAGATTTTAACGAGAGAAATTTATGTATTACTGAAAAATTATTACACCAGGGTTTTCGATATCACAAACTAGTCAAAACATTTACTAAATTTTATCATCGGTATAAAGACATCATTCGTAAATATAGCTCAACATGCAGACTTCTAATACGTTCAGGTATTTCACATCCAATTTTTTATGGTAATATTCTTTATAAAGCACAAAGGTGTCAGTATTCACCTCAGAAACTTACAAAACCTTTGAATAGACTTATTAAGAAGGGATATAATTACGATACTGTTGTCAAGTCATTAAAGATTGCATATTTTGGCGTTAATATTGAGTCACTGATAAGGTCTTTGCATCGGAACTAAACACATTTTTTTTTTTTAAAACAGTTGTTGGCATGACACGGGTTATGTTCTTCTCATATATGTTATGATGGTATGATACTAAACCCCTAACGGGAAGGATTGTGCCTGATGTTCATATGATAAAATCATAATCTTTCAGTCAGTTTAATTGAAGTCTGGAGCTGGCATGTCAGTTAACTGCTAGTAGTCTGTTGTTATTTATGTATTTTTGTCATTTTGTTTATTTTCTTTGGTTACATCTTCTGACATCAGACTCGGATTTCTCTTGAACTGAATTTTAATGTGCGTATTGTTATGCGTTTACTTTACTACATTGGTTAGAGGTAAAGGGGGAGGGTTGAGATCTCACAAACATGTTTAACCCCGCCGCATTTTTGCGCCTGTCCCAAGTCAGGAGCCTCTGGCCTTTGTTAGTCTTGTATTATTTTAATTTTAGTTTCTTGTGTACAATTTGGAAATTAGTATGGCGTTCATTATCACTGGACTAGTATATATTTGTTTAGGGGCCAGCTGAAGGACGCCTCCGGGTGCGGGAATTTCTCGCTACATTGAAGACCTGTTGGTGACCCTCTGCTGTTGGTTTTTATTTGGTCGGGTTGTTGTCTCTTTGACACATTCCCCATTTCCATTCTCAATTTTATTCAATATATGATTAAAAACTTACATCTGTGAATTCTTCATGAAACATGTGAAACGTTTTAGTATTAGCTTTAGTTTTGGTAAAATGTCACATTACGTAATTGAATAAGGAGAAAATTGTTATAATAAGTAGTAAATTTATATAGTACAGTCCTGGTTAATCTCTTTACAGTACATTTTCACAAATCTAAAGTAAAATTAAAATAGAATGGAGGATGCGTCATGATAACTTGCAGTAAGCATTTCATATAAATAGCGATTACAAGAACCGTTTCTCTTTTACCGTCTCCTAGTACAATGAGATAAACAGTAAAGTTGTCGTGACATGATCTATTTATATTTGCTTTGGCATTTTTGTTTTAATAAAGGCAATAGTAGTATACCATTGTTCAATAATCATGAGTCGATTTAACTGAAACACATCCGGGTCACAAACCAAACCTGAGGGAAACCCATCAACTATGAGAGGGAAAAAACGAAACAATAGAAACACTGAACTGCTACGAAAACAAACGCCAATTTACATAGAACGGACTTTGTGATAGCAACTACTAGTACCATATTCCTAAACAAGTACAGAAAATTTTCAGAAAAAAAAGATGGATCGAACCTAGTTGTATGACTAGTAAAACCTCTGCTTATTTGGCAAAGTAAAAGATGTCTTTTAGATGACAATAGTACGTGAAATGAATTCATATGTTCATTGATGGTCCTTGGATATATTTTGTCTTAAAATGAATTCGTCTTTAAGTAGTTGAAACCTTTTTCAAATATTAAAAAAAAAATATTTACTGTACTAGCGAAAGACATACTCACGATTTTTAGTTTTAAATTTGGTATTATGAAATTATATGTATTACATTGGTTCAAAACTGATTAAATAATATATGAATTCAAAAGGGTATCAAACTTACTAATTTATAAATGTTTTTTCAGAGAGTCATTTCCTCTAGAATTAGGATCCTGAAAAAGAAATCTGGTTTTGTAATCGGTTATTATGCTTACAACTGAAATCTGATACCGCTCGTTCTTAAATCTAATGTATGCCAAACGAGTGTCACAATAACTATAGGAAACAACAAATGTATTCGAAATATCTTCTTTAAAATATTCAATCACATTAATTGAAAGTTTGCGATAATATCAAAACTTTTGATTTATCTACGTAATCGGAACTAGATACAAATTTCTTGTTTTAGATCTATAAATTGGCCAGTTTTGTCTTCTTCCCGATTGTGTCAATAATCCTGAATAGGGTCATGCATCCGTGCATAGCAAAGGACGCTTCTGTTATGTTTTGATCCTGTGTCGTTCCTTAAGAGTTCATGTGATGCTTTAATACAGTTTTCTTTTTCATATTGATAGACATTGAATTGTATCGTCTCAAAATTAGATAAAAACATCAAAACTATCGTTGTATATTAGCTGTTGTTTCATTTTCATATGTATGACCGGCCATGACATGTGCAGGCTTATGAAGGTAGAACGTCATTGTAAGAAAAATTATAAACATGATAAATATCGAGATTCAATGAAATACGTATTTGTGAAGAAGAGATAAACACTTGCCTTGGCTTCTTTTTTGCTGACGCCGAACTATACATCATATATAAGTTTTGAAGAAGTTTTACTTTATCGTTTGAATATTTGAATCTACATTTTGAATTGATACAAAAAAAAAATCAAATTTCTGCTCTATAAATGTCCTTTCATAAATGAAATCTAAACTATATCCTTAACAAATGCACTGTATAAAATGCATATAAGAGAACACCTACTTATAAACTGTTACGCGTCGCATACTTACTAAGTATAGAGACATGCATAATAAATCTAAAATAAAAAAAAGGAATTCTTTAAGCTTACTTTGACAAGTTTTAAACTAACTTCATTTCAACAAGTTTAAATAACATGTTCTAAAAAAATGCTCTGCTTTATAAATTAACTTTCATAAATGGAGTCTGAAATATATCCATAATAAATGCACCGTATCAAATGCATATATGAGAACACCTACCTATAAACTGATACGCGTCGCATACTATGTTTAGAGACATGCATGATAAATCTAATTAAAAGACGAATTAAAAAAACAAAATCTTAAAGCTTACTTTAATCTAATTTAACTTCATTTCAACAAGTTTAAATTACATGTTCTAAAAAGAGCTAAGAATTGTTTGTATTAAAGTAAATTTAAGTCTTTGAAATTTTATTCAAATACGCTTTTGAACATTACTAAGAGCCAATAAATACAATAATTTTGTATTTTATAAATTAGTGCCTTCAATAAATAAAAGCCGTCATAGAACAGTCTCATTTTCATACCGATATTCGAAATGACTCGTTTCATTGCTATTAAACAAATATGTCATAATAACATGACAGAGAGGTTTGTTTCGGGATATTCTAGATAAATATACAAAAAGCTAATTTTAGACAGTGTACCCTCCTAAGCTTGGAAGTGGCTAGTCACATATAGTTAATGGCGTTTTTCTCACAAAGACGTTCTACCTCCATAAGCCTTGATATGTCGTGGCTGGTCACATATGTTTGACAGATGACAAATGCGTTTGTAAATGCTAATTGCGATTGTCATACAAGTGGGGTGTTTAGCTAGATATAAAACCAGGTTTGATCTACCCCTTTCTACATAAGAAAATGCATGTACCAAGTCAGGTATATGACAGTTGACTGTCCCTCTGGTATCTTTCGTCCCTCTGTTGTTATCCATTCGTTTGATATGTTTGAACTTTTGATTTTGCCTTTTGATTACGGAAATTCTGTTTTGAATTTTTCTCGAAGTTTGTTATTTAAGTATATTTTTTTCTTCGGTAAACGTCCTAATAAAATTGTGTTAATTCATAAGAAAACAAGCATTGCCAAATGGTGTGAAGGATGTCGCAGTCACATTAATATCAATAATAAAAGATGTTAATATTTTCTGCTTACAGAAGAAAACTTGAAAAATATGTACAAAACTGAGGTTCTTACCTTCAACATTTATCAAAAATGTATCTATTAGTCCTTATAAATAAAAGAAAAAAAAACAAATCATATGGTTATCAATAACACAGAATTAGCATATGCATAGGGGAAAAAGCATTATTTCCAAATGAAGTCTTTGATCAAGTCAGTCTTCTCACATTCACGAAAATTTTTAAGAAGCTAAATGTATGCACAAATACAGTATTTAAAAATACTGTCTAAGTGCATACATCATTTAGATTGGCTTACCCTCTTAAATTGAATTTCATCTCCTATGCGTAATAATATCGGTGTTAGTTATAATGTAGTTCATTGAAACCAGGAAGAAATTGTCGGATGCAATTTTATTTTTCACTTTAAAACGGAAAGATCATATATATTTACAAACATTTAATGTTTTCGCTTTATTATTTTAGGTCGCAATAGTGTTGAATCAATCGTTCAAACCCTGTCATCTCAGTCATGAGTTTTCTTTTTTTATCCTTAATCACATTCACTGCTTTAGTTTGAATATTCTAAAAAAACAAATGTACATATATGTAAACTTACATCTATTCACTTTCTAAATAAATATTCCTATACTGTTCATTTTCCTTTTGTTTAAATGTCACGCAAATTTACGATTGTAGAAACTAATTGTTATAATTAGTTTTAAAATTACACAATTCGCATTCCTAGTTAATGATTGTAATTGTTCAAAAACAGGTAATCAATTTTTTTTTTTTTTTTTTGTCGTAAACATTATACTCGATTGTGTTTTTTCCATTTATTGTGCAATATATATTAAAGATAAAATTTACAATTGGGGCTTTTATGGTAATGAACGATTTATATCTGCACATTTATATGATTAATTTATATATGTTCCTATAGTTTTGAAGATTAAATTTTAAACAGTAATGAATTTACATTTGTAAAATATTATGAAAAAATATTTTCCTTCAATGTCCGAGGATTTGGTTTTTAATTGTTCCAAAGAAAATAATATGCGCCTTGTAATTTAATCATTTTAATAGTAATCCACAATCAAAGTCAGGCTTCAAAGTAATGGTGACATTACCTATTCTAGAGGGGGTGTGAATTTTATAATATTAAAACATTTGACGATTCTACTCTTTACAGAAGTATTTCCCATTCCAAAATGAAAGATAAATTTAAAAAGTTTGTCCTGCTTTGTTTCATAACAAAAAAATGATGGCCGTCGTCGATACAAACATTTTTGTCTTGGGGAGGGATACAACCTACTTTGTAAAATATCACTCTGATTCTAACAAAGATTTCTCTGAATTTGACATTACCAAGATGCTCGATATTTTGATTGACAACATATATATCACGTTAGGATTACGTTTTAAAAAAAAAACAATTGGCATTTCAGTGCGATCCAACTGTGCCTCTATTCTTGCCGACTTGTTCTCCTATATAAGACTGACTACATACAGGATATCTTTTGAAGAAAGAAAGGAAGTTATCAATATCCTTTAACTTTACTGTCTGCTAAATAGATGATGTTATATCACTAAATGATTCAAAATGCGTGACTATGTTGAAGCGTCTATCCCATCGAACTTGAGATAAGGGATGCAATAAGCTGAGTCTGCCTCATATCTTGACAGTCATATAGAAATTGACAATGAGGGTCAGTCAATTACTATGTAGAAACATTCCACCAGCGCCTGCATGCGGAGACGAGGAAGTTGTTAAACCAATAGTTCCAAGTGGTGAAGTTGAAATCATCCATTCGTAAATTTTACGGACGCCATCATGAGTTGAATGGCCTTTAGGGATAATCCAAGGGTATCACCAGCCCAGTAGTCAGCACTTTTTTGTGCTGACATGAATTATCATTGATATGGTTATATTTATAAATTAACTGTTCACAAAATTTAGAATTTTTGAAATACTAAGGCTTTTCTACCTCAGACATAGATTACCTTAGCTGGATTTGGCAAAACTTTTAGGAATTTTGGTCCTCAATGCTCTTCAACTTCGTACTTTATTTGACCTTTTTTAACATTTTTGCATTCGAGGGTCACTGATGAGTTTTTTGTAGACGAAACGCGCGTCTGGCGTATATACAAAATTTAGTCCTGGGTATCTATGAGGAGTTTATTTTCACAGATGAAAGTGATTCAGTTTTAATTGCCGTAACTACAATCCAATCCCCTTTACCCCGAATGTGATGTACCGAATTAGACGAATTACTGGGTTTTTACCAGCATGAGTAACAAGGCCGGTGCCACATGTACAGCAGGATCTTATTTTTCTTTATTAGCCAAGGTATTGTCAGTTTATTGTCGACTTATAAGTTTAGATGACCCTTTGGTATATTTCGTCTCTCTTTAAATACTGTTGTCTCTAATGAACACAGTGTCTATAGAAATTTAAATGTACTACGTACTATCAAATTATGTTTTATCAGCCCTAAATTCGAAGTCACTTCTGGAGGAGGATTCCTCCTCGAGGATGTCACCAGCCCAGTAGTCACCACTTCTGTGTTTTGTAAACAGTTCATTTATAATTATGAACATATCAATGATAATTCATGTAAACACAGAAGTGCTGACCACTGGGCTAATGATCCTATCAGGAAATAAAAACTCCACCAGCAGTGGCATCGACACAATGGTTGTAAATATACTCATCATAAATACCAGGTATGAAATTTGAGCAAGGCACATTTACTCATGCTCTTCAACTTTGTACTTCATTGGCTTTATAACTATTTTGACATGAGCGTCACTGATGAGTCTTATGTAGACGAAACGCGCGTCGGACGTACTAAATTATAATCCTGGTGCATTTGATAACTATTAACACCACTGGGTCGATGCCACTGCTGGTCCCCGAGGGTATCATCAGCCCAGTAGTAAGCACTTTGGTGTTGACATAAATATCAATAATGTGATCACTTTTATAAATTTCTTGTTGACAAAACTTTAAATTTTTCGAAAAAGTAAGGATTTTCTTATCCCAGGAATAGATTATCTTAGACGTATTTGGCACAACTTTTTAGAATTTTGGGTCCTCAATGCTCTTCAACTTTGTAATTGTTTGACTTTATAACTATTTTAATCTGAGCGTCACTGATGAGTCTCATGAAGACGATACGCACATGTGGTGTACTAAATTATAATCCCGGCACCTTTGATGATTATTTACACCACTGGGTCGATGCCACTGCTGGTGGACGTTTCGTCCCCGATGGTATCACAAGCCCAGTAGTCAGCACTTCGGTGTTGACATGGATATCAATTATATGGTCGTTTTTATAAATTTCCTGTTACCAAACTTTGAATTTTTCGAAAAACTAACTATTTTCTTATCCCAGGAATAGATTACCTAAGCCGTATTTGGCACAACTTTTTGGGATTTTGGGTCCTCAATGCTCTTCAACTTTTTACTTGTTTGGCTTTATAACTATTCTGATCTGAGCGTCACTGATGAGTCTTATGAAGACGAAAAGCGCATGTGGTGTACTAAATTATAATCCTGGTACCTTTGATAACTATAAACATCACTGGGTTGATGCCACTGCTGGTGAACGTTTCATCCCCAAGGGTATCACCAGCCCAGTAGTCAGCACTTCGGTGTTAATATGAATATCAATTATGTGCTCTTTTTTTTTATAAATTTCCTGTTAACAATACTTTCAATTTTTCGAAAAAATAAGGATTTTGTTATCCCAGGCTAGGATTACCTTAGCCATATTTGGCACAACTTTTGGGAATTTTAGATCCTCAATGCTCTTCAACTTTGTTCTTGTTTGGTTTTATAACTATTTTGACATGAGCATCACTGGCGAGTCTTATGTAGACGAAATGCGCAACTGACGTACAAAATTATAATCCTGATACCTTTGATTAGTTTACAAATGACTCAGTGACGCTCGAATAATTTTTTTTTAAAAAGGCCAAATAAAGTACAAAGTTGGAAAGCATTGAGGACCAAAAATTCATAAAAGTTTTGCCAAATACACCTAATAAAATAAGTCCATTCCTATATATGGGAGTTTTAAAACATATTTAGGGTGTAAACCATATCATTAGATACTTGAAGATATTATAGATATTTTAGTTGAGACCATTGGTGGTTCAGTGGTACCGTAATTATGATTTTAATTAATATCTTGTGCTTCTGTTACAGGCATTATAAAAATAACAACTATTAAAAAACAATGAAATTCAACACAAGTTTATGTATATAATTGTAACATGGGTAACAAATAAATATTTCAAACAAATACAGTTGCTTTAACAATTCCATAAAAAAAGACATTGCTGAAGTCCTAATAAATGGAGTGAAAGTTCTAGGTAACATTTTCAAGGTGTACCATTAAAAGTTACAAAACAAATTACATAAACATACCTAAAGAGAATGGTTGTTAGGTAAGTAACTTATAGCAAGTTTTAAATCCAACAAGAATGTGTCCCCAGTACACGGATGCCCCATCCGCACTATCGTTTTCTATGTTTAGTGGAATGTGAAAATGGCAGGAAATCTCTAATTTGGCATTAAAATTAGAAAGATCATATCATAGAAAACATGTGTACTAAATTTCGAGTTAATTGGACTTCAACCTCATCAAAAACTACCTTGACCAAAAACTTTAACCAAAAGCGGGAGGGAGGGATGGACAAACGAACGAACAGACAGACAGACGAAAGGGCGCACAGACCAGAAAACATAATGCTCATAAATGGGGTATAAAAATTATAGACTAACAAACAAATGAAAAGGCTATTTGTGACCTTAATTTAAGACTCCTTTTGCCAAACATTATCTGTTACAGGTATTGCTGAAAAATGAAATTTACAATAGCATATTTTTTTTCAAATTTCAAAACACAAAAGCAGTACATTCAGAATCTTTCAAAGATTTACCATCAGTTCAAATCATTAAGAAACAGCATTTTAAATGTTTCACTGGTAAAAGTTTGAAACCTTTAACAAAAATACTAGACAATTTAGTTAGTGAATTTGGCTATGTAAGTTTCCTTGTGCCTTAAAATACCTCTGATCTGTCATAGTTTTGGTACCTTTTTGTGTATATTCATCTTCACAATGATCAATACCTCTTTTCTAACTATTACCAATACTTGATTTTAAGTGTACACCTTGCTTCTTAAAAATCTAATTTTCACAAAAGACATTAACTCAGGCTTGTAGTTAAAATTTATCAATCCATTATCAAACATTTCTCTCTAATAAACAATATAAATGCAAATCAGTAAAGCTATTTCTGTTGAATGTATACATGTAAATCTTATAACTGGCAAATATAAGCCCTACCAAGCACATATAGTATTGAAAAAGTATAAAAAAAAATATACATATTTCCTTAATTTATTAAGAAGTAAATAAAAGATTATATAAGATTTATTTAACAGAAAATCGTTTGTTCCATGTTTTTTTTATAAAGATATCATCAACCTACTGTGGTTTTAAATTTTGCATATATATTATATGTAAGAAAATGTAATTGTGTCAGGTACATACATATATATTTATGGTTTTACATCATTCAGATTAAGACAAATTAGTACATAAAAAAATAAAAATATAAATGATGCTTTAAAGATACTAGTAAGGGTTATATTTCAATATCTTTTTACACCAATTCATGTTTGTATTGTCGTTGTTTATTTTTTCGGCCTTGCATGCTGGAAATTTTAAAAATCACAAAAAGCATGATGACATTCACTTGCACACTTTGTAAACAGTCTCCTCTATGAGATTGTTCTTAATGTCCAGTGGTCTAGCAAGGATTTGAAAAGGGCAGGGTGCTAGTCAGAACAAGGGCAATTTTACATGTGAATGTCATTGAAAAAAGGGTAATTTTACGTGTAAATTTATTTCAGCCTCATAATTAATTAGCACAAAATTTTTAGCACGCATAATGCATTATTGAAACATTAAGTTTCAGTTAAAATGGAGTTATGTAATTTATGTCTTTTGGCACATTTTTTTTTATAGTTGACTTTATAATATCTATGGTCATGATGCTGATAACCTCTTTGGGAACATTTGTCTAAAATTGTACATTTAGCTGTCTTGTACTTGCTGTCACCATATATATTACAATTATTATAGCCATTTACTATTTTACAGGTATTTTAAGGCAGAAAAATGCTGATTTTTCAGGGCACCCGAGGAACGACAGAAAAAAGGCACGGGCGTCAATAAAAAAGGGAGGGCGCTGCGCCCTGTTCAAATGTTGTAGCTAGAACACCTGATGTCTCTGGTGTGCCTTAACTTTGATTTTGTACAGAGTGTCCTCTGTGAAATATTTCAATACAACCAACAGAAAGGCCACCTACACGGGATGTAAAAAAAAAGACAGATATAATTATGTATTTGGGAAGTCAAAGAACATCATAGGCATTCTTCCTAGAGGATATTCCAAACATTTGACAACTTGCTATATGGTATTGGTTTTGCTTATTGTTGAAAGTGCTACAGTGCATTTTAGTCTCTGGTGGATAATCTTTGCATTTGCAATCATACTGCATCTCATTATTTTCATGTTTGTGTTATAGTCTTACTAAACAACAGATGAAGTGTATTTCAAATCTCAAACACTTCAAAAAAAAAAGAAGCAAAATACCTAAAAATATATGCTTATAAGAATTTAATAACATGCATCTAGGATTTTATTCTTGGTTTTTTATATATAGGTTTTATCAAGTTTCTAGGCAGCAAGTCAAACACAGTAAAAAAAAATCCAACTAACTGTAAACACATATTTAAGTTAGGGCTGTGCTATCTCACAAAGAAACAATGTATGATTTTGTTCTTTACCATTTCTTTCATTAAGCAACATCACTTTACACCTAAATCCTTGACTTGGTAGGATGCTAGATATACAAGAATATCATATTATCTTACAGTTTAGTATAATTGTTAAGATTATGAAAAATTCTACTAAGGGGGAGGTAATTCATTAATTTTATATTATTCTAGAAAACAACATTCATCACCAAAAGCCATCAAAATCACTGTCACTATCACTATCACGTCCACCTAGCACTAAATTCAAAATTAAATTGTCTAATTCTTCTTCTAAATCAAGCAAGAAAACTCTGTTCTGTCTTTCTTCTAAAAAATCCCACAAATTGATTCTTTCTATAATGTCTAATGCTCCTTCTGCGTCTTGTCGTCTTCGTCTAGGTCGAGGTTTTGGATCTGCTATTGTCCCATCAGGATGTGCATGACGATAGAAACACTTGTCATAAAATGGACATTCTCCTTTGCCTTCTTTGAAATACTTGCATGGTTTATTACTGAAACAGATACTAAATGGAATCATTTTGGAATTTAACTTTCATATGTTTGTAACTGAAATTTTTGTGAGTACCTACTATATAAAATTTGAGCTACCTTAATCATAAACTAAATTGTTTGCACCTGTCCTAAGTCAGGAACCTGATGTTCAGTAGGTTTTGTTCGTTGATGTCGTTCATAAGTGTTTTTTTTGTTTGTTTTTTTATATAGATTAGACGGTTTGTTTTCCTGTTTGAATGGTTTTACACTAGTTAATATTTAGAGCCCTTTATAGCTTGCTGTTCAGTGTGGGCCAAGGCTCTGTGTTGCAGACCGTACCTTGACCTTTAATGGTTTACCTTTATAAATTGTGACTTGGATGAAAAGTTGTCTCATTGGCACTCATACCACATCTTCCTATATCTATATCTATAAACTATCAATTCTGTATTAGTTATCAAATATGAAAACAAAAGGGTCAAAGATGGAAATATCGATCTCTTTATTTTTTTATGATCCATAATTTGCTTGACAAGTAATGAAAATTGTTACAATAGATAATAAACAAATGTAATACTGATTTCAGTCCACCTGAAAAACAAGCAGTTTAAAATTCATTCTTCAATGAACGTATTCAACTAGATAAGTATAAATCATCTTTAGAGTTCCAACAAATTGGGTTCAGGGTTCTGATGGACAATGCATTCTGACTTCAATAGGGTGTACATAAAATTGGATTGGGTTGGTAAATTTGTCCTTTAGTAGTATCACCATGGGCTACTCTGAGTATTGTGTGATTAAAACATCCATTGTACTAATATGCAAACCTTATTTTATTTTCTATGTGTTATACTGTTTACTTATACAGTGGAACCTGCCTAATCCGACACCTGAGTATTTTAACAACCTGTTTAACCCGACATCTTTTTCAGGTCCCCCAGTGTATTGGATAACACAGGTTACACTGTAATACATGGAGTGCTAGCATTATCTTTTTTTGTATATACGGTTTTAGTTTTTAATGTTATAAGAATATCTTTACCCTAACGCTTTTTTATAACCAGATATTAGTTTCTGTTTTTCTTCGTCCGTATCTACCCAGTACATGCTTGGAGTGACGAAGTCTGACTGGACTCTACACTCTGGACACGCTCTGAAAAAGAGGTTTTCTTTTTAAAATGATATTTTCATTAAATCTACAATTTTAAATTTATAATTGGACAATGTTGGAGGAAGGTTAACAAGTCAAATACATGCTTTTTATATTGACTTTCATGATCTGCTCCCCCCCCTCCCCCCCATGTTACACAATTAAACTCTTACTTCTGAAGTGCAACATTCTTTCATGCCAAATAACAATTATTGAATCACTTAACAACTGGAAAAGAAAACAACCGAAGTAGACAGAAAAATCATTAGAATTTAAGAAAGACTCTAAGTAATCAACAGAGTAAGAACTAATGACAGGAACAGTTGTTACAGGAGTTCACACAAGCAAGCCACCCTATAACAGGTCATCAGGATTAAAATATCCTAGGCCCTTAGTGAAGCAAGGATTGACATTTTAATTGTTTTACATGAAAATTCATATAACTGGTCATTCTTAAATGAAATAAATATTTCAAACAACATAACAGTCTTTTCACTATTTCAAAGGGCAAAATGAAGAAATGAAATAATTTTAACCACAGAGCAGAGGATTGTTTTCTGGTGAAAGAACATCCATAGTTAACTTTTCATCCATGAGTTCCTGAATAGGTTTAGATTAAAACCAACTTCCCTGTAACATGTCTTACTGTTACAAATATTTGACAGTGACAATAGTTGTGTTTTTCTATACCAGTTGGTTTTCCCGTTTCAATGGTTTTACACTAGTAATGTTTTGGGGGCCTTTATAGCTTGCTGTTCAGTGTGAGCCAAGGCTCTGTGTTGAAGAACATACTTTGACATATAATTGTTTACTTTTATAAATTGTGACTTGGATGAAGAGTTGTCTCATTGGCACTCATACCTCATCTTCTTATATCCTTTCTGTTTAAGCTGTACTTATAACATACATAATACCTGACTATTTGGTTATCAAACTGTTTTGCTCCTCTCCATTTTCGTATACATGGCAAACAGAAGATATGATTACAGTTTGACATTATTCCAAATCTTCTTTCTTGGTGATTATCCTTTTCTAAGATATGTTCCATACATATTCCACAACACTTGTCTTTACTTCTGGCTACAGCAAAGGATAATTCCATAGCCTGTTCATGTTGTTTAACACATTCCTAAAATCGTAAATATAAAACTGAGAATGGAAACGTGGAATGTGTCAGAGACAATAACTTGACCAAAGAGCAGATAACAGCAGAAGGCCACCAATGGGTCTTCAACGCAGCAAGAAAATCATGCATCCTTGTAATTAATGCATTCAATTAATGTACATGTATGTCCATGCACCTTTTAACTTAGGCACGTACACTATTTAGTACGGACTTTTAAGGTGTGCAGATATAACATAAACAGTGTATTTCAATTGAAATGAAATTAATATTTTCTCTATTAAAAGGCATTTTCAATTTTATTGCTTAAGAATCAACAAAAGCAATCAGTCAATGACATTCAAACATTTAAAAACCAGGTGCTCCGCAGGGCGCAGCTTTATACGACCGCAGAGGTCGAACCCTGAACAGTTGGGGCAAGTATGGACAAAACATTCAAGCGTGATACAGCTCTGAATTTGGATTGTGATCAAATTTTTGACATTACATGGTTTTTTTTTACACAAAACAAATGTCAAGATTTTACAAATCAATCAAAGATTTCTTCTTCAAACTTTTTAAATCTAAAATTAAATAGTTGATCATGACACAGCATAGGTTTCTGACACAGAACGAATGTGGTCTAATGAACTTATAAGTTTTTTTTGCCTTTGAGCAATTCACTATGCTGTTGAATATTAATCCTCTCAAAAAAATGTTTGAAGAAATTTTCTTTTTATTTATGAAATCTGAAATGAGAAAAATTTAAACCCCCCCCTTTTTTTCACATCCCTGTTTCCCTTTTTCCAAAACTGATATCAATTCAAATTTTATAATGAAGTTTGCAACAATAACTACTCTTTTAAATACATCATAAAATATTAAAATGTAAAATATAGTGCTTGTTATCACTGAATGGTAAAGATGGTTGGTAGTAAAAGTGAATATACATTGTTTATTGTATAAAACAATAAAAAAAACTTCATCAGCAACATTTTATATTGGCAAATTTCCAATGAAGTTATTTACATAAAATTATTGGCAAATAAAAATAGAAAATGACATCATAGTCATGTCTGGCAAATGTCCAACATACATTATCTAAAAACATTTTAGATAAGATAAGGGAAAAAAAGCTTCATCAGCAACATTTTATATTGGCAAATTTCCAATGAAGTTATTTACATAAAGTTATTGGCAAATAAAAATAGAAAATGACATCCTAGTCATGTCTGGCAAATTTCCAACATATATAATCAACTACTATTCTATACAAAGAAAGATAACTCCAATTGAAAATTAATTGATATTGCACAATATTGTGCAATTAGATATTTCTTGCTATTGTGCAATACTGTGCAATTGAAAATTTCTTGCTATTGCACAATACTTGATATGGAATCCTGATTTGGACCAACTTGAAAACTGGGCCCATAATCAAAAAGCAAAGTACATGTTTAGATAAAGCATATCAAATAAGCCCAAGAATTTAATTTTTGTTAAAATCAAACTTAGTTTAATTTTGGACCCTTTGGACCTTAATGTAGACCAATTTGAAAACTGGACCAAAAATTAAGAATCTACATACACAGTTAGATTTGGCATATCGAAGAACCCATTTATTCAATTTTTGATGAAATCAAACAAAGTTTAAATTTGGACCCCCATTTGGACCAACTTGAAAACTAGGCCAATAATTAAAAATCTAAGTTCATTTTTAAATTCAGCATATCAAAGAACCCCAAGGATTCAATTTTTGTTAAAATCAAACTAAGTTTAATTTTGGACCCTTTGGACCTTAATGTAGACCAATTTGAAAACGGGACCAAAAATTAAGAATCTACATACATAGTTAGATTCGGCATATCAAAGAACCCCAATTATTCAATTTTTGATGAAATCACACAAAGTTCAATTTTGGACCCTTTGGGCCCCTTATTCCTAAACTGTTGGGACCAAAACTCCCAAAATCAAACCCAACCTTCCTTTTATGGTCATAAACCTTGTGTTTAAATTTCATAGATTTCTAATTACTTATACCAAGGAGGTTATATTAGAAGGAGAGTGAACACTCTGCTTGATACAAAATTAACATCCCCAGGATAGCAGTTCGATCAGAGAAAAATGATAAAAATATAAAGAAACCAACATGTTTATCACCCACTTGACATGGCCCTCTGATGTACCAGGCTGTTACCGCGAGCAGTTCGGGCTAATAGATAAATCGCATATGTCACGTGGTTGTTATCAGTGAGTGGGTCATTAAAGTTCAGGTGTAATTTTGGTAACAATGCAGTATATAGGTGTTTATGATATGGAAAAAGATTGGACGCTCAATTTCAAAATCAATCGTCTGTCTACCGTGAAAAACGATAAAGAAATGACAAAGTTATGAGGGTTTAAAGGAAAGTTAGTGTGCGATTTTTATTCAACACTACATTGCTTTAAACAAAGATTTTCGCTTCACCTGTCAATTCCTGTTGATGAGAATTGGCAGGTAATAATCATAGAAAATATACGAATATGCAAAGTACTTTAGTTACGGTGACCGGTAACGACCGGAAAGAATATTTGCAATTGAAACATAGAGAAATTTATCGGGAAATAACGTAAAAGTGCTTTCTGTTGGTATTAACATTGACCGCAATGAGACGGATATGGGCGTTTTTCAATAAAAACGTATTTTCTTGTCCTAGCCACTTTAAAAAAAATGTGTTTGATCTTTGCAAGTAATTTTTTGTGCAGTCAGTACATTGAATTAGATTTAACATTTTTAAGCAAAGAAACAGTTTATTTTTTAGAGGGATTGATAAGATATTGACTCCTGAATGGTCCAAAACTACCAAAATGGCATGTCCCTAGATCGCCTGTCCAACATTCATACTCTAAAATATCGTAAAAAATGAAGAAATTAATGTTTTTTTTACTTTACATAAGTTCTTTAATAATTCAAAAGTATGTTCAGAGCCAACATATTCTAATAAACAGCTTTCAATATAGGTTTTTTAATTTCAGAAAGTGTGTCCCTCACAAATTGTCCACTACGAAACGAAGTCATTAAAATTTGCCAATAAACAGTTTTATAAAATCAATGTAATTTTTGTTTGCAAGAGATATAAACATTAGGGTCTTACAAAAGAAGTGATACCTTTATAACGGCAATTAAATTGTTGGTAAGAAAAATTGAGCACATCAAATGGACCAGAGTGATACCGTATTTTTGATAATGTCCCCTACGAAACGGGTCAAATCTCCTTCAGTATCTGGTTTTAAAATTATGAAAAAAATATAAGTGTACAGCTTGATAAATGCTTTGATGAATACAATCAGTCTTGTTACTATTACAATATAGTGATTGTGGGGAAAAAATAAAGCATGCGAATACGTCCCTTACGAAACGGTCCCCTACGAAACAAGTATGGGAGAAAACGTTTCGTAGTGGACACTACCACTACCATGGAGTCTTTTTTTAATCTTTTTTCAATTATATTCGTGCAAAACAAATAACAAGGGTTAGTTTCATGTAATTTTTATTATGTTTTTATTAACATATAATAGGGTTGATGTCAACTACGAAACTTTTTGTCCACTACGAAACGGTTTTGTCAACTACGAAACGCATCAAAATGTCCACTACGTAACATAAGTTGAACCTTCATATGTGAAGTACTGTCTAATCTTTATCGATAAAAATGATTTTCTAATTCAGAAAAAAAATGATATTTTTCTAGTATTTAAAGTAAACAAACTGGAATGTCTATAGGAGACATTAAAAATTGCAAAAAATATGTGTGTTTAGAAGAAGTTTCGTAGGGGACAAAAGTCCCCTACGAAACAGTACACAAATTATGAAAATAATATCATTTTAAAGAATATTTAAGATTGCACTTTTTGTTTACAAACAGGTCTATTATAGAGGTATTCAAAATAACTCTTGAAATTAAATTTTAGACAAGTTGATTTTCCATTTTTTTTAGGTCTGAAATGTACGCTTTTATTGAAAAACGCCCATATTCGTTTCATTTCTATTGGTTAGAAGTTAACTTTTAACATAAAATTTAAATTTTTAATTACTTAATAAAAAATATCACAAAAAATCGTATTAATATATCAATAATTATATTTCCGGTCAGTTTATGACACCTCGGGTGTTTCCGTTCTTACTCGGGTATGTTATTAGGACAAAATCTCCCTCTGTGACAGAGTCGATCTCAAGTAATTAACACCCACTTACAGAAAAGTCGGTAACATTTTATGTGTAATTATCGTCTTTCGTCCTCTCTCCTTCTAATATAACCTCCTTGCTTATACTAAAGTTATTGTGCGAAAACCAAGAATAATGCTTATTTCGGCCCTTTTTTGGCCCTTAATTCCTAAACTGTTGGAACCAAAACTCCCAAAATCAATCCCAACCTTCCTTTTGTGGTCATTAACCTTGTGTTAAAATTTCATTGATTTCTATTCACTTTTACTAAAGTTAGAGTGCGAAAACTAAAAGTATTCGGACGACGACGACGACGCCGACGACGACGACGACGACGCAGTCGACGACGCCAACGTGATAGCAATATACGACGAAAAATTTTTCAAATTTTGCGGTCGTATAAAAAACCATAACACATGATAATTTATATACGACCGCAAAAATCATTGGTATCACGTTGTCCTCATTGTCGTTGTCAGAAGACGGATGGTTTCCAGATAATAACTTGAGTATCAGTGAATAGAAATCTAAAAAAATTTAACAAAATGTTTATAACCACAAAAGAAAGGTTGGGATTGGTTTTGGGGGTTATGGTAATAATGGTTTAGGAATTAGGGGCCCAAAAACAAGCATTTATCTAGTTTCAGGACAATGAGTTGGGTATCTAATATGACAATGACAAGACAACATACTTTTTGATGTTCTTCTCTCTGTGACTTGTTTTCAGGATGTAGCACTGCTAGTCCACACATATCACAGATATTTCCATGGAGATATTCACACTCCTCATCGTATGGACAATGACCTTGGGCAAGGAAGGGGCAGAGTAAATCTTTACTTCCTTTAACAATACACGGACTAGAGGATTCTGTTGTAGGTTCTACAGCTGCTGCATAGGAGGCGGGAACTAAAATAAAATATAAATATCCATCTGATGAGTTAAGCCTTTTTCAAGTCATTTTTATAGTTTATTTGTATGCTCTACTGTTAAATCACTTTCCCAGGTTAAAGGAGGGTGAGCGTTGTCAAATGTTTAACCCTGTCACATTCTGTATGGAAGGAGCATGTAATTAAGTTGTTGCAGTTTGTTGCTGTATAACATATTTGTTTTTGTTCATTATTTTACATTTGTCATTTCTGAATCTTTTACAACTGACTATGAGGTACATGTATGGGCTTTGCTTCTTGTTGATGGCAGTATGGTGACCTATATTTTAATTTCTGTGTCTTTGGTCTTTGTGGAATGTTGTCTCATTGGCAATCATACCACATCTTCTTTTTTTCAATATATATATATATATATACGTACTACAGGTATTATGCACGACTTCCTTATCTTTTGTGTCCATTATATTATCAAAATAAGACTCTTGTGAAGATGAAACAGATATGTATGTTAAAATTCCTGATCGTTAAATACAATATTTTTTTTGTCAGTTTTACTAAGAAACGATCAGCAGAAGAAAGCAGTATAACACCATAAGTTAATGATAACTGTAGATTTCATAATCTTATTTATATATAAATTTTTATAAGTATAAGGTTACTTTCTGATGGCCAAACTTCTCTGTTATCATTGAAAAAAGTATTAATACTGCCTTAATCTCTATCAAAGATTTTAATATGACGTGCTTCATTCCCTTTATGAATAAACCAATGCTCTAAATCCAATAAAATTTGTTTGCACATGCGTATATACTTTGACTACTGCAGAATAATGAATTCTATCAAATTTGCATGCATTTAATTTATTTGATTAACTTAAAACACTTCCAACCTCTTTACTAATGCACATGTTGTAACAAATTCATTTATTATGACTGAAAAGTGTTGCAATTCAAAATTAACATACATTTGTATTTGACATAGATACGACAACCCTTCATGCTGGCTGTTCAAACAAAAAAGGGAGGTTCATGGAAGAGTCTACACAATCGCTCCACATTTTTACACACACATTATACATGTAGAAATAACCTAAATTGTCCTAATTAGAATGGAAATAATTGATGCAAGATATGGTTTCGCTCGGGCAAAAATAATCATGAATATAATGCCTACCCATGTTAAAAAATTATAATAAAGTATAGCTTGCATCAATTATTTCTTAAATCTTGAAATTAATCAAATAACACATTGTCAAACATGTATAAAATTAGTGTTTCACTAGTTATGAAAACAAATGTAGTTGTCATATTAGTAATAAATAGATAATGATGTATATAACATAAACAAACCTGTTGAACATGTGTAACGTTGACCTGGTACAAATTCCTTGGCTTTCACCCAATCTTCTGGTTTCGGAGTCTTTGGGGATTTGGTTGGTTTTGGAGTTGTCTCCCCTCCTTTCTTCAATGTGACCATATTACTACTGACTGGTGAGCTTTTTGGTGACACTGTAGGCAGGATATGTACACCTTTAGAGTCCGAAATTTTGGGGTTTAATTTTACATGGTCATATCTACAAAGGAATGAATAATTTAATTCATACTACATGTACTATGAGTGACTTTAGGGCATACAATACAGTTACAGAGGAGGTAATGACGTTGCTAACGTAAATTGTTATTTTTGCGACGTCAAACTAGGACTTATATAACTTGAAAACGAGTTCATGGACCCCTCTTTTTTAAAATGCCATTTGGTTTGATTACGCGAGAAGACTATGTGGGCCAATTTTCATGAAAATGTAAATAGTGCAATTTTTTTTAATTTGATAAATATACAGCAAAAAATAATGTTTTTTCTATATTCATGAACATTTGATAAATATGAGTTATTTCTGAATAAAAAATGTATAAATTTTTAGGATACATGTACTTATAAAATACAGAAATAACAAATTATTTAACAAAAAACAATTTGTGTTTATCTTTTAAAACAAAAAAGTTATGTCTTTCTTACCAAAGGAAAAATACAGCCACAAATCCGAATTTAGAGCAAATATACAAAATGTCATGAATGTCGACCTCATTTTACTCAAAAAGTAAAAGTATCACATGGAGGTATATTTTTTATTACATATTTGATTTAATCAGGTATAAAATAGTCTATGTTGAAATTTTTATCAAAATGTAAATATAGGATCAAAACTGTATCGTATGCCCTTAAGATATCTTAATTTTATCACATAATGTTCTGTAAAGGTCCTTCCAAAAAATAATAACTTCGATTCTTGTCCAGTTTTTAAAATTAGATATGATTTTATTACCATTAAAAAATTGTTTAACACACTATCTGATCAATCATCCGAATAATAAATAGGTTATTTAAATACGAAATGCATATATATATTTAGCGATTTATAATATGTATTGCAAAGACATTTAGAAAATTGTTTTGTTTCTAACTATGATATATTCTTTCAAAGTTGTTTTTTATAATCAATGGCCATTTGAAACAATTCCACTTTTAAAATCTAAAGAACTGGTGTTTTTTTTAAACTTACCTACATCCATCTCCATAAGTACATTGTCCTTTTTGATAAAATGTACAGACCATGGATAGTTTACTAGATTTATCATGAGAATATGGACAGCCATCACCTTGGCGACACACCCCATGTAAGAAATACCTGAAAGTACAAAATATTAATGCAACAATAATATTTGGGAAAACATTTTTCTTGTTTATTAATCTTGGTGGACAGACTTTGTTTTAATATACAGAAGTGAAGAGTGAAAAGAGCTGCTTAAAATTGTGATTTATGGAAGACAAGTTCTCCTAAATAGTGTTAATGATAATTTCAATTAGAATAATTTAATTTGTTTGAAGATATTCTGTTTCAAATTGCCTTTATCACTATTTGGGAATCTGTAACACCTGGAATATTGACCTCATACATGTACAGCAATCACTTTTTCTTTGTGAGTGCAATTCTATTGTGACCTCAAAATTATATGGGAACGGTTCAATTTACATTGTATGTCACACAAATAGAGAATAGGCATATTGCTGTTCAGAGTCCAAGTCCATCTCAAATAGCTGTTATCTGTATGTGCTCTAAATCGGCAGGATAAATATGTGCAAATAGTATCCTTTATAGATCATGCAGCAGAGTCATGCCTTTCAACCTATCAATTAATATTAAACTTAATAAGGCAAATATTCAGGATCAATAGTTGAATTGAAGTTTAACCTCACATGGCAAATCAAATTCATTTTGAGGATAAATACATGTTAATATCAATGGAATATGCAGGTGAATAACTAATACTTTGTACCAGACAAGACATGGCATGCATGCTGAGATTGATTATTAACATGGTAGGTCACATGGCAACAGTCTGGTAGAAGACATGTTACCGTACCTGAAAAAAGATTATTCTAACTGGGCCAACCAGTCTTTGCTTTCACTTCTAAATGGTTAGAGAACAAGTAGCAAATAGATGACTCTAGAATACATGCAATTTCAGGTCAACCATTGTTACTCATTAATTCAAAAGAGGGGGGTTGGAAGGGTCCTGATCCCGAAATCCTGGGCTTAAAAACCTGAAATCCAGAGGTCCCTAATTTAAAGAAATTTAAATCCCGACATCCCAAATGGATCAATCTCGAAATCCCCAGCTTAAAGACACCCCATCCTGACGTCCAGAAAAAGGACCTGACCCCTCATAAAAACAACTTGAAATTGACATAAACATGATAAACGATGTCCTTGGTTCTTACAGTAATGTAATAACAGAAAGATGTCATTGGTTCTTTCTGTAATAACAACCTATGATGTACGTAGGAAATCTAGAGCAAATTGCATGAATTCGATATAAACCCAAATTATCTCAATGATGCATACTTGGTAGAAAAGCAGCAAATTAATACTATTTATCAGTGTTAATGCATTTGACCTTACCAGATATAAAGCACACATCTACCTACATAACTAGACTAAGCATGTGGACAATGCCATTGCACCGGTATGCATTATGGAATGTGTGTCCAAATATTTAGAATTTCCAGTAGAACCATGGAACCAGACAGGTCAAAATTTGGCACATGTTGCTGAAACAGAAAAATTGTGACATGAGCCACTGTGGCATGGGAAAATTTATACACAATATGCAGACCTGCACAATATCTTGGAGCTCCAATTAGGAGGAGGAGCGCTTGATTGTCCTCCCTCAGCCATCGGCACAACCGTTAGTGTTGTGGTGAGAAACGACCGGTGTACGAAACTAGGCTTATGATGCAAGACTTTTAAAAAAAGTTAATTCCAACAACATTTTTATTTTCTTACATGTCCAATAAAAGATAAACACATTTTACTGATGTCAAATTGTGAACAACATTTGAAGCATTAAGTAAATTACTATTTGTAAATATTCGAAACTAATATTCCGCGTAACCAAAAATATGAGCTAACTAAAGACCGAATATTGTTTTTATGAAATGTGTAAACATGATACTGCAGAGATACATGTGTATGTATACATTCAAAGACAAACTACTTGTCATTGTATTAAATTTTAGAATAATGTAAATTTAAAACAAATAGGGCAATTTTATGACCTTGGTTAGAATAATACAATATATTCAATTAAACTGGAAGTTCCATATTGATTCATCTTCAAGTTTTACAAAAAATAAGGAAATCCCTGAACAGGGAAATTTTAATTAAAGCTTTAAAAAATTTCCTGGCAAAATTGACAAAGAATCCAGTTAACTGTCCAATGCCATTCATGAAATGTGCATAAATATATATGCACATATTCAACTCTTCACTTCTCTTAGATTTTCATATCAGACATTGAAAAGGTAAAGCATTTTTATATCACTATCTTTTTAATTTTTATCTGCTTTGTTTTTGTAATTATATTTGTGTGCGAAAGCGTTGACCTTACCGCCGTAGGTATGAAGTACAAAAGTGCTACATACACTACAGCTCAGGTGGGTTTTGCTTTGTCCACCGGTCCACAGTGGAAGTGGGCGCTGGGTGGGCAAAATTTCTAGCTTGTCAACTTTGGTCACCCATAGGAGTGGGCAAGCAATTTCTGTTGTCTAATCAAAAGGCTTGTAAGAACAATCAATTGAAAAAAGCAGATAAGCAATTACTTTAAATATTTTTACAAAAAAAGAGATTAAAGTTGGAGTGGGCATGGGTGGGCTTAGTCCAAATAATTATGACGTCTTGAAAGGCTATTATAATTTTTTTTCTGTGACGCCTTACTTCGTCGAAGTAAGGCTTCAAAGAAAAAAATTATAATAGCCTTTCAAGACTTCATTATTATTTGGACTAGGGTGGGCTGTCCACGGTGGGCCGGTGGAAAAAGCAAAATCCACCCGGCTGTTGTGTATTACTTAAAATGTGCAAAAAATAATTAACGCTTATACTGTTATACGATGTACATGATAGATATTTATAGATTATCGTTGATCATCTCAACGAGATTGATTTTCTCACTTGAGCTTGTACAGTGTAAGTGAGAAGAGCAATCGAGTTGAGATGACCAATGATAATCTGTCTATCGTTATTTTACCTATGATGAAGTAGTTAACTTCATGTCAATTTCATTAGCAACACCACATGCTCCTTTAATTTCTAGCGATAATTTCATATCACTGGACTCCGCTGAAATTATCAGTCAGCAAGATCAATGGAAAATTTCTTAAAATAATGATAAACAAATTTATTTCAGAATAATCACTTTGCTCATCATGCTCATTGTTGAAGGCTGTACGGTGACCTATATATAGTTGTTAATTTCTGTGTCATTTTGGTCTCTTGTGGAGAGTTGTCTCACTGGCAATCATACCACATCTTCTTTTTTTTATATATAATATGCATGAACATCTAGCATGAAAGAATATCTTTTGTTTGTACTTCATTGGTTTATTTTGACAGTTGATATCACAGTGTTAAATGTCAGGTATACATCACCTGTACAACTAATTTATTCATGTGAAAAACAAAGCTTTCAGGTTAATTAAAATGCTAAATCTTTTAAAATTGAAAAAAATATATATTTATATATATTATACAAAAAATGCTTTAAATACTATTTGATATACATATTTATTGATTCCTTCATTGATACTAGGGGATAATCAGATTGATTGATAACTGTCACGATTGGATAAATCTGATAACTCATGTTAAACTGTGTAATAATAGATCTGGTTCTCTATTGATTGTCCAATAAATTTTCATTTTTGATTAACGAAAATCCCCTCCACGTTCCTAGAAGTTGCCAATTGTCTACTGAGATCATACAGAACCCCACATTGATTAATTTTTATACGACCTCAAAAAATTTTGCGGTTGGATATTGGTATCACGTCGTTGTCGTCAGCGTCATCCGAAGACGGATGGTTTCCGGATAATAACGGATAATCAGTAAATATAAATCAATAAAATTTTAAAGGAAGCTTGGGATTGATTTCGGGATTATGGTCCTTAAGGTTTAGGAATTTGGGGCCAAAATTGGCCCAAAACGAGCATTTATCTAAGTGTAAGTATTGTCCATTTGACTTCTATATATTTGCAGAAATAAATTCTTAAAAATTCATTTTTAAGAATTCATAATTTTTTCCTCGATGTATGTTAATATATGATATATACGAACTCTGACTATTAATTTCATAATTTTTGGTCAATAATTAAAAAAGTTTCCCATCAGGTCTCTATGTCAATTTTATTTTTTGAAGTGTTGATTACCTGATGGAGTAAGTATAAGTAGTGTAACGGCCTTCCAATCAAAACAAAATCAATTAACAAGTGTTAATACGTTTATGCAATATTCACTTTACTACCAACTGATAAATTAAAGCAGTCTTTACCATTCAGTGATTACAAGCACTTTGATTACCATTCTAGGGTTATGCCCCTTTACAAATGGAAAAATTGAAGATTTTTTTAGTTTCTGTTCTCTTAACTTAAGTTTGTTCTACTAAATTTAATGATTGTGTCATTTGTGTGTATTATACTTATTACCTCTAAAATCAGTTTAAGTTCAATTTTTGGCAGCTCCACTTGTAAAGTTCTTGAGTTATGTCCCTTTATAACGTTATGTGCTAGTGGGGGTATCATCTGTGTCCCTTTGGACACATTCCCCATTATTTTTTTTAGAAGTTACTATTAATTAATATTAATTTTAAACATGACTGTATCACATTTTATATTTTAAAATATTTATGATGTATTTAAATGAGTAGTTATTGTTGCAAACTCTATTAGAAATTTAAATTGAGATCATTTTTGGAATAAGGGAAAGGGAGAGGTGAAAAAAAGGGGGGAGGGGAGGGTTAAATTTTTCTTATTTCGGATTTCAGAAATTAAAAAGAAAATTTCTTCAAATATTTTTGTTGTTGAGTGGATTAACATTCAACAGCATAGTGAATTGCTCAAAAGCAAAAAAAAAAAATTGAGTTCATTAGACCACATTCAGAAACCTATGCTGTGTCAACTATTTAATCACAATCCAAATTCAGAGCTGTATCCAGCTTGATAGTTGTGTCCATACTATCCCCAACCGTTCAGGGTTCGACCTCTGCGGTGTATAAAGCTGCACCCTGCGGAGCATCTGGTTTTGAATACAATTGGTCTAGAAAGGGTTAAATTGCCAAAGAATTATGGATTGAGTTTGGGATAATTACTCCAAAAGGGGGTGATTTTATTCCCAATTTTTTTTAGGTGGGGCATATTTTTTTTCTTCAAAATTTTTGAAAAGTTTCAAGAAGAAATCTTCAATTGCAATGTATTGCACAATACATTTTTAAGATCTTTGACCACATTGATTTTGTGTCAGAAACCTATATAACCTCAAAAGTTTGACCACAATTCAAATTCAGACAGTATCAAGCTTGAATAGTGTGTCCAAAGTTGACCCAAATGTTCAGGGTTCAACCTCTGCAGTCGTATCAGGCTGCACTCACCAAAGCATTTTATTGCCTTATAACAAAAAATGTTAAGCAAGGCTATATCTTCTAACAACTCAAATTTTCAAATATAATTGCTAGACTGTCACTCTTTATACATGTTATAGAAGTGATGGCCCTTGAATGAGGATTTAATTTTTCCCACTTTTGTATTTTGAGCAAAAGCTAAAGAAGATAGAAAGAAACTAAATAAACTTAATAACCTGCAATACAAGATTAAAAAAAAAAAAAAAATTTTGTCACAAATTCTATTCTCGTATACAATGTTGTGTTGGTGATTGTCTTTTGTTGAATATACACATAGTTAAATGTTTAAAGGTGAGATATCAATGCTTCTGATTCACATTTGACATACTCTAATGTCATCTTCAATTTGGTGACTTGGATCTTGCAATTTAACAACTTAAGGATCTTTGAAGTGTAATTTGATAAAGTTTCAAGACAATAACTTGTGTGTAACTGTGGATCACTCTGACATTGTACCACAAGTTTCCATATAACACAGGAAAGGTTGGGATTCAGTTTGGAGTTAATTTTCCCAAATATGTAGGAATAAGGGGCCAAAAAAGGGCCAAAAAGACGCATTTTTCTAGTTTACAGATAATAACTTGTGTTTAAGTGCATGGATCTCTATAAATTTTTACAAGACCACTTAAGGAAGGTTGGGATTGATTTTGGGGATTATTGTCCCAATAGTTTAGGAATTAGGGGCAAAACGGGGGCCCAAAGTAATCATTTTTGTAGTTTTCAAACAATAACTTATGTTTAAGTGTATGAATCTCTCTGAAATTAAAGTACAAGTTTCCATACCATGAAGGGATGGTTAGTATTGACTTTGGGGGGGGGGGGGGGGGGGGGGGGTTATGGCTTAAAATGTTTCAGAATTAGGGGCAAAAAAGGGAAAAACTATTTCTGGTCAATGGACAATGAGGACAATTTAAAAGCAGGGTAAGGGAGGTAATTCTAAAACATTTAACATACAATGTTGGGTAGATTTAGATTTACCTCCCTTACACTACTTGTATATTATGTATAAAGAAATGTCAGGTTTTGGACTAATCACAAAAAAAGGGGGTGGTAGTTGTTTTCAATTTTTTTTTCAAATTTCTAAAATTTCAAATTTTTGAAAAGTTAAAAGAAGAAATCTTTAATTGCACAATATTGCGCAATAGATTTGTAAGATCTTGACATTTGTTTTGTGTCAGAAACTCATATTATGTCAAAAATTTGATTGCAATTCAAATTCAGAGCTGTATCAAGCTTGAATGTTGTGTCCATACCTGCTCCAACTGTTTAGGGTTCGACTTCTACCGTCGTATAAAGCTGTGCCCTGCAGAGCACCTGGTTTTTGTATAGAAGGAAAACAGCTGGTGATAAACTTTGAACAAATTAACTATAATCTTTTTTTACCATGAATGTCAATCTATTTACAATTCAAAAATGATTATAAGACTTTTTATCCGATTAAAATTATCAAATTTATGTCAATTCAGCCATTTGGTACATCAAATTGACAGAAGAAAACGCTAATGTAAGCATGCTTTCTATAAGAACGTTCAATAATTTCATTGTTTAAATTGTCGGCAGTAGGAAATCATTTAGACAAATTAATCTTCTGGTTGTTCGCTTGTAGATGTTACATGTATATACTAGAACTTGATGAAATTATTATGTACCAGTAATCATGGTAAAATCATAGAAAAGCTAAGGAAATATATACCTAATTAAGTTGACGGATTACGTTATATACTTCCTGCATATAACTGAGTTAACACATTGCATCATGCATTGTTTGTATTATGAATACATATTATGTAATTGTTATACTCTTGTTAACTTGAAACCAACCAAGCTTCTTCTTTATGTGGTTAAGGTCACAGGGTTCTCGCTAAGGATTTTTGAAGGCGAGTCCAGGGACTCGTCATTTTTAGCCATGATGAGTCCAACAGAAAGAAGAAAATATTTTATTGCAATATAATGTAATATTTTAGTCTCCATTTCCTAACAGAGCAATGAAATGACATTAAATTCAGATCACTTTTAAACTTATGCTATAAAATGATGATATTTGTGTTTAACTGTTCAGTTTATACAAAATATTTCAATCTTGATGCATCTGTGGACTCATCAGTTTTGAAAATGGTGAGTCCAGACAGATTTTGATGAGTCCAGGACTCATGGACTTGCCTTAGTGAGAACCCTGGGTCACTAAGTGAACCTTCTATATACATGATATAAATATTTAATAGCATTGATTTTCATTCCAAAATATGGGTTGTCAATGTTATTTTAAAGAAACCAAAAAAACTTGAAGAGAGCCACTTTACTTGAACATACTCCTCTGCAGGAAGTTTAATTGTGCAAATCATCTTCTCTTTGTTGCATGATTTCTAGGTTTTTCTTATAAAATAACAATAAAATCTTGAATAATGAAACAAATCATGGACCGTTTAATGGTTGCATCAATGTATACCATTCTGTGATTACCCCAGTGGCAGATGACATACATGTATATCATCAATGAAATTGAAAGATACCTAGACATTTCATATTTTTTAATTAGTACATCATTAACAAATACTGAATACCTGATATATATATTTTTCTCTTGTAGACAAATGATATGTAGGAGAGGATATTGGAGCCATTAATACATTAATGCAATCAAGTATTCCTAGATAAAATATTCCTGTAAAACTTTGACCTTCAAAAACCATTAGCCATGGCTAATGTTTGTATCCAGATGTGTGAGTCTATGTACCAGATCCCCAGCCGTGTGTTATGTTTCTTTATCATAATGCTACAAGGAGGCATTTTGGACTATTACCTGATCTCACACAAGACTGTGTATTGGTATGGATGGATTGCTGCAGATGTTGCCATATTATTTGTGTTCATAGTAGCTTTCATTATATCTTACCGCCATTTATTAATAGTTCGCCAGTGTACTAATTCTCAAGCTACAGTACAAGCAGGAAGTCTTCCGCTAGGTTATTTTGCCTGGTTTGTGTACTCTATTGCCTTAGTAGCTAGGGTTGCTATAATTTTCAGTGACTTTGCCCAATTTTTAGTTGAAGCAGACTTTTTTGGACCGAACACTTTGAAAGTAACCATTTCATTATCATGTGCTGTATTCCTTCTGTTACTCATGATGCACCATGATGCACAACCAGGAACCATGAGAATGCATCTGATCTCGGAGTTCAGCGGCACCGTTGTTTTTGACATTTTAGATTCTGTAGATATGTTAGACGTCTTATTTGATCCAAAAGATAGATTTGATTTACCGTCAGGAATGTGTATGGCCATCATCTCAATTTCCTGTATAAATTTCATACTACCAATATTTCCGCTGATGACCTTGAGCAACTCTCATTTTGGATACAAGAACACATCTGAATCTCTCTTGATTTTACACAAGCTACTTTTAATTTTCATTGTTAATTTACCGTTACTGATCATGAGGTTGTTGATATGGCATGTTGTTCAGAAAGACATATCTATTTTTATTGTAAAAAACTTATTGGTTATTATTGTCAATTTTTATCAGCTGTATGAAAATGAAGTCAGAAAATACAATCGCTCCCAGTCAGGTGATGAAATAGACGCTGGAGAAGAGATAAAGATGGCAGAAATGATAGAGGAATTGTAAAAATTTATGTACATTGATTTATTTATGTTCAATGAATTCAAGTTATTTGGTTTAAATGGTTGCATGTGCTTGTTGGTGTACAGGTAACCAAGTTATCTGGGTTTTTCATGTACCAAGATATCTTTGAATTAATTGTTCAGTGGTGTACAAGTAGCTAAGACATCTGTTGGTTGTTTTATCTAAAATGTTCAGCATTTAACCAATATTTTTTATCTAGTCCTTGTATTTGCCGTTAATGTTTTTGGTTGGTCCCTGTAATTGCCATAAATGTTTTGTGTTGGTTAATGATTTTCTTTTTATATGAGGAATGACAACTTTTTAAATAAATCTAATTTTCCAAATATCAGGATACAGCCAAATAACTGTAAAAATTATAATTCATTGCTATTGAACCTTTTTTCAGTTCTGTACTATATTTACGTTTTATTTTAAAGTTGTACCCATAACCTCACATCCTTTTTGGATTATCACTGTGCAGTATGTAGCTTGCTCTCACTGTGAGAAGTTGTACAATGAAGATTGAATGCCCAGCATGATAAAAAGCAATTACTTTTGCAACATTAAGAAGCAAGATCAAAGCCAATGTTGCCTCAAAGTCAGGATATATTAAAAAGGTTACATATCTTTTACCAGAATGTTACCTTGTTAACTAAATTGCCCATAAAAAAACTAAATTGGAATGTTGATCATTTTTAAAACAAGATATATCCATGACACTAATATGTAATTGTCCTGAAAATGCATGTTATATTTGCAAGTGGACTTTTAACAGATTACAGTAAAATTTATTCTCCTTTTGATACATTTTCATAAGTAAACCCCTTTTCCATATACCCAAAGCATTTATAAAAAGATAATTTATTGATGACACAGAGTTTTAAGTACCAGTCTTTTATTGACAATTTAACGGGTTTTTGCAGACAAAGCTTTAAATTTATAGTCAAGTTTTTTATGTACCGAAACAATCAACCATTTCATTACTCTATTCCATCACTGCCATGACTGTATTTGTTTTATTTTTGTTGCTTGATTTTTACATGTTTTTTATTTTGTATCAATTTATAAATTTTTCATGTGCATGAAGAAAATTAATCTCCTGTATAACAGGCAAATATATATATATTTTTTTATTGATATTTGATCGATTATTTTTGTATATATTTAACCTGTAAATTTAAGGAATATATTGAAGGGAATTAGTATTACATACTCATATCATACATCATTAGAATGTCAACTGCGTGTCACTTACATATATGTGTTTATAGAATTTTTTGAATCCAGGGCAAACAGTCACGACAGTGGCATTCTCTTTTTAGAATATTTTTTTTTTTATAGAAATCAAGATATAAATATGTTAATGCTGTTTAAAAGTTAAACACATTCCTTCCTTAGTTTCAGTGTTTACTTCAAATTAAATGCTGTGCCTACTTTAAACGTTTTGTTTTAAAAAATATAAAAGCCAAAAAAACAGGCTTTAATGCAGCTTATTGAATTAATGCAAAATTAAAGGCATACTACTTGTAAAAAATATTCAGCTTCTACTCTGAAAAATTGGAGAAAATTCTGTTGACCTGATTTTGGAGTTATTGCCCTTCAAATCATCATTTTTGTTAACAGCTTCATTGTTTTACTGGTGAAATACTATATAATGCTAATGGAGGATGATAGTCTATCTTTATAAGATTCAATATTAATGTGTGGATCTGCAAATCTACTCATGAATGATTAACAATATATTGGCCTTATTTAAAATTTGATATGTTGACTGAATGTGTTTCATTTTGTGATGAAAAATTGTTCAATTTGTATTTTTTGGTTTTAAAACTTATCCATATTTTGTATGGGCAGGAAAATCATCAATACTTTGGGTAAATTTTTGGGGTCACTTGGGTTCCACTTTAAAAGTTTCTCTTTTGAAACCTTTTATTGGTTTAAACTTACTTTGCCCTGTGTTATTTGTCAACGTTACTGTGGTGTCTGTGAGATATTACTTTGACCTGTGTTATTTGTTATCATTACTGTGGTGTCTGTGAAATATTACTTTGACCTGTGTTATTTGTCATCATTACTGTGGTGTCTGTGAGATATTCTAAACTTACTCTGACCTGTGTTATTTGTCATCATTACTGTGGTGTCTGTGAGATATTCTAAACTTACTCTGACCTGTGTTATTTGTCATCATTACTGTGGTGTCTGTGAGATATTCAGTCTTTATATAATTTATTGAGAGATACTGTGACTCATTTCACAAAATCTTTTGAGAAAAAAAAGTAAGTAAAAAACATTGTTAAGTATTACTTTCAATTATTTTTATTACAAGATGGTTTTTTTAAAAGAGCCCCTAATAGTTACTTCTATTTCAGAATGGACAGACATTCTGATACCACAAGCAAATAAACCTTGTAAATGTCTTTATAATCAAGCGAACGGTTATTGTGTTCATAATTGTTATGTTTTTTTTTTTATTTTGAGATTGTTTACAATATGTCATTATAAGACACCTGGTATTTCATACTTTCAAGATATGGTTTGTGCCTTTATTATTTTGTAAATTTAAGAAAGTATGATGTATATGTATTTTTTACTATTCAATATTTTGCTGTCATGCAAATTAAGTGCACTATTTTATGCAGATTTTATGATTTATAAATTAAGTGCTTGATTTCTTTAGTACATGTACCAGTTTATAAAGGAATTTTGCCTGTGGTTGTCTTTTGGTTATATTTTTATGTATTTTGTAGTTTTGAAAGTTGGTATTAAATCACTTCTTCCATAGATAAATAAATTCATTCCATACCTAGGTAGGTAGGGAGATTCAGAGATTGGCATAATGTATAGATAATTGCTTGAAGACTGTAAATCAGTTTCTAGTTGTTTTTTGTGACATTACATTAATTGCTGTCTAATTGATATATATATGGTATACCCCATTTTTAATGTTATTCACGTTACTGTATTTAAAGGTTTTCTCTTCCTGGTTATACTTGTCATATATATGTGTTCTTTATGGGGAAATATTTGTAACAGTTTGTTAAATAATAGATTTCAACTGATGTTCTTATAAAAGTTGGTAATGAAACTGTATACTGTGCATGTGAGCGAAAATTATCTGTGTACATGTTATTAAAATAAAACAATGTATCATAAAAATATAAATGCTTGCATTCCTATTGTTTATGTTAATATTTTTAAAATTTATTTTAAGTAAGCAAGTTTTATATTTTGACATTAGTATTTAAATCATGTAACTTCAATATTCAAATGTAATAATTGACAATCTAGTGAATGGCGTCTTTGAATATGATATTTATACATGTTCAGTTAATTCTAGGACCCAATGACTTTTATTCTATTCTAACAGAATTTCCAAAAAGTGGTGGTCCAAAGGTTTTGACCATTAAAATTTTGAAAAGAACTGACAGCATTTTTGGTACTTTGCAATACTGTGGATTCATTAATTTTTCATGGATAATTAATTTAATGGAAATGACAAAGTCTGTATACATATATGTTTAGAAAATTCAACTTTGTTTAAATTTTATGGTTGGTCTTTACCTATGTAATCCATGAAAGTTGTATCCAACAAATAATAATTATGATTCCACAGTAAAAATATTTAAAATTTTAAGTAAATAGTGAGGACCAGCAGATTTTCTTCAATGAAAAACAGGGAAAAGATTTTTCAGAACCCTATCCAAAGTCGGGGATAATATGCTCTTTATCACTCCTGGGAAATATAGCTGAACAAAACAACTTTATCATCAGTATTGCATTGAATATGTTTGGAACAAGACTTTAATCAATATATAACAAAGTCTTGTGGTGTTTTATTTAAGTGCCAGTCTTTGTAAGAATCAGGCAATTTTGAAAAAAATCAAAACATGGCTGTAAAAAACCCACCTACCTAGCCATCCTATTTTGAAGTAACACTCATCCTGAGTTAGAAATGGTAGGTCTTTAATGTCTACGTGTCTGGTAACTTGAGAAATCTTTAGATAAACTTTGGTTAGATTGATAGCAAATAACAGAGTTAGCTCCCCTTATTTGTACATTTCTAGTGCATTGTAACCAAATTTTATCTCCAATTACCAGAACAGGCCAATGAAACGAACGGTATATTTTTGCATCATTATACATTTTGAACATAAATTAATGTCAACCTGAGTGGGTTTTTGTTTGTCATGTTTTCACCACTGCCTGATTCTTAGGTAGACTAGCACTTAAAAGCATTTTGATGTTTGAATATACCTATATACCCCATAATAAATTAACATGACAGATGAACAGTATACTTGTTAATTTGTATGGTTATTCAATTTCTTTTTATTGGATGGAAATTGTGACTTTCTCTCCTAGAAACCAAATTTACTTAATCATATATACATATAAAGTAACGTAAAACGTTACATTGGGAGATTTTTTTTTTTAAATAATTTACAGTTAGGATTTATAAGTCCTTCATTGATAGTGGTGAAACTGCATTGAACATAGCCATGTTGTGCTGAGAGTTAATGGTCAGTTAAGGTGGTACATAATACTACAGGGAGATAACTCAGTTAAAGTCAGCTGAACATTTTAATCACATCCTATTGTTAAGTAAATATTAAGCTTCTCAGTGATTTAAATTAGTGCTAGTCAAACTGCTATATATCCAATGATTTTTTTTTGAAAAAAGTCTGTGGTTCAAGTTTTTTTAAATATCTATATTTTTGTCAAAGGGTCAAAGTTAATATTTTTGTCAAAATTTTATGAAAATTAAACAAGACTAGACTTATTAATTTTAGGCAAGGTGTTTGGTACCACCTTAATCCTTTTCATGTTAGTATAGCTTCATTGTAATTAACTTTGTGACATTTTTTTTTTTATATACATTTTGGACTCTAATATTTTATTTATCGCCCTAACACCTTAATTAAGATGTTTAATAATTTGCATGAATATAGACCTTAATAATATGTTTCTTTACTACTTAGTCCTCTGAGAAGGTAAAGAATATATGCGAAAAGAACCAAACTTTTTAACTGAATTTTGAACTGTAAATCAAATTTTTCAATTCACATGTTAGTGTATTAAACATGATAAATTTGATATTACAAAGGTTCACTTGGGTTCTTTCATGCATCTGATGTCTCACTAAGTAGATTCAAAACCATACAATTTTCTCCATTTTTGTTAACCAGAAGAATCCAGTCATAATTATATTACGATCACTACGATCACTCCATTAACGAGAAAAGTAGTGGATAGAGGGCACTGAATTATTCGAGTTACAATTTTGTTTAAAATTCTCTTTATGTCATATTTTGACTAAAATAGTTGTAAATAAAAGTCAAAGACTTTGCATATATCTATCTATCTAACTTATGTGTCCATGATTACATAAAGTTTTTAGTACTTTAATAGTTAGTCCAAATAAAAAAAAAATTTGAGTGATTTTGCTTTAAAATTTCAAATACAAGTATGGGTTGTTCATAAAGTTAAATAGATTTTTATGAGTTAAATGGTGCATTTTTTATGAGGCTTGTTATAATTGGTTGTTATTAATCATGTGTTCTGTATTAACAAATTTGTTTTTACTTTTGTTTCTATCTTTACATGCATGTTTAATGCTAATGTATTTACTCATAATAAAATATTTCAAAAGAAGTTTGTTCTTATCTTATTTTCTTTTCAAATAAGGAAACCCCTAATTTATATTTACAAAAAAATATATACTGGTACAAGTCAAATATATTGCTGTTGCAGCATTTCTCTAATCATTAAATTCTGTGTGTGACTTTATTTTCGTAACCTGACAGTCTGAAAATATTTTTCAGTTTTTGTCAAGCCTGTAACTTTTGTCGCAGAAAGCTCAATATAAGGAAAGTGATCCAGTGTTTGTTTACTTCATAAAACCTTTTTTTTAAAGACAGTTTTCACTTGACCCTGACCTCATTTTGTGGATCAGTGAACAAGGTTAAGTTTTGGTGGTCAAGTCCATATCTCATATACTATAAGCAAAAGGTCTAGTTTATTCGGTGTATGGAAGAACTGTAAGGTATACATGTCCAACTGGTAGGTTTCATCTGACTTTGACCCCATTTTCATTGTTCAGTGGTCATAGTAATGTTTCTGTGTTTTGGTCTGTTTTTCTTATTCTGTATGCAATAGGTCTACTGTATTTGGTGTATGGAATGATGTCTAGCTGGCAGGTGTCATCTGACCTTGATCTCATTTTCATGGAATAGTGGTCAAAGTTAAGTTATTGAGTTTTGGTCTTTTTTTCTAATACAGTATGCAATAGGTCAACTATAGATGGTGTATAGAGATATTTTATGATGTACATGTACAGTTTACATGTCTTGAATAATTATGGAAAAGACCAGAAAAATAAACATGACCACAGGATAAAATCCTAAATTTGAAAGGAAGACTGAAGCATGTCCAAAAATCTTCATGAAAGAAAAGATACGACATAAAAGTATTTGCAATCTTGATAAAGGACAAATGTATGGAAACCAACAATCCAGATTTGACAAGACTATGCCTATGTTTACTTGTCCTCGGCTAAAAGCAGCCAGTTATCAAGATCAGAGTGAAAATACATACTATGCCTTGTATAAATACATTTAGCTTGTTTTCATTGCATTTGGTTATCAAAATAAAAAGAATTTTTTTGTTCATAAATCATATTTAAAATAAATTATATCTCATACATGTAAAGTCAATAAAAGTGTATAAAAACAAGATATCACTTGGGCGGAATGTCTCTATCAAAAGTTTTATCACAGATTTTACTTCTTCTTCTTTCCCTTCTTTTTTCCTCCTTTCTTTCCTTTTTTGCCTTTCTTTCCCTTACCACCTTTTCCTCCTCCATCTCCGTCTTCATCTGCCTGTGCAGCCTTTGCCCTCTTTTTACCTAATGGAGTTTTAGCATACCAACCCTGCAAGAGAAATACAAATAGAATTCTCACTGATGTAATTGATTGAACTTTTTTATATACTGCACCTAATGTTTGATAACAACTCAATACTTGTACCAGCTTAATCAAAGGCTAATCTCTGCTTAACTCTTAAATATTTCTACATTTATTATCAAACTTTTTGTCTCAAGAAAAAAAATTCTGTGCAAAAAGCATATCAAATAAAACAACTATTTATTGCGAACCCTATGGTAGTTTTCCATAGATTCACCTGCAAGTTACCTGTCCATTTAAACTTTTGGCAGTTCTATTGTCCCATCTAACAAATACAACAGGTATTGTTCTCTGTGTAGTTTATTCACTCAGACCTTTAAATTTCTTCTAGGAGAAATATATCACTCATTGATTAATCTACCTGAGTAAAAAATTGAACTGTCAATGAAGAAAAAATACTTATACCAATACTAAGTAAGGACTCACAAAACTGCATGTGGTGTTGTATTTATTCGATACCTGGAGTAACTCGTTTTTAATGTGTTCAATATTACATTTGTAATACTGATTCAAAAATTAAAAGTTGATTTCTGATCAAATATTCAATATTTTTGTGTGTTTGATAAATAAAAAATTGAATATTATTATTTTTAAATTAAGGTCTTCATAAACATAAGTCTATAAATGAACAACAACAAAAACATGTAAATTCATTGGAAAATACTAAAAAATGTGTCTGAAATAAACTTTTTAGTATTAAACCAGATTTTATATTGAACAGATTGAAAATATATTAATGATAATATTGAATAAATACAATATTGCATACAGTTTATGTGAGTTATTAGAAGTATTTCAATAAAAAAGAAGATAACTTTTTGGTCAGGTAAATTAATCAATGAGTGATATATTTCTCCTAGAAGAAATTTAAAGGTCCCAGTGAATAAACTACACAGAGAACAATACCTGTTGTATTTGTTAGATGGGACAATAGGACTTACAAAAGTTTAAATGGACAGGTAACTTGCAGGTGAATCTATGGAAAACTAAGATAGGGTTCGCAATAAAGGAATATATGAAATGATTTATGACCGCTATAATTATTGTAGATCTCTCTGTCATTTAGGCATTTCCTCTACAAATGAGCATCTCTTCCATTCTCTTTCCAGTACATGAATATATTCTGACTATCCATGCAATAACTGCAATGAATATCTTTCGCCTTATATATATCCTGGTAAAGTCAATTTAGGCCAGTCTAGCTTTGAACAAATCTTTCTCTAATTATAACCAGTGGAGCTATACATTCTACATACCTTAAATGACTCTTCTTCTTCTTTATAAATAGGGTCTATTCTGGCTAAAGGAGCTATAAATTCTACAGATGTTAAAGGTTTCTTTGATAATGCCTGAATACGTCTCTCTGTTAGAATCTGTTGAATAGCTGTTACCATGTGACCTGGTGTATAACCGTCTGTTACTTTGGAAAGGGAGCTGACATCAAGATGATTGGTTAAAGTACCACCATTTTTCAATATTAATCTTCGCCATAATACTGCAATGAAAGTATATGATAAGAACAAATACAAACTTTTGGCATATATATATATATATATATATATATATATATATATATATATATATATATATATATATATATATATATATATATATATATATATATATATATTGATTCAAAAAGAACACCATGTGTTAAATGTCTTACCATGGATTCTGTTATTTTTGTCAATATCAATTTTCATAGTTTAAAGTAAATTGCAATTTGGTTGATATTTGATTTGGTGGTTAAGCTCATCTCCATACAGGCCTGTAGACATTTGTGATTTAAGGAACCCTACTATTGATTGTCTCTAGTTATAAGTTGATGGGTTTGTGGGTTTGTTTTAACTTTGGTCGCAAAGGATTTGGAAAGGCATGTTGATAGCAGATCATTGATAGTATCTGATAATTTATTTCAAAACTGTTCAAAATACAGGGATTTATTGTACATGTATTGCCGTAAGATATGTCGATTTCAAACTATCTTTTGAGATTAATTTGTCTTCTTTGGTTGCTGTGTTATAGCAATATACCAACACCTACTTCATAAACAAGACTGAATAATTTGAATTTTATGATATAAATTTATTATGGCAGATATATACTATTCTTAATACCAAACTGACAAAAGAGTATTTTGATTCATGAAGCGTATAAACTCTCAGGATTTAAAACTGAAAATTGTAATAGTTAAAGCTTTTATATTGCAACAGAGAATGAGGTAAGGTCGTGCTTTGACATTTACAACACAGATTAACGATTACATATTGATACAAACTTTATTATAATATTAACAGCATTTATTTAGGTAAGTATTTTTAAGATCCTCATGAATGATCACCTTCAGCTTATAACCTTATAAACATAAATTTTTAATTGGAAGTTGACTAGGGGACAGTCTGGCATTTTCTATGTTGGTAGAAAACGAGTCTGACTTTTTTTACAATATCTAATGAAATTACATTTCTAAAAAATTATCATGGTTTAAATTTGAATATACTTACAATGTCTAGATGCATAGTCTGGTCTCGGTATCAAAATAATTCTTTGATATGATGAGGTCAGTGGTTTCATTTCTCCATCAAATGGACATCGTGAAGTTCCCACTAATAATAGCCTATCATCTCCTTTTATAGTTTTTAATTGTTTTGGAAGTTCCTTTTTTAATCTTTTTGGATCAGTCTACAAAAAAACAAAAGAAACAATATGAACTAATTTTGTAATGAAATGAAAAACAAGCAACATCAATGTTTATTTATATATTCAAGTTTTAGATTAAAGAAAATAAAACATGCATGGCCATATGTCTTTTGATTGACGTAAGCCATTTCAATTGATATTTTATAGTGAGTCTATCTATATTGTGATGTTGCACTAATTGTTCAAACTTCAAGGTAAGGGTGAAGGTTGGTACCTATTAAAATGTTAAACCTGCTACATTTGTTTGCACCTGTCCTAAGTCAGGAATCTGATGTTCATCAGTTGTTGTTTGTTGATGAAGATCATAAAAGTTTTTCATTCCTTGTTTTTATGTGGATAAAACCACTGGTTTTCCTGATTGAATTATTTTACACTTGTAATTTTTGGGGGCCCTTTATAGCTTGCTGTTCGGTGTGAGATAAGATCAGTGTTGAAGACCTATAATGGTTAACTTTAACAAATTATGACTTGGATTGAGAGTTCTCATTAATTAGCACTCAAACCACGTCTTCTTAAATCTATCTAGGTTCTACAATATTGATATTTGAGTAAATAAAAGACTATTCATTCAAAACAAGACACCTATACACCTATACATGTAGCTTACCGGATCTGTTTTTGGAACTTTTTTTTTAAACATTCTTTCACAATCTCCAATATAAATTACAGAAGGTTGAAGTTCTCTTCCAACCTACAATAAAATAAATACTTAATATTTTTCTACAAGAAATAGACAAGCTAACACATTTAAAGGTGTCAGAGGAAAATTATATATTCTATATTTAAACATTATCTCAAAGAAGACATAAAAACATATATCAAAGATGGAAGAGCTATCCAAGAATTATGCTTCTGTATTAAATAGTTAATAGAAAAGTTCAAGTTTGGAAAAAAAAACTGAGTTAAACATTAGATTTTAAATTTTTAAACATGGTGATTTATTTTTTATTTTGTAATAAATCTTTCAAAACTATTTCAACTTCACAAAAAGGCAAATAAATATAAATAAGATTACTTTTAGATATACATATAATTTTTTTAAATTGACAATCACATAGAAAATGTTAGTCTGAAAAACAGTTTCAAAATCTTTAAGTAACAGCTCCTGAATTCTATAACTCCACTAACCTTAAAAACAAGATGCATTAACATTTTTAGTCCATCTTTTCCAGGATATTTGCCTGCTAAGTTTGCCGCTGACAAATCAAACATGTTTGCGCCTGTTTCATTACACATTGCCTGCACTAACATCTTTTTACCAGTCCCTCTTGGACCAGCTAGTAATATAGATTTTGTTAAAGGTGCTTTTTCATGAACTGCTGGTGAACCTGCAAAGGAGAATTTTACATGTAACACAAGTTTTAAGTTTTAATAGCTTTTGTCATAGCATTTATTTCATTTAGACAGGCTTTGTACAGTTACTTGGTTAATGAAATTTAAAGGAACTTGTGGTATTTCATATGTTCTTATTGGTACTGAATACTTTTTATGGCTGTTCGATTGATTCAATGAATCTTTTCAGTTTGTAAATGAGTATCTTTTTACATAAATTCTTGTCAATTGTGAATTTTAAAAGTTTAACGATGAAAGTAAAGTAAAGTACAACTGTGGATTCATTTATTTTCCTTGGTACCAACTTTCAAGGATTGAGGAGAACTTTCATTTTTATGGGCATGTGATTTTGTGGTTTTAAAAAAGTTAGAATGAAAGCCTTTAGAAAATTTGTAGTTCATTGAACATTTGAATTTGTGGGCCTTCTGTACCTACAATTGGTGTTATCCTGATTTTCAGTCAAGACTTCAATATTCATATAATCTTACCTAGAGGTAAAATGCCAAACTCTGTGACTAATCTTCTGACATCACTTAATGATGGCATAGGTTCTATATTAGCTTGACGTAAAGTAGTTCCTAGATAACTGTACTCTCCCTCATAGTCTGACAACTTGACCTGTGGTGTTCTGACTATAATACCTTCTCTTACCAATTCTTCATATAAAGAATCTATTGTCCTGCACAAAAATAAAAAATAAATATTGAGTAAGTTCTATTTCATGAATACATCTTTTTTGTACTATAATCATGATAATCTGACTTCCAATAATTTATTATTTCAAATTACATTTTAAGAGTGCCTTGTTGAGTGCAATTTTTGTTTTAGAATCCAGATATAAATTTGTTTTTTGAATCTTTTTCTACTATGATCTTGAATTGTAAAATGTTCTACATATACATGTGTACATATCTTCAATGAAAAAAAGAAAAAAATAAGGCAATTTTTTGTTGTTCATCTCTCCTCCTTATTGAAAAGAAAGTAATTAAAAATAAATTCTGAATTCTAAGGTTGTTACAAAATATGGAAAAAACTCAATAAATCAACCATTATGTTTTTTATGGGAGTTGCTTCTGACCCCATATTTTCCCTTCAAGTTTTGACTTTAATAATGATGCCATACAAAAGATTGTGTTTAAGTCCAAAATTTACCTGTCAGAAGTTATATCTTTGTCCTTCTTCTTCTTTTTCCCTTTCTTTCCACTTTTCTTTCCCTTCTTCTTCTTCTTTTTTCCAGATTTTTTTCCTTTACCTTTCTTTCCCTTATCTCTATCAACAGCCTAATGTAAAATACAGATAATGCATTACCATGTATAAATAATATAAGTAATAAGAAAATTTGATGAAAGCTACCTAAAGTTTCTTATGATATTATTTAAGAAATATATTTCTGTATAAAGTGTAAAGTTTTTAGCCATAGTTCATTGAACTTTCCAGTAGAATGTCCCATTTTGAAATCTCAATAAAATTGTGAGAGAGAAAAATGTCTTTTATCAGTAAAATATAGCAAAAAGAAAAACATTTTTTCTCTGTGACTATTTTTTGTCATAAGAAAGCTTCTGTAAAAGTTTCATAAAATTACATTAAGTAAGACAAAGATATTCATGTCAAAATAAACTTTCACAACAAACCGAATCTAAAGGTTGACCTTGCCCATGGAAATGAAAAGACAATGACAGCTAGATGAAATTTAGGCTCCAATATCATACTTCCACATACAACAAACGTTGCAAAATCCACAATCCTGAATTTGCCTTGGGTATTTTTTTAAAGCAAATACCTGCTAAGAAACAGGCTTTATTTGTGAAAGAAACCACCTCCTTCCACCAACCTAGGATAACTATTACACATACAGTAAAACCTACTCCTGTTTAAATCTCAAACAAGTGTTAGAACTTACAGCTTTCAGATTTTTCAGTTCTGCTCTCATAAGTTCATCCACTTGTACTCTGACTTCTTCCTCGACTTCTTTTCTCTTGTTTTCTTTAATCAGCTCAGCATCATGCCTCTGTGAGAAATTGTCTTTTTCGTCCCTGGTTACCCAGACACCTAAAAATTAAAGGAGGTAAATATGTGTGTTGCATTGTTGACCTTCAGATGTCTTTTGGTTATTTGTGCAATTGGGTTGCTGTCTCTTTGATACATTCCCCCAAATCTCCTGGTATCCATTTTTCCTTGCTCATACATGCATGATAACTTTGTTCAGAGATTGTCTACATATGTCATTATTTATAAGCCACATAAAAGAGTTTTGGGGTTTTGTTTTGTTTATTTTACTTACACTGCGCAAACAATATCATAATTAGTTGTTGTGCTCTCTTTGAAAAACATCTTTTAAAAAAATACAGGAATAAGATTATCAGGGGAGATAATTTTCACAAAAAAAGAATATTCCTTGAAAATTTACCTTTATAATCTTCATGTCCATCTTTTATAGCAGGAACAAAAGAGGATTCCTGCATCTTCCATCCTTCTTCCTCTTCCTATGAAAGTACATAAAACAGGTTGGTTAATATCTATTCATAATATTTATAAAGTTAAATATTTCAGTTAAGAATAAAGTTGAAGAAATTACATTGTTTGAATGTTTATAATTAATTCATTGGTGTTTACTTAATGCTCAGCTACAAATATTTCTGGCATATTCAGGAATAACATAGTTTAAGTGGTCAATATCTTTTTTATTTTGCTCCTTAAAAAAACATGCTATATATGGATCTAATAATATTTTTTTTGTATTATGTCAAGAAAGGTGATGTTCTTTTTTTTTTTATCACAGATATATTGGATGTGTCACTTCCAATGACATGTCATCATTGCTAATATCAATTTATATGCGGTTTCTTATATATTGCAAATAAACTAAAAAGTGGGAAAAATATGTAAAGTGCACTTTTTTTCAGGCTTCAGTTCATCATTATATCTATTGTAGATGGAAAACCAACTTTTACTTTTTTTAATGAAATTTTCTATAAAATAATCAATTCTTACATCATCATCCCCTCCTTTCTTTCCTTTCTTCCCTTTCTTGTCTTTCTTTCCTTTTTTCTCTTTCTTATCTTTCTTCTTGCCTTTTTTGTCTTTCTTTTTACCACCACCTTCCTCCTGGTAAATCATAGAAAACAAATAATTATTGACTTCAGTTAATTTAGTAATATAATTTTTACCTGTAAGCTTTTAAATCATTTGAATTTGACAGCAAGTAAAAAGAATAAACTCAAGTAATCTAATGTTATTTGACTTAATTTGTGAAGTCTCTGACACCTACATGTCTTGTTGGTGACCTGAAATTTGTTCGAAATATCTGATAATTTCTTGTCTGTTATTGTAACATGTGTAAAGTTTTTATACATTTTCCATAAAAATACTTTCTGTCCCCACTTTATTTATGTCTTACTATTTCATATGTTTAATGATTTTTACTTTCTGCATGAAAAAAAATACAGGGAATTTTTGGGTAAATCACAACAACAAAATTGGCTTAAATATTTAAATTTAACTAAAAAGCAGTACACAATTTAAGTCTTTTGCAAAAATGTATTTTTCAAACTGTTATTTCTAGCTTGAAATGATAGTTTTTTTAACCAAAGAACCAAATACTAATTTATTTTTTAATAAATCATTTTCTTCAAAAGCAAATTCAACCAAATTTTGTAAGGTAATAGTTACTATATTTGTGGTGTATTTGTGGTGTATTAAGAAAAACAAACTTGTACAAATATTATGAATTTAATACATGTACAAGTATTATGAAATGATACTGCTTTAAAGTCTATATAAAGTATTGTTAAGGGTTGTGTATTACATATAAAAATATATTTATTCTATAATAAACATAAATCCTGCTGATAATAAAGGAAACTTTTTTTCAAGTGGTGCAGGGCATTTGCAATAAAACTTGATGTTTTTGTTTATATATGTGTTTTATACCTGACTCTGAAATTCCCTTCTTTGCTGAAGATTGTACAATAAAGTAGGAATACAATAAATGTTAGTTCTCATAACACTGAGGACAAGAATTGAAAATAAAATTAAGTTATTATCAACATCAAAACTTCTGTGATAATTTTTTTTTAAACTTTGGAAACTTTGAAAGATATACAATGTAGGGATATCCATAACTCTGAGAAGCAAACTTAAACTGACACAGTATAAATTAAGATGTCTTGTAACCCAAAATAATTTATTAATATTTTATTTCATTTGGTCAAGCAGTTTTCTATTAATCCTCCTGCATTCATCTGTGAAACCAAAACATCACATTTTTCATTTAGTCATACATTACAAGTTTATACTGCAATCAGCTATTTTACTATACAGATAAAGCTATACGTATAAACTTACAACGTCACGTCACAACCATGACAACATTTAGTAACAATGGTCAAACTTTTATGAATTTAAACCTGTTATGTCTTCAAATTGGTAATTTATATACCATGTTTATCAAATGTTATTAATTAAATTCATTTTCCCTTTCTTATTACTTAAATTGTCAATGCTTACCTCCTAGACTACGCTCATAGGGAAATACCCGAAAATGGTACCCCAAGGGGGAAATTCCAAACACTTTTTTTTAATAATGTTTGTTTCATATTTTTATTAATTATTATTTTTTTTTTATCGATTTCAGTATAAAAACAATATACGTATAGTGTCTTGAAATATGAAATTTATTTGTATTCGGCACGAAACGGGAAAATGCTCGGTAGAACCTCACATTTTCCCGTTTCTAAGCCTCATACAAATAAACTTCATATTTCAAGACACTATACGTATATTGTCTAAATGTGTCTGAGATTATGAATAAAATCTTGAATCTTGAATCTTACAGTCCTCTTAATGAGCTTGTAAAGTGAAAAACAAACAAGAGCTGTAAAATGTTAACACTTACAAATTGGGTACAAAAATATGAATCAGCACTGTTTTTTTCTAAATTAAATTATAAATGTTTAAAACATATATGTATCTGAAACATTGGTCATTACCTTGATGAATTAGTTACTCAACAAGCACAAACTTAGCTATTAGCTTAGTTTTGTTTAATATTTAATCAAAATTTTGGAAATTTTCTAAAATATCTTTTTACCTTTTCTTTCATTTCAGCTTCTAATTCTTCTGGACTTTTTTCTTTAAATATCAGACTAGATCCACCATCATCTTCATCAGGGAATTCTGGGAACTTTCCTGTTGCATCTCTGGATAAAAAAATACAAACATATATGTCTCACATTTCAGAAAAAATGTCTTTAATTTGAAACCAATGGTTTATAATGATTTTTAAGTTCTTTATGTGAAGGTCAAGATAATCTGATTCTTTTTAAACTAAAATATTCCCTGTACCTCCATTTTATCAATAAGCACTTTATCACATTCAAGAAAGATACCATTGTTTAATTGTTCATATTTTTTCATTCAAATAAAGTCACTTTACAGGAAACTCCTATAACCATTTTTTAAAAGTATATTACATATACCATCAATCAATATTTTTATGGAAAATTGAATTGGATAAAAAAATACAAACATATATGTCTCACATTTCAGAAAAAATGTCTTTAATTTGAAACCAATGGTTTATAATGATTTTTAAGTTCTTTATGTGAAGGTCAAGATAATCTGATTCTTTTTAAACTAAAATATTCCCTGTACCTCCATTTTATCCATAAGCACTTTATCACATTCAAGAAAGATACCATTGTTTAATTGTTCATATTTTTTCATTCAAATAAAGTCACTTTACAGGAAACTCCTATAACCATTTTTTAAAAGTATATTACATATACCATCAATCAATATTTTTATGGAAAATGTATAAAAACTTTACACATGTTACAATAACAGACAAGAAATTATCAGATATTTCGAACAAAAAAAAACATGTGAAGAATAGAATTTACAATTTTAACATCTCAGATGTTACTTTTGTGTGTTACATTAATAAAAATTAGCTATACTCCATCTTGGATCCAGTTCTTACTCTTCTAATATTAGCTATTGTGTTGATTATGACAAGCCAAAATCTGGTGACAAGATAATATTACAAGAAAGGATAGAAAATATACAATACCTGCATTCAATGAACCATTGTCTGATTTGATCCATCATAGATTCCTTGATGTCTGGTCCTTCTGATTCCTTAATCTTTTCTTTAATCTGTACCAGTGCATTCTGATACTCTATTTCATAATTAGTTTGTTTTACTCTCCTCTCTGATTCTCTCTTTGTAGCTAATGCCTCGTGAGTATTCTTTAGATTTTGAGGCCTTGGAGGTGGAGCCTAAAATATACATGTTAGAATGTATCATTAGTAAGTTTTGTTTTTTGTATGTTCTTTTATTGAAATTAGCATGAACTTTAAAATTTTAACCACCACTACTTAAAGTTAATATTTTTAAATGAGTGGACTTTCTTTGTACGAAAAAGTTGTATTCCACGAAATTAAGTTCAGAGTGATTTTTATAGATTTAAAAGTCAATGTATTATATAGGATCATGTACATATTAAACTATTAGGATGAAAACAGTAATAAATACTAACCATTCCTATAAACATCATTTCTTCTTCTCTGTCACGTTTGGTTTTCCTTCTTTGTGCAAAACCTTTCCAAACCTGTTAAAATAAAATTTACTTTATAAACACATAGAGTTTAAATAAATTTGAATTCGAATACATTCAATTTCATCATGTTGTCATCTTATATATACAATGTAGAGGTTCTGATTTTAATGTTAAAAAACTATTCATCAATGGAGAATGTCCATGGGATATGAATGACGCCCCCTGCTTGCATAAAATGTTATAAAGGGACATAACTCAAGAAAAGTAAAAGTCAAGCAACCTAAATATTGAATTTGATCTGTGCTCTGTGGCTATGAGCATTATGTATAAGTCTTGTAACATTTGGTTGAGGCAAACATAAGTTAGAAAATAAAAACTAATATTGGGAGTTATGGACAGACAAGGGTAACACTTAATGCCCCTTTCTGCTGCAGTATCACTGTGAGGGCAAAACAGTGGTTTTTCATTTATTGCTTAAGCCATTGCTTAAATGTTCTTGAATTTACTACAAAATATATAAAGATATTTATGTTTTGTTTGTTTTATGAATATCTAACCTTTTGAATTCTGACAGCAGCAACATCAGGGTCTAGAGTTGGAGCACCCGTACGTCTCTGATTCTTCTCATCAAGTTCCTGTTGTCTAATCTCCTTCATGAACTTAGCACGTAATCTTCCCTGTCTTGCCCTCTCATGAATCTGTACAATATGGATGGCTTCTTCAAATGACATTTTAATTTCTTCTTTACGCTGAAAGTAATATTAAAGGATAAAACACTTTTTGATAACATGCAACAAGAAGCTTAGGGTAAATGAATGTGAATATTATTTTTAACTTTAAGTTGTACAATACAACACTTAACTTTATATACCCTTAACCACTTTTCCAAAAATACATTTATATGATAACAAAAGTATACATGTATGTAATGCAGTTGTATTGCAAGCTGCATGTTTTGCATACTGAAGTTAAATTACTATAAAATGTTGAGTTTTAAATAAAATATTGCAATAATGGCTTTTATTAAATACTTTTAGAATGAGGTCAACAATCTTTTTCTTGCTATATTTAATAAAAACAGATCAATTCCAAAATATAATTAATTATTGAACAAAATTCTTGAGTAACTTCCCTTAAAATGAGTAAATGTAATATAAGGTTTATTTCTATGATTAAAAAGTATAAACATACTATACATTTTAGAAATGCTATCATTTAAAACAAATTCTAATGATAAATTACATTTTAGTGTTAAGATTGTATACTTTCAGTTGTGAAAATCTATATCAATCATTTATAGGTTGAATCTTGGAAAACTGTCTGAAGTGTCAATTTTGACCACTGAATATCTGGGTATTCATGTAATATTTCTAATCAACTAGAATTAAATATGCATGTTTTACATATTTGTTTTTAGAAACTGACTGATTATCATAAAGTAAGATTTATTTATTAATAATCTAGTTTTATACAATATTTGATAAATAGGAAAGTTTGAAGTGTAATTATATATATATTTAAAAAAGTATTTTTCCTTATTCTTGTAAGGTAACCAAATTTAAAGAACTAACATCATCTTTGTCTTGTGGTCCCATTTTGGCAAGTATCTGACCAAGAGTTTTCTCCCTTTTCTGTAAAGCTTCCATTCTTTCATAGATAAAATACTTTGGAATTGGTATTTCTACATCATTCTGGAAAAAAAACCTCATAATTAATTTCTGTCTGCTAATATGTGTATACCCTTTTTACAAATCAAGTGGACTTTTACAGACAAAATATTTAAAATCTGTAGAACAATCAAACACATATTCATTAAAACTTTCATCTGAAATTAGAGAATTTTGTTTATTTAAATGCTCTATCAACTGTTAAAATCAAAAAGAGAAATAATTTGGAATTTTTTTTTAAATTGATAGGCAAACAATACATATGGAATCTGATGTTCATTAGTTGTCATTTGTTGGTGTGTTTCGTAAGTGTTTCTCGTTATTCATATAGATTAGACCGTTGGTTTTCCAGTTTGAATGGTTTTAACTAGTAATTTTTCGGCCCTTTATCGCTTGCTGTTCAGTGTGAGCCAAGGCTCTGTTGAAGACCGAACTTTTACCAGTCACCTTTAATGGTTTACTTTAATGAATTGTGACTTGGATGAAGAGTTTTCTCATTGGCAATGATACCACATCTTCTTATATCTATTTGGATCTTTATTTATCTTTTTAAACATTTATGAGATAGTTGTACATACTGGTGTCAACTTTAAATCTGATAAGACATCATCAAAGTAGTGGTATTCTGAGAATTCAAGGTTGACCATTTCATGTTTCAGTTCTAAAATTCTCCCCATAGCTCCATCCAGAACATGACGTAAAACTCTTCTTTTCTGTGGGTGGACAATCTGATCATATGACTGCTCTAATTTACGGAATATTTGTATATATTTTATATACATGGTGGCTAGCAACTGGAATGCTGCCAAACGATCCTAAAATAAAATTGTAATATGCATTGTATAACTAACTTGTAATATTTGTTTTAATAGAGTATGTCATCAAAAGTGGTAAACAAGTCAAAGGTCAACATAGTATACAAGCCATTACAAGGTCTGATAATAAGAAAATGCATTATGACTGTGACTGTATGTTGTTTAGGACATAAATACATGTATTGCCTTACTCCAAAATTGTACCAATAAACTGTATATAAAATAATGAAAAATATTCAACTTTTCATTTTCCTATTTGTATGGAATTATTTGGAAAATATAAATACTTTCTAACCAAATGCATAATTTAATTTCATGATTTTCAAAATGATATAATTTACATTCAAGTAACATGAGGAAAGATACAAGTTTAACATACATTGTATTACTTTTTTCAGCTTTGAAAAATCACATAAAAAAAAAAATCACCCACCTCAATTAGTTGGTTTATTCATGTATTACAGTTTCTGTTTATGCAATATGAATGTTAGGATGATATGTAATACAAACCTTTTCTGGTTTTGGTGGCTCTTCTGGGATTTCCTGCTGCAGGAGATCCTGCAAGGCTGATTGTCCCTCTCCCCATTGTTTGTTGTAGGTGCTAAGAAAGAAAAAGAACAAATACACAGTCTACATAACATTGCTTGTACATATATATATATATATACAGAAATATACACTATTGTACTATAATGAAAGAGTCTAAACCGATTTGACAAAATGTTCATCAGGACACATTGCTATGTACACTGTTGTACTATTGACCTTATCATGCTTGTAATTACCTGTCAACCAACTTCAGATCTCAGTATGTCTAAGCGGACATAGAATCTTATTTCAGCGCTTTAAGGTGTAAATTTAATTAGAATTCTATGAACCCTTTACAGGTTACACAGTCAGACCTGTTATATTGAATAGACATGTTTTGACAGTTATTCATCGTGTTCATAGTGACATTTATAAAATCCTAATTCCTGGAACAATTTAATATACTTAATATATCAGAATAATCAAGTCTTGTGCCAACATGGCCAATCTTTCAATACAATAAACAAAAAATTCATCTGCTAATGGCGCAGTAATGGTACAAATAAAAATGTTTATGATTGATCACATGTAACGTTGTTAAACCTCAGTAAAGTTAAGGTCTGCAGTCCTGGAACAATATACCTAAATATTGCTATTCCCACTTGACCCGGGAATCTGTCCCACTTTAATTTTCAACGTCATACAACAATCCCTTTTCCATTGTAGCTTCAAATATTTTCTATTATGACAACTTTTGAGACGTCCAGTAATGGTGGACAAATAGGAATCCGGGTCCGTTCGCACCCAATCACATTCGCACCAATTCACATGCCTTTCACTTTCGCAACCCACATGTTCGCACCAAGTCTGTTTACGCCCAATTTTACCGAGTTTTGGAAGGTGTATTGATATAAATATATATGTCATTGCTTCTTAATAATTTAAGATTCTGACAAGTTTTTTTTTGTATCATGGTAAGTTTATTGCTATGAAAAAAAAAATCATTGTTTTAATTAAAGTGTGATTCTGTGATTCTGGCAACAAGTATTTCATTTTTGTGTTGAATAATTCTTAATGTTTCTAAATAAAGTGAGATTATGACAACGTTCTGTATGTGTTTATAAAATCTTAATCATGTTTTGGATAGTGTATGGCTTGAAATATTTTGTTTATGAATAAAGTGAGATTCTGACATCGTTTTTTTTTGTGTGGTTGTTGAATACATCTTAAATCAAGTGCAATCCAGGGCATTTATTTATTGTCAATGCGTTAGTTTCATATATTTTATTCGTCCTTATATCATATATTTCATATATTTTATTTGTCCTTATATCATACATTCTTACAATTATTCAAAAAAAACATCATAAATATCAACAGTAAAAAACTTTAGCTTAAGGGGGCTAGCGGGTCTAAATCAATTTTTTTATTTAATATAGGATTTCGCTATATTTTGGGGTCACCATTCATTTACGCTCACAATGCCTTCGAAAGAAGCATACATTTTTGTTAATGTCCTTTTTTTCTGTTGAACTAATAGGAGAAATAGCGGTAATATCGAAATAAAAAAAGAACTAAATTACAGAAATGCCTTAAATTTTACAATTATTTAGATTATGTACAGCTTATTCGAAAACAACAATAAAAAATATAGGTCACCGATGAGTTAAAAAAGATATTTCAATTTTAATGCCAAAAAATGGCATTTTTGCACCAAAAGGAGATAATTTGGAGCTTTTTCAATGATAACTACATTTTAAAAGTCGCCTGGGGCCAACAGGAATTGATTTTTTGGAATAATTTTTGAACCATATGATAAAGTAACAACTACTTAAGATATTTAATAAAATTTGTGAAGAAAATTAAATGTTTTATTTTTTTCTGAAAATCTTATAAATACATTTGTACCCGCGACCCTCCTTAGGCTCATCCTATCATGCACCATTCTAAAGAAAAAATACAGCACTTAAATATTCAGAGGGGTCTCACTAATCAGTGATATTGTTTGCCTCAAATTACAGCCAAAATTTGGCCTTTTCCCCTAGAGAAAATTCCCAATTACTAAAAAAAATGGCTTTAAATTCCTCCCAAAAAGTTTTACATTTTCCCAAAACAGTGATGGCATTGGTAGTAATGTTTGTAAATTTTCGTATTCATGTTATTATTTCGATATTAGAGAGCACTTTTGAGAACTGAATCATCATAGTGTTTGTAACACATGTGGTTTTCAATGCATTAAGTACCATCATTTTTTCTGTGTCTTTCCCTTCTCCAAAAAGTACCTTTCACAAATGTTTCAGGTTGAAAATGTCTGACAACCAAAATATATACATGAAAAAACAGTGTAGAAAAGGCAACAAAGGTCAGCAAAATATCGAAGATGTGTTTAACATGTTTAAAATAAATTATACAAATTTCCCAATTTCAATAAAAATGTGCATTTTTCCCAATAAAAAACGGTAGAGGTAGTTTTGAAAAAAGACAATATCACTGCTAATTAGCGACAAGAAGAATAAATTTAGCGAAATTGTGAGATGCGAAAGTGTATTGGGTGCAAACGGACCTGATACTGACAAATAGCGATAAGGTGTATTTGACACTATAGTCTCTGTCAGCTGAATTTTGTAGCGGTTATCGGTAAAAATAATCTAAACTATCAAACACGTTCACTCATCATGCTCATGATATAGTTTTTCACATTCCATTCATACATGTAAATCGCAAAAGAAAAACCACTGCTGACCTACTTTTTAAGTGATTGCACTGTGATAATCCTGACATTCACATTTTCCTAGACGATTTTGAATGGTGGAATCCGCCAATGTTTTTACCGGAAGTGTTCCGTGGAGTTCAGTTTCATAAAATTTGCATAAAGCACGGGATATCTTATCACATCAATGAAAAGAACATTTTAGGAAACTGCGTAAGTGGGACAACATCCCTAATGCGCCTCGAAATGAGGAACTCAAAAGTCACGTGTAAAGAAAAAATCTCTGTGTAGTGATATTGGACATGTTTCTATTTTCAACAAATGACTGAACTTAATTATTTGTGGTGATTAGGAAAGTAGAGGAACATAGAATAAATGTGTAAAAACTATGGAGCTATTGAATGTGTTCAAAGTATTAAATTTTCAAAGAACTTATTGTGTTAAAAAGGGGATATTTTACCACAAGGAGCCGCCTCACAAAAGGATGTTCGGGGTTTGCTAATTTACGGAAAAAGTAATCTCACTTCGTACCCCGAAAAATTTAACCACATATGTGAAAATGTCACAGCTTCGAAACGAGCTATCATACATATCCAAGTTTACGATATGGACTGAGCTACAGGAAAAAACGTTACCATTACCGCCTATGTAAAAACAATTAAAGGTATTGAGCCAAGTGACGAATGTCATATGTAAACAAATGATCCTCATAGAAACGAAGATTGGGGAATTACAATACACCTTAGGCAGCAACCATTTGATTTTCTGGGGGGGGCTATGGTTTTTTTTGGAAAAAAAAGTTTGTTTCCAGGTTTTGGTGAAAAAAATAATTTGTTTTGGACCCTGAGAAAAAAAAATTGTTTGTTTCACCCTCAGCTGCCACTATATGTAATGCTAAAATTGAAAGAAAAAAAATTGTTTTCGGTTTGTCGCTAAAAAAATAAATTGTTCTTCGCCGAAGGCGAAAAAAAAAGTTTGCACAGAAAAAAAAACCATAGCCCCCCCCAGAAAATCAAATGGTTGCTGCCTTATCGCTATTTGTCCGCCATTGCTGGAAATCACACAGGTTCCCGTAAAATTTTGACGTCATAAAACAAAATATCTGACGCCACAATGGAAAAGTGATTGTTGTTGACGTCAAAAGTTCAAGCGGCCGGGTCAGCTGGGATTAGCGATAAGGTGTATGGAAAACATTCTGGAAGATGTGAAGGTCAGGATTATTACAGGGTGATCACTTAAAAGGTAGGTCAGTAGTCATGGTAGTGGTTTTTCTTTTTGTGATTTATGAATGGAATGTGAAAAACTATATCTCGAGTGAACCCGATTGATAGTTTAGATTATTTTTACCGATAACCACTACGAATTTCAGCTGACGGCGACTATAAAAACGTTGACATTAAATATCACCCAATCAGACATGTCAGAAGATGTGTTACATCCAAAATTAAAAATTATAGGAGTACAAGAAACAAGCAATTTGCATGGCTTTCAGAAGTTCTTTTACTTGAGAGGTCCCAACATTTTATCAACAAACAGACAAATGTTATAAATAAGCTTTATTTAGAGTCGGCATGGTATATAAAACATAGACAAACATAAGCTCTAATGAGCTTTTAACCGACATTATTTTTACCGATAACTGTATTCTGTATTCTGTAGGTGTCGCTGTTGACACTGGATTGTCTCCCTTGTAATTATTTAAATCTCGCGTGTATTTATATTTCACTCTGGTAAACAACTCACTTGTACTTTAAAATACATACTATTAGGTGGCAACTGTGCTTAACATATTTTTCCAAAAATTAAAAAATATATCTACATTTATTAATTAACATGAAAATTTAAAGGAAAAGAAAGAAAAAAAATCAAAAAAAATCTAACATTACATTAATCAAACCGGCGCGACTCGCAAATAAAGTCACCCAACAATCGCATTAGTGTTTCATTAGAGACGGAGACATTGTCGTTTTTTTCTATTGACAATAAAAGTTCCAAATCAATGTGTAACGATCCTGTGTTGAAGTATATCTCATGTATAAGTTTCTGTCTTGCCTCTTCATAATTTTCACAAAATAGTAAATAATGTTCCACAGTTTCTAATTGACCGCATTCACACTTTGGGTCTATATTTTGATTGATTTTGTTTTGATAATTTTTTAGGTAGTATCCGGATCTTAAATTTCTAATAATTTTTGCTGTTTTGTGATCTGGATAATTAAATGTCGATTTATTGCTGACAGTCTGATGAAAGTTATAATAAAATCTTCCTGTATCACTATTATCCCATCTATGTTGCCACTTTTTATTTACTAAAATTCTTGCTGCTGTTTTAATATCTTGTTTAGTTACTGTAATATGGGTATCTTTCTGAATTTGATTTGCCTCTTTAGCTGCCTCTTTAGCTAGTTTATCAGCTATTTCATTTCCTCTAACATCTGCATGTCCTGGGGTCCAATCAAAATTAATTCTTATTCCATGGTGTTTTTGGATACATTTAATAAGGGAAATAATTTCATGTGAAGTGGATCTGTTATTTTCAATTTTCCAATTTAATGTTAAAATTCCAATTGCTGTTTGACTGTCCGAAAATATTTTTACTTCTTCAATTAATGTTTTGTTTTCAATTCTGCTTACATAATCTAATACTAATTTTATTGCAACCAGCTCTGCCAAAAGAATTGAACCCCTTTTTGAAACTGGTTGTTTAAGTTCAATTTCTTTATTGTTGAAGATTACAATTGCACCTGCTCCACAAGGTCCTGGGTTGGATTGGCAAGAACCGTCTGTAAAAGCAACAACTGTTGATGGAGATACTGTGTTAAGTTTGTTTAATATTAAATTTTTTCCTGTGATTTCTTGTTCTTTAGTTCTGTTTTTTGAGGAACCAAGAGTACGCCAATAACCAGACAAATGTTTTTATGATCAACTTGAAAAATTAATTAAGTGCAATCAAAACCCTTGCCAAAGGTAAAACATGCGATGCTTTGGTATTTCAAAGCAATTACTGACTTGTAAAATTCAAATATTCAAAGAATTAAGAATTAAGTGGATAAACAAACCTGTGAGACATCCTCAAACTAACAGAAAATAATGCAGATTACAAATTTTACGCCATGATGTTTGTGTTTCTATAACAACGTTTAAATCTCGCTTACAAATCCTTGCCGAGATTATGAATTGTCATCGATCTTAGTCAAATTATCGTTTTTATCAACTGATATTAACGATAGCTTACAAGACATTTAATGACTAAGAAGGTCACTTTCGAGAATATTGCAACTTTTTTTATCTTCATAATTTAAGATATATATAGTAAAGGTTTGTGTTTAGAGTCATCGTGAAATAAACCTAGAAACACAAAAAGTACATAGGGAAACTGAAAAATCAACAGGTCGGTACACATTAGAAAAAGTCAATAAGCCAATATGAAACAGGAAGGCAAAACCTCTTTTCGACATTCATTCAAAATGAATCCGGGTCCGTTCGCGCCCATTCACATTCGCCCCCACTTATGTTCGCCCCCTTTCACTTTCGCACCCTACATGTTCGCACCCAAAGTCTGTTCGCACCCTACATGTTCGCACCCAAAGTCTGTTCGCACCCTACATGTTCGCGCACAATTTTAATTGGTTTTGTGTTTGATTAGACCGAATAATCTGTCTCTTGTGTGGGTACATTTGTCATTTCATATTACCGAACGTGTAGGATGCGAAAGTGTTTTGGGCGCGAACGGACCTGATACCATTCAAAATTTAATCTATTTTTCTCCTTCACGAAATGGTCTTACTTTTGAATGTAGATTCTCCAATCTGAAACTTGGTTTGCCACCATTCACGTAGACCCCTTTCATTAAAAAAAATTTATAACAGCATTCATATACATATATTCTTGTTAATAAAATTGCTTGTTTAAGGGCATATGATAAAATACACCTTATCGCTATTTATCTGTCATTACTGAAAATCACACAGGTTCCCGTAAAATTTTGACGTCATAAAACAAAATATCTGATGCCACAATGGAAAAGTGATTGTTGTATGCGTCAAAAGTTCAAGCGGCCGTGTCAGCCGGGATTAGTGATAAGGTGTATAACAGGGAGGTTAAATGTGAAATGTTATTTTTGCGACATCAGACTGACATATCATAGAAAAGATGCATTTTTTGACTGATTTTCATCATTCAAACTGATTTAATTTGAAAACGAGTTCATGGACACCTCTTTTGTAAAATGACATTTGGTTTCCTTACAAATGAAGATTATTTTTACCAATTTCAAGAGAGTGTCAATATTGCAAATTTTTTAAATTTGATAAATATACAGCAAAAACTGAGTTTTTTTCTACATTCATGAATATTTGATAAATATGTCATTTTGTATGTGTTATTTGTATAATATAAATGCATTAATATAAAGAACATTTATATAAAACAGAACTTACAGATAATTTAACAAAAAACAGCTTGTGTTTATCTTTTAAAATAAAAAAAGTTATGGATTTCTTTCAACATTTTCAAAGGAAAAATACGTCCACAAATCTGAATTTTGTGCTAATATCTGAAATTTCAACCTCATTTTACTCAAAAAGTAGCACATGAAGGTATATATATTTTATTACATATTTGATTTAATCAGGTTAAAAATAGCCTATATGCAATTTTTCATCAAAATTTCAAAATGGGATCAAAACTGTATCATATGCCCTTTATAATCAGATTGGTTACACTTTTTGATAATTTTAATATAATAAACTATGTCTGCATACATGTTCCAAACTGTATTAAAGTTTGACTGACCGAAAAAGAAATTTGACCTTTTCTTCTATATTTTCAACTAGAAAAAACTATAAATTTCTATGTGAATAAATGAAAATTTGTCAGACAATAAGTTGGTCAGACTGAGTTACGGATACACTGATCTTGCTGATTACAGTAAACATACAGGGGCCTTGGTGACCGAGTGGTCTAAGTTGTTACTACTGTAATCACTAGCCATTCGACACTGAGGTTGTGAGCTTGAACCCTGCTCTTTCGGGTGCCCTGGACTCCAATCTTAATTGACTAGGATTGTCAGTTTTCCTATTGCAGGTCAATGGTTTTCTCTAGGCACTCTGGCTTCCTCCACTAAAGAAAAATGGCTGCCACGAAATAGCCTAAATGTGGTGCTCAAAAGTGGCGTTAAAACACAAAAAATCAAATCTGTAAACACATGTTAGAAAGGGAAAAAACTTCCGCTAAACAAATATACAACATATATAATTAAAAATAACGACATTTATTGTTTATGTTCATGATGTTTCAGATGTTCAGCTAATAAAATCAGTTATATATATGTATATATGTATATATACAATTGTAAAAAAGAAATAGTTTTATTACAGCCATGGTTGGAATACTGTGGTCAGGTATAGCTGGGTATCTATATGTTGAAATAACAATAGCTGTTATACTTATGTTACCATTTGTATCAGCACAAAGGTAAGAGTGTCAGATGTGTATTCCGTAGCTTTCACATGCAAAAAGTTCAGTTTGCATGCAAAATGCTATTCTCAAGAAAATTCACTTTTGAATGGTATTTGCTTAACTTTTCCATACAGTCATATATAAAACCATATTGTAATTTTTTCATGATATGAATATCTCAAACTAAGCTTTATTGAAAAGAAAAAGAATTGTGCATTGTTATTTGTCAATCTAGCCATGCTAGCTAAAATGAGCTATAGGCTGTCAAATACCAAAATTAAAAAAAGGCAACTTGGTTGTTTAAAAAACATTTGTTGATTTTCTAGTTGTTTTCTATGTACAGAAATTTTGAGATCAGAACAATAAACATGTCATGAAAATTTGACATTATTATAATCATCTTTTAGATTTGATAGAGTGCATTTATTTATAATTTATGAGTTGGAAATTAATGTTGTACTACAATTTTTTTCATTATAGAATAGCTTTAAAAAGAAAATAATTGAGCTTTTTTAAAATATTGTATTTGAACTCAAAACTGTTTTTCTAGTATTATAGTAATTAATAAATATGCAGCAATTATATGACATGTACATGTATGAACATGAAAAATATTTTCTAGTAATTATAGTAATTAATATAGATGTGCAGCTATTATATAATTTGGCTTATTATCTGAAATTTAAATACAAATCATGTCCTATGCATTTTTTTAGTAGCACTCTTGTGAAAGAATTTGGTACAAATAATTTCTAACAATGAATGAAATGGATTATTATTGTCCTGCATTATGACCTTTAGTTTTCTTCCTGTACAGATTTAACAATGACTGGTATAATATGGACTTCCATTTCGGGGTTTATGTATCTTGAAATATTTGTATCGGTAATTTTATTGATACCATATATTTCTCCATCTAGGTAAGCACTGATCTTTACAGCATTCATTAGTGGCAGCTACTGTACACATTGACTTCTACAAAACCCATGTGGCCTTTTAATCTGGTAAAAATTAATGATCTGTTGCTGTGTTGAAGAACCATCAGCTGTTTGTTTTTTTACTCTTTGGTTTGGTTGTTGTCCTCTTTGACATATTCCCCATTTCCATTCTTAATTTTATTAAAAATCAATTTAAAATTAGGCAGCAACCATTTGATTTTCTGGGGGGGGCTATGGTTTTTTTTTCTGTGCAAACTTTTTTTTTCGCCTTCGGCGAAGAACAATTTATTTTTTTAGCGACAAACCGAAAACAATTTTTTTTCTTTCAATTTTAGCATTACATATAGTGGCAGCTGAGGGTGAAACAAACAATTTTTTTTTCTCAGGGTCCAAAACAAATTATTTTTTTCACCAAAACCTGGAAACAAACTTTTTTTTCCAAAAAAAACCATAGCCCCCCCCAGAAAATCAAATGGTTGCTGCCTTATTAAAAATAATACTGTAGAAACTCATTGAAAACCACATTAGTTTTAAAGGAGTCAATGATGCTTTAAGCAAAATTAGATAACTAACATTGCATCATGTTCATGAATTATCATTTACACAGACATTAATCTAATTAAAGGTGTATATATCTATATAAAACAACTGTCATCATATATTGGTTCATGTATCCACAATTCTGATTTGAGTAAGAAAGTGCAAATCAAACAGTGTCAAATGTATAAAACAGGATACTGATTGTACACCTTTAATCTCATGCATTTGGATTTTCAAGGCCATAATGAAATTAAAGTACTTCAAGATTTTCATCCAAAATCCTCTATTCCTTTTTTTTTTTCTTTTTTTTTTTTATCAATTTCCATTTCAAAATGGAACCTCTTCATTACCACAATTAATGAAATAACATGACTTTAACAGTAAAATTGAAATGCCATCTCTTTTCAATTTAAAAAAAAGATATGGATGAAAACCTGGACATATTATTTTCATTGTGGCCTAAGTGATTTTGATACTGTAAATTCAGAAATTATTGTGATGTTCTTATTATTGTGAAAAATGAGTCAGGGTTATAATCGCAATAATTCAAACTCACATTTTAAAATTCTTTGTATGAATTAAACAGGATTTTCTCAATCACAAAAATTAAAATCGCATTTCAGTCTAAAATGACAAAATTGCAATAATAAATGCATGCAATAATTTCTGAATTTACAGTACTTACAAACCTATTAAGCATGGGGAGAAAGTTATTTCCTCTGCATTTTGGAACCTGCATATTAAAAGCATTATATTTTGTATGGCAGGTATCATGGGCAATAATATTCCATTGTAGTAATATGAAGTATAGAAAGTTAGTGTAATACAGGTTTATGTAAAATTTGACATTTATCATGTTTATGAAGAAATTGTTTCAAGCAGCTTTTTTGAAAATTGTGTAATAATCACAAGATAATGTGAACAAATCATGGCCCCAAAACGACTTCTAATGCATTCAATATTTAGAGGTTTTTGTCGAGCCTGCAACTTTTGTTGCAGAAAGCTCGACATAGGGATAGTGATCCGGTGGCGGCGGCGTTAGCTCACTTCTTAAAAGCTTTATATTTTAGAAGGTGGAAGACCTGGATGCTTCATACTTTGTATATAGATGCTTCATGTTACGAAGTTTCCGTCAGTCACATGTCCAATGTCCTTGACCTCTTTTTCATGGTTCAGTGACGACTTGAAAAAAAAGTTCAAATTTTTTGTAATGTTGAATTCTCTCTTATTATAAGTAATAGGATAACTATATTTGATATGTGCGTACCTTGCAAGGTCCTCATGTCTGTCAGACAGTTTTCACTTGACCTCGACCTCATTTCATGGATCAGTGAATAAGGTTAAGTTTTGGTGGTCAAGTCCATATCTCAGATACTATAAGCAATAGGGCTAGTATATTCGGTGTATGGAAGGACTGTAAGGTGTACATGTCCAACTGGCAGGTGTCATATGACCTTGACCTCATTTTCATGGTTCAGTGGTTATAGTTAAATTTTTGTGTTTTGGTCTGTTTTTCTCATACCATATGCAATAGGTCTACTATATTTGTTGTATGGAATGATTGTTAAGTGTACATGTCTAGCGGGCAGATGTCATGTGACTTTGACCTCATTTTCATGGTTCAGTGGTCAAAGTTAAGTTTTTGAGTTTTGGTCTTTTTATGCCCCACCTACGATAGTAGAGGGGCATTATGTTTTCTGGTCTGTGCCTCCGTTCGTTCGTCCGTTCGTTCGTCCCGCTTCAGGTTAAAGTTTTTGGTCGAGGTAGTTTTTGATGAAGTTGAAGTCCAATCAATATGAAACTTAGTACACATGTTCCCTATGATATGATCTTTCTAATTTTAATGTCAAATTAAAGTATTGACCCCAATTTCATGGTCCACTGAACAAAGAAAAAGATAGTGTGAAGCTCAGGTTAAAGTTTTTGGTCAAGGTAGTTTTTGATGAAGTTGAAGTCCAATCAACTTGAAACTTAGTACACATGTTCCCTATGATATGATCTTTCTAATTTTAATGTCAAATTAAAATATTGACCCCAATTTCATGGTCCACTGAACAAAGAGGAAGATAGTGTGAAGCTCAGGTTAAAGTTTTTGGTCAAGGTAGTTTTTGATGAAGTTGAAGTCCAATCAACTTGAAACTTAGTACACATGTTAACTATGATATGATCTTTCTAATTTTAATGCCAAATTAAAGTATTGACCCCAATTTCACAGTCCAGTGAACATGTAAAATGATAGTGCGAGTGGGGCATCCGTGTACTATGGACACATTCTTGTTATCTAATGCTATATGCCATAGGTCAACTATATTTGGTGTATGGAAATATTTTATGATCTTTATGTCAGTCGAGCAGGTTTTATTTAACCGTGACCTCATTTTCACGGTTCATTGCACAGTGTTAAGTTTTTGTGTTTTGGTCTATTTTTCTTAAACTATAAGTAATGTGTCTATATATGTGGTATAGAAGCATTGTTAGCTGTACCTGTCTGCCTGGCATGGTTCATCTGACCTGGACCTCTTTTTCAAGGTTCATTGGTCTTTGTTTAGTTATCTTGGTTAATGTTAAGTTTATGTGACAGTTGTAATAAAGCTTAGCTTTATACTTAAGACTATCAACATAATATCAATGATTAGTATAGAAGGCGAGACATTTCAGTGTGTGCACTCTTGTTTAGAATGTCTGTGAAAATTGCATTAATTTTATTTTTTATTTTCTAACAGAAAAGATGTATTACTTGATAAAAAAAACTTTTCAATGTTTGGTTTGGGAGTAATCTTTAAATTTAATGGAGTGTTATGTCAAATTATTTAAGCATGGCTTGACAGATGGCCTATTGTTATAAAAATTAGAAAATATACAAATATCAGAATGTTTTTGCAATTCAATATCAATAAATATCTTTCTAAATTCTTTTGGCGAGTGGGATATCAATGCATCTAGGTTTTCTTGTTTTAAAATTTCGTTTATTTTTACATAGATACATAGATGACCTGATTTTCTTTACTCAATATTACACATAAAAATATCCAATTATATAGAATATTTAGTACTTTGACCATGCTGGTGTAGAATATCTAGTACCCTGATCACATGATGGTCTATTTCAGGCAAACCACATCCTAAAATGCTTTGGACTTTCATAGCTTTATTCCTGTATCTGGAGATCTTCCTCTCAGCTATCCTTTTAATCCCTTTTATCCCACCATCCAGGTAGGTTGGGATATATATTCACGATATTTGCCATGTACATATACGATGTAAACTAAGTTGTCAACAAATTTTCTCAAAATTGTTCAATTTTAATTACTGTGGATACATTATCATGATTATTTATTTTTTATATTATTAGTTGGATACCAATGTTCTTGGATGTTGTGGGTACAGGGGAACTACAAATTTCAATGTTCAACAAACTACAAAATTTCCATAGACCTGTATGCAGACTTTAAGAAAAACACAAAATTTAACATCAAAGTGTTAGTTGTTCTCAATCCACGAAAATTGATACCCACGAAATAAATGAATCCACAGTAGTATTTTATGTATATATGGTGATTTTAGCATTCAATCTATACAATGCGGACAGTAATGAATTAAAAGAAAATGTTGAGAAACATATTATTAAGAGCCCTCTTAAAATAAACAGCTTAATGTGAAGTATTTCCTGATGCACACTGTTTTTTCCCCATTTTGATGTAAGCTATAGCTAAGTTATGTATACATTAATGTGTACAGATGTATAGTGTCAAAAATCTCTCACTTAACTTACAATGTCACATTGTGTTTAGGCCGAGCTAATCATATTATGGGGGGGGATATTTCTTACATAATTATTTGTTTAGAATAGAATGTGTTCATTTGAGAAATTTGTTGATAACAATTATTGATACTGGAAATATATATACATGTATATATAGTTTCAAAGGAAGTTTTTCTTTTACATCCAATATCTTAAGCATACACATATATCATATGATATTCCATCTTTCGTCTTTTTCAGGTTATTTGTGTCATAATTTTTTTTTGAAATGCAAAACAACTATTAACCTGATTTAGTTTTACATTCAACAAATGAAAAATTAGTTTAAATGTTAGCGTTTAGATCTTAAGATGTAACAAAATTTATGTTTAATATTATGAAAAAAGGCTTATTACTACAAATTCAATAACAGAATTTCACAGAATAGAGGCACATGGTTCTTTTTGGCCTCTGTTATCATGGTTATAATTTATTCAATCTATCTGTGATGTAGGGAATAAAGTAAACAATTTTAAAACAGCTTTTGGAATAATATGGTTTGTATTAAAAACAACAGTATAACTTGGTAGATCTTCAGACTGTAGATTGCTTCACCATTTAACATGAAATTAAGGTTGGCTAGCATGTTTTATACCTTTAGGGAATTTATCATATATCATTTATTAAAAATACATGTATTTATAATCATGATAATTATATTAGGAAAGAAAGAGTTCTTCAAAAGCACAAATAAAATGTTCAGTTCACAGTAAGAAATTTAAATGGCAATACCTGTAATTGAAAAAGATCATTGCTATATAGTTAATAGATGCTTTTTCTGCATATGAATGAATTATTTGCCACTGATGAGTCAATTAATATAAAACATAGGAAGTACAAACTGTTTGAAATTGTGTCTGAAAAAAGACAATTTGTATGAATTTAAGATTAAAAGATAGTTTTAAACTTCATTCTAACAGTTGCTTTGTTTTGTAGATGGCAGAAGATTTTTCGTTCCAACTTAATAAAAAAGATAGAGTCTTATTCCCATATCTACTTCAATGTATTAATAGCAATACTGTCATTAGTATTTCTAGGTAGGTAACCTTTTGTACAAATGATCTGCAGTGCATCCATCTTATTAGATGGATTAACCAAATATTTTCTATTTCAGGTGTACTTATTCCTTTGATAATTGATCTTGTTCCCTGAACAACAATCTTTTCCCCCCTAATTAAATGTATTATTGGTATGCCAGTGAATGTTCTGGTTGATTCTATCACCACTCAACGAGATATTTCTTTTAAAGCAAAGTTTTGAAAATTGAAATAATCTTCTCAATAATAACAAAAACACAAACTTTGTCAAGCTAAGAATGTGTAATGCTAAAACATGTTTGCATTAAGATAATGAAATAAACAATAAAACACTTATTAAAAACTTATATAATTTTACCAGTGAAACTAATACGGTTGAATTCATTATGATGAAGTTCCAATATGTTTTTTCAGAGTCCATCAGAGAAATGAGAAAATATAATAATGCTTTGGAAGAGGTGGATTTAAAGAATAACAGAGAATCAGAACTAGCAGCACAAGTTAAACTGTTCCGTGCTCAAAGAAACTTCTACATCTCTGGATTTGCTCTTTTCATGTGGTTGTATGTATAATTCATGTTAAATTTGTATCTTGTCTGTAGAATTTGTTACTTCAAAATAAAATGAGTCTGTATACTAGAATGATTTATATGTCACACTATTGGTAAAAACTCAATGAAAGTTCTTTACCAGTCACAACATTTTGTTTGCTTTTTAAAAAAATATCAAAGGAGTAGGTCTGGTAAGGGCCGATTTTGGCCTCAAATTTCAGGTTCATCTAACGAAAGTTTTTGGACACTTTTTAAACACTTAAGTGTCTATTTCAATTGATTCGATTAGTTTATGTGAAAGATTTTAACTGATTTAATCATTAAAAACGCTCTGATTCAAGCTTAAATATGATAAATTTATCAAATATGCCAAAAAACGTCACTTTTCAGATGCTTTTTGTCAAAAATGAAAGTGGCCGCATTCGTGTTCATCCTCAACCTTTATATATGTTTTGTATTATCATCAAATACAACTTACATTTCAATATTACGAATGAACACGAATGCGGCCACTTTCATTTTAGACGGAAACTGTCTAAAAATTTACCAAAATGCTTAAATTTTGAAGATTTCAGTAATTTAGCATGACTTCATGATGCTAGTACGCGATATTTGTGCATTGTATTGTCAAAAACAGCTCATATTTATGTAGCAGAAGCATTTTACTTTCCAAAACATAGCTTAAAGATTACATTTTCACAATTTTCTAAAACTGTTATATTTTGGGGCCAAAAAGGGGTCTTACTGAATCTACTCCTTTTACTGGACATTCAATATTGTTTAAGATAAAATATGTGGATCCACACTCATCACCTTCTGTCACAGATTTCAATTACATGGCATCTGATTGTAAACACGACAATAAGCACTGAACAACCTTAATACTTAAAAATACAAACACAAACACAAATACAATATGCTTAAGTGCACTGCTGAATAAGTGACAAAGAGAAAAATTGGTTCCTTATCATCAGGAATTTACAATACCAAAAATGTTAAAACTTCTGAAATAGTAAATTAATAGTTCTTCTGTGGTTGTCCTTTATCAGGATACTTGAATATTTTTTTGTACATTTTGCAGATATTCCTTCCTTTCTGAACACTGAAAGTGAAATTCATATATAGTTATCCATTAATACCGTACACGAAAATAAGAACTTTACCCATAATTTTGGAACATGAAAGTAAAAGAATTCATCCAATATATTAACATTGATTAATACTTTTGTAAATTATATTTTTCAGTATATTAAAACGTCTAATAACACAGACAGCAAAACAAGCTCTTTTAGAAGCAGAATGTGAAGCCAGTCAGAAACAAGCTAAACAGGCCAGTGCTGCTGCACAGAGATTACTAGACCAGGCTGATAATACTTCTAATAAGGTAAGTCTGAATCGATTTTTCCAATAAAGCATTATAAGTCAGAAGTAGATCATTGTGAAGCACAAACTCTGATAAAAGTAAATCAAAATTCTAATGCAATTCGTTTGTAACGATAATTTTCATTGTTCATTGACAAACATTTTGAAGGGGTAAATTCCACGTTCTACCAGTCAGTAACTAAGAAAGCCCCCATTTTGGATTCTGATTTTTTGTGTATGTAATTTCTCACAAAAAAAATATGAAAGTCACATTTTGAGCCTCAAAATATTCTTTTGTCAACTTTGAAACCATTCTGAAGCGTACGAAAGGTAAACAAAGGCCTAGTGTTTATGCTTGACATTGTGATAATACATACATGTATGATGTCACATTGTTTAGTTGATAAAGACAATGCAACAGTTTCGCTGACTTTTTCATTTATGTCATTTTTCGCCAAAACATTTATTATGTGATATTTATTTTAATATGCTGCATTAGAATGAAGATACCTGTATTGTATTTTAAGCTTGGCCTTTGTAAATTTGTTTTACTGTCGCAAATATCCGTTTACCTAGGTCCGCTACCCGTCGCTAGGTAAACTCAATTTGCGACAGTAAAATCTACGTTTTACGAAGGCCAAGCTTAAAATACAATACAGTTATCTCCTAAATGCTGCAGCAAAAATATATACAATACAATGTCATTGTCAGAATACTATCATTATTTTTTTTTAGCCTTAGAATCTAAGCTGCAGCTAAAAATGGCTACCATTATAGTTATTAAAATAAATACCCTATAATAAAACCTATTTTTACATCCCTAAACTCCAGATTTAGAAGAAAAAAATCAATGCATGTATTATACATTGCACGATATATCACTTTGTTTCAATATTTGGTTTATAAAGACAACATGAAAAGTGCTAACTGCAGTAATTTAAATCATTGGCTGGTAACATTCCTGTTATGATGACAAATGTTAGTGAAATTTGAAGTTGTAGTTGCTACTTAATAAAAGGCTTAATTCTTGTCTAATTTTAAATATCATATATGTTGACCTCCAAATGGGTTGCTGCAGTTTCTATTATGATTATATTGTTGCGTTCCCATCAGGCCCGTAGCCAGGAATTTCCAAGGGGGGGGTTCGTTGGACTCACAAACTCGACTTTAACAGTCACAATTCGAACAGAACATTGACTTTAATAGTGCTTATTTGTTTGCTGAACCCCCCTGGCTACGGGTATGCACATAGTAATCTGAATTATGCTATCTGTGATTATAGTTGTTATTTATATCTTCAACAGAAAAAAGAGGATGGTGATGTTACAGAAGAAAAGAGTGTAGCTCAACAACTAGATAAAACAAAGGAGGATCTCGTGAAGACTAAAATGGGTAAGTCTACCTCATAAACTTAGAAAATAAAAGACGGATCATCATCAGATCTTTAGATGACATCAATGATTAAATTAATTTAAATAAACAAATTAAAAAAATGGTGGGTCTTGTGAAAACTGTAAAGTTGTGAATCAAATTTTATTCTGGACGCAGTTGAATTTGAATACTTTCTAATTGTTTGGCGGCAGATCTCCAAAGTAACAATAGGATTTAGACTTTAAACTTAAAAAGGGTGCATATATTTACAAATTTATCATTTCGGCATTAAAATCTAGTGTCATTTGCTTGTTTTAATTTTCAGATTTAAAGAAAGCAGTAAGTGATTTAGAAGCTGTACGCAAACAAGCAGAAGGCACAAATAGAGAATATGACAGATTGATGAAGGAACACACAAAATTACAGGTACGTTAACATTGTTTTCTGCTCTTTGGTGGGTTGTTGTCTCTTGTACACATGTAAATATGTAGCACTTACAAACAGAAAAATTACAGGGTAAACTTTATTTTAGGTTGATTAAATTGATTATATAACTGTTTTCTCACTTATAAGTTTTTATTGCCCCTATTTTACCATATTGCCCCTATTCTACCATGCTAGAAACAATGTAAATGGTTATAATTGACCATTGATGGTTGACATTTGATCAGCAGCAGTAGGGACCCTGTGGTAGTAAAATAGATTTATATTTACAAACTTGCTTCCCCACTACACATGTTACAAGAAAAACCTTTATCAGGAATGCTTTGGACAAACAATTTCTAAAACAAAATTTAATCAATGCATCTTCATGAAGTTGATATAAATATAAATAGTTGAAGAATTGATACTTTAAAGTGAAACATTGCAAGAAGTCATAATTTAGTATCATTAAATATAAAGATGTTTCAGCATTTAAACAACAAACTGGATATATAATTTAATATATATTCTTTGTCTATCATTTTACAGCAAACAGCAGGGGAAACCAGCAGTAAAAAAGAATAAGGGATTCTGAAAGAAAGCTAAGATGGGAAAAGGATACTTATATTGTAATGCTCTGTGCATAGTAAAAAAATGTAATTTATTCTGTTACTTTTTGTATAATGGTCAATATTTGGAATGCAATTTATAATTTTTTGTAGCTTTTATCCGTAACAAAAATTTTGTTTTGTTATCATGGGATCAACTTCAAAATTCTAAGTAAAGTAAGCTCAATGTGCCAATTCTTAGTTTACTGAGATATTATACTTTATCAATGACAATGTTGTTATCCTTTCATGTATATAAAATCATGGACAAGAGGTTCCATGAATGTTTATTTTCCATGTCAACAGGATTTGACTTTTATCCAATTTCTCTCATAACAGTTTTGATTTTAGTCCATTCATACTTATTCAAATTTGCTTATCAATGCAAACAAGAACAATTTTTGGTCAAATTCTGGAAAATTAGAAAATTCTCTTGAAATAAATTTTTAAATTTTAGCAGTTGAATTTTTGTTAAGGTGATATATGGCCTCAAAAGAATGCCAAGATAAGAATTACATAAAGATACAATAGAAAAGATTAAGTCATCTAAGAAGTTAGTTGATACTTTGTTTCTGTTGTAAATAAGGTAAATAGATGATATGAAATGAAATAATTTTCAATTAAAGAGATATGAATTGCTTGCGTCTAATTTATTATTGGGGGAAAAGGGTCCAATGACTGCCAAGACTATCATATTAAAAGTTATTTAAAACATTCAGGGAAAAAACCTGTAAATATTGAAGTATTCATGTTCCGTCTTCTTTAGCTTGGTCCTTTGTTTGTGTCTTGTAAATAGTTTTATTTATTCAATAAATTTAACATGTAGGATTTTACATTGTAGTTATCTATAGCATTCCATAAATCCCTTCAATATTGGTTCTTTTGCTTCAGAATCTAAAGGAATAAGGATGATATCATTGTGCATTTAAAAAAAAAAAAAGAATCATGTCATGCTATTTCATAGACAAATCCAGAGGGACCCAGCTTTTGTGGGGAAAATTTGGTTATTTATATAGGAAATCACGAAGGCATGACTGGAGTGGGCGCCCTCTTAGAGCAGTCAGTGAGTCCCCCTTAGGAAAATTTATGGATCAGTTACTTTTTTTGCTAAATTTATATGTTATCACAATTGCCAACTTTGTTGCTGTGTTGAAATGTTTATCTAAAATAAAAATCTGATGTTTTATGAATCAATGTTGCTATTGTATATGTTATAATTTATTTTCATTACATTTAAGGGTATTTGCTTGGTTATTTAAATATGAATGACACTACTATTGGTGGTAAACTATTCATGGTTTTTATTAATAAACCTTTATTATATCTACAAGATTTAATAGACAAAAACTTAACTTTATTGATTTCTATTTATTTATGTTGTAACATGAGTTCAAGTAGAAAAATTATACTCCAAAATAATAGAATATTAATTTATTAACAAACTAAAAGGGTATAAATTGTGAATGTTAAGTAAACTTCAAAAGAAGTGCCAACCAATTCATCCCGTTAGTAGTAGTTTAGTGGAATAGTGTTTACATTCAAGAATTAGGATTGATAGGAAAGTTTGTAAAATTATTTGAGAGCTGAATGTTTGTATTGTTATTGCAGATATTTTTAGATTTAAATATATTTAAATATGTAATAAGTTGTAGGTGTATAACAATTTGTGTGCATTAAACCATTTCTTCACAACATTTTGAGTTCTGTTTTATATAATAACATATTTATATTTTTGCAATGATCAACAAAACAAGCCTTATGACATGTTAACAGTGGGAAATTTAGAGAGAAATTATAATTATGAAGACCTTTATAACAAGCAAATAATGTTTTGAAGCCATCTTAATACCAAATGTTTAGAATGCCAAAAAAATACAATATGTTGACAAAATATCACATGACTGAGGGACAGTTAAAACTGAAAGAGTCTGATTATATTGTATAGAATAAAATTGAAAATGGAAACAGGGAAGTTTGTCAGGGGCGGATGCAGGAATTTTCGAAAGGGGGGTGCTAACCCAGGGCAAAGCAGGGCAAAGGGGGTGTGCAAAACATATGTCCCGATACAAATGCATTGATCGGCAAAAATAAAGGGGGGGTGCGCACCCCCGGAACCCCCCCCCTGGATCCGCCACTGTTTGTCTTTAAAAGTGTTGAAATTATCACTAACATAGCTAGACATAAACAGAAGTAGATGTTTACTTTTACTTTTTCAAAAAAATAGAATAGGAGGGAGTCAATTTTGTAGGTCTTGCAGACGCTGGAATGTTCTGATATCAAGCCATACTTTCATGTTGCAAATAAAATTCTAAGATGAAAATGAAGAGGACAAGGTTCACTTATTGCACAAATTGACCTAAAATAGTAACTTTATCATAATACACATAAATGGTCTTAATTTGGTTCATAAATGGGTCTATATCAAAAGCCTTAATGCTAATTATATAAGTTCTTTCCATAGAAGTACATAATATTCTCCTAAGTAAGCCCATTTTGGACATTTTGTCAAAATATGATGATTTTGTGCAATTTTCAGACCTAAAAGCTTGAAAAAAACCTTGGCCACCCCCTTCAATCCAAAATGTTTTGTAACCAAAAGATTCCAATATTGATATATAATTCATCCACCTAAAAACTTTTTGGATAGTGGTTGGCAGCCATTGTAAATTGTGCCAAAAACAATTAAAATTATTGAAAAAAAATTACCAACATTTACTTTAAAATACAAATGCTATTTATTTAAGGGGTCATAGCTTCATAAATTTTAAAGGAAGGTGCAAAAAAAATATGTATTAGTGTTAATAGTATTATCACAAGTATTTCTATGTGAAATTTGTTATTTTTGGCCCGATTTAAAAAAAAACATAAAAAATCTAGGGAACATTTAAACCCTTTGTGAACCTTCTCCTTTCTGTTTGTATTGGTGAATGCTTGCTAAGAAATTCATTACACTCAGTCTGAAAGTTTGTCCACATGGTTTTGTACACATTTTAATTATTAAACAAATAGTTCACTTAATTTCCTTAAAAATCAACATAGTTCTTTCATACCATGTTTTTTGCTTAGATTGGCGACAATCATTGTGAGGATATCTACTTTGAAAATGTCCAATGGCCCTGCCTGCCAAACCAAAATGGATGACATAGCTAAAAATAGAACATAGCATTTTAGGCTTATAACTCTGACTCTAAAGCATTTAGAGCAAGTCTGACACGTATTAAAAATTTACATCAGGTTAAGATCTATTTGCTCAGAAATTTTAAACTATATCAGACAACCTGTGTCTTCTTTAAAAAATGTGTACGATGACCCTGCCTGCCAACCAACATGGCCTATGACTGTTTTTAGGGGCCCGTTTTTAGGAGTGATTGCTCATCCCCTTAAATTAGGAAGTTATTTTTCACCCTCTTTTCTTTTTTGTGGAAAACTAGAGAAGAACAGACTAATACATGATAAAAAAAAAGATTTTTGTCTACACTTTTGGAGTGTCCTTTGTTGAATATACACATAGACCAAGGTGAGCAAAACCGGCTCTTAAGAGCCTCTAGCTTTTACCATTTTGCTATCTGTCGTTGTCATCACCGTCCAGTGTAAACTATTTACAGCAGATTTCAACAAGTGTGTAGCTAAAGGTTGAATATTTGGTTAGCTTCCTTGCTAGCTCAACCATGAAATCATTATTAGGTAAGTAACATCCAGTGTTTGGTTAGAGTCAATAAATAAGCAAAAACCCAATAGAATTAAGAGACAGAATATAAACATTATAAAACTAGTTTTCAAGTTAGTTAAAAAATAAGTTTTCAATCTAAATTTGAAAATAAGTGATAATTATAAATTACTTCACAAGCATATCGTAGGTGTGTTTGATTTGCCAATTTCAAATTTTTAACTACCGGCAAACAAAATGGTCACAACAACCGTGCATGATATTAAGTAGTTTGATAAAAAAAAAATCTGTGAATATAGAATATTTTAGTTCAAAAAAAACTATGCATATATATGAAGAAAAGGCACCAATAGCATAACAATGTTTCATGCATGGTGAATAGTTGAATACACCAAAAGACACTAATTAACTAAACTGCCTATTCAGTGTGAATATAAAAAAAAATAATGTTACTCCGCTTCTGAATTATTTATTGTGGTAAAAAGATTTTAAATTCAATGACAAGACTATAAGAAATGAATCTTCATTTGCAAAGTAGTTTAGGTAAACCTTTGTATGAAACACACATATTATAAATAATAAACAGGCCATTGATATGATTGTTTTCATTTAATGATGAAATGGTGCTTTGCTCCTCTCGATTTTAAGGCAATAATCATTTAATGGGTGAGCTAGCAAGGAAGCTAACCAAAGATTCTACTTTTAGCTACACACTCGTTGGAATCTGCTGTAAAACATGTTCTGAGTCTCCTCTGAGACTACTGAACAAATTGCAACCAACCTTATGCTGAATGTTTCATAGACAATCTAGTATACAGTTAGTGTTTCATTGACATTTTCGCCAAAAAAATGGCCACCATAGCTACAAAAAAAATTTGGGGTAAAATGCAGTTCTTGGCTTATTTCTTAAAAAACTAAGCATGCAGAGCAAATCTGACTTGTGTTTGTTGACCCATTAAGGAGTTATTATTACAAGTAACATCTACAAATAAATCAATTATCAAATTGCCAATTGACCCATTAGACAATTTGTTCATAGGAGAAGTCTATTTAAAATATAAAAAAAATGTTTGTTCTTATGTCGTACTGTAGCACCACAGTCCCGTGTTAAAGACAGGGTTTGGATGCAGTACATAAATTTATTCCTTCTTGCACAACTCAAAATTCAATCATTTTAGTGCAGAGGCGGATCTAGAGGGGGAGTAGAGGGCTATGAGTGACTAGTGCGTCGAATAAAACGTCGCTCAGTCATTTTGAAATTCAGATTACAGTAACACATTGCTTAGGCTGAGGATGACACTCATGACACATTCAAAGCGACACATGATTGAGCAAGAACTTATTGATTTCTTTTTCACTATTCTACCCAACAGAAAGTAATAAGTACTATACTGTATAGACTATTACACGCTCAGGAAAAAAAATTCCACAGCAATATCATTTACCTACGAAAACATGTTAAACCCCAAACTCCCCAGCCTATTTTAAAATAACATAGCTGAATAATGATCCCCAGTCAGTATAAGCCTTAGATATATTTAAAGTCTTAAGGTACGAACCATTTGATTTGAGGAGACAGTCTGAGATATTTGAGTGACAAAAATTGACTCTGATTTTTGCCTTAAACAAAAATTTGGGCTGTATCTTGATTGAAAACAATAATCTTGTCCATTGTTTTTGCTATTAGAAACGAAAATTTCCAACAGAATTATTCATCATTAAATGAACATAATGAATAAAAACGGGAATATTTTTTTTGTGGCAGGGGTTTGCATGTCTGACAGGATTGTATTTTTCGACGAGCTGATATATTAAATACTTTGTTCAAGACCAGACTGCAACCTGCCTGCTGGTTTGGCCTTTATGTCTCCATTTGCCGACCGTCATTCATAAATTCGTTGTCATTTCAGCTCATTCGTAGCCTTTGGTTGATTTGGAACCCCTCACTTCCCTTAGTTTTGTTGGTTGAAACATATCAACCAAACATTTGGAAAACAATTGTTTGTTTGTCTTTTTTACCTTGTCGGTCGTATTTTAAATTTCATTGAATACCCCGGCATATATCTTGTTTACAACAAGAAATCTGTTCGATTATGATAACTTAACTTAAAACAAAACGACGAGAAAATTTCCGTGTCTTTTTTTTTTTACTGACAATTTAAGTCCCACATCAAATTTATCAGTACATAGCTTTGGATCCATACTATCATTTTTTATAGAAAATTAATATAGAGAATACAGCATCGAAAATGTCCAACCCTTACACTTTACAGCAACTACAAAATATACATGCCCCACCCCCAGGAACCGTTTAAAAGGTGCATATTACACTCATTTGATGTTTTTATCCCAAAAAAGGTCCCAAAATTTATTCGCCCCGCTCCGCCCGGAGATCTTAAAAAAATTCGCCCCCCCCCTTTTCCAAAATTCTGGATCCGCCTTTGTAGTGATCATTTGTTGCTGTTTCATATTTGCTTTTCGTTTATTCATTTTATCTAACCTTTTCGGCCCAATTGCCACGCAATACTCTCAGAATACTGGATACTATCCACACTGGTTTGTGTCCACACTTATTAATGATACAGTAAAAACGTAAAAACAAAGGAAAAAATTCGGATGAAATTAAAAAAAAAAGATGAGCGATTCAGGCTTTTGAAAGCCTCTTGTTTAAAATGGGAGTACGTTGTCTCAAGGGGCAACACATGTCTCGTCTTTTTTTTTTTTACCAAGTATTTAGTAGATTAATTATTGCTGAACGCCTCAGTCTCACATTCTGGATTTAGAGTCAGCCGTCCTTCATTGCAGCACTCTCGATTTAAATTTGTCAAAAGTCGGATTCTCTGATATTATGTAATTTTAAAAAGTCAAATCACAACAATTCCGAACGCCGAGGAAAATTCAAAACGGAAATTCCCTACTCAAAAGCTTAAACACATCAAACGAATGGATAACAAATGTCATATTCCTGACTTGGTACAAGAATTTTGTTATGTAAGATGAGAATGTTAACAAACAAAACAAGAGGCTCTCAAGAGCCTGAATCGCTCACCTTAAATTTTTTGCTTAAATCTTCCATCAATGATTATTTTGGGTTTTCAATTTATATAAATGGTTCTTCGATTCTGTCATATCTTCTTCAAAAGCAAAAACAAGAGTGGACACACTGAAATGTCTCGTCTGTCTCGTATTCATAATATAATTTATGATGAAAGTATAAAAAAACATTGTATACCCCAAGCATTACATTATTGCTGTTTACAGTTTATCTAAATCTATAATAATATTCAAGATAATAACCAAAAACAGCAAAATTTCCTTAAAATTACCAATTCAGGGGCGGCAACCCAACAACGGGTTGTCCGATTCATCTGAAAATTTCAGGGCAGATAGATCTTGACCTGATAAACAATTTTACCCCTGTCAGATTTGCTCTAAATGCTTTGGTTTTTGAGTTATAAGCTAAAAACTGCATTTTACCCCTATGTTCTATTTTTAGCCATGGCGGCCATCTTGGTTGGTTAGCCGGGTCACCAGACACAATTTTTAAACTAGATACCCAAATAATGATTTTGGCCATGTTTGGTTAAATTTGGCCCAGTAGTTTCAGAGGAGAAGATTTTTGTAAAAGATAACTAAGATTTACGGAAAATGGTTAAAAATTGACTATAAAGGGCCATAACTCCTAAAGGGGTCAACTGACCATTTTGGTCATGTTGACTTATTTGTAAATCTTACTTTGCTGAACATTTTTGCTGTTTACAGTTTATCTCTGTCTATAATAATATTCATGATAATAACCAAAAACAGCAAAATTTCCATAAAATAACCAATTCAGAGGCAGCAACCTAACAATCGGTTGTCTGATTCATCTGAAAATTTCAGGGCAGATAGATCTTGACCTGATAAACCATTTTACCTCGTTAGATTTGCTCTAAATGCTTTGGTTTTTGAGTTATAAGCCAAAAACTGATTTTACCCCTATGTTCTATTTTTAGCCATGGTGGCCATCTTGGTTGGTTGGCCAGGTCACCGGACAAAATTTTTAAACTAGTTACCCCAATGATGATTGTTGCCAAGTTTGGTTCAATTTGGCCCAGTAGTTTCAGAGGAGAAGATTTTTGTAAAAGATAACTAAGATTTACGGGAAATGGTTAAAAATTGACTATAAAGGGACATAACTCCTAAAGGGATCAACTGACCATTTCGGTCATGTTGACTTATTTGTAAATCTTACTTTGCTGAACATTTTTGCTGTTTACAGTTTATCTCTATCTATAATATTATTCATGATAATAACCAAAAACAGCAAAATTTCCTTAAAATTACCAATTCAGGGGCAGCAACCTAACAACGGGTTGTCCGATTCATCTGAAAATTTCAGGGCAGATAGATCTTGACCTGATAAACCATTTTACCCTCATGTCAGATTTGCTCTAAATGCTTTGGTTTTTGAGTTATAAGCTAAAAACTGCATTTTACCCCTATGTTCTATTTTTAGCCATGGCGGCCATGTTTTTTTGATGAAATGGGAATTAAAACACAAACTTTATTCTAGATACCCTAGGAATCAATCAAATGAAGTTTGGTTTGAATTGGTTCAGTAGTTTCAGAGGAGAAGATCTTTGAAATAGTGTACGACGGACGGACGACGACGGACGGACGACGACGGACGCCAAGTGATGGCAAAAGCTCACATTTCCTTTTGGAAAGGTGAGCTAAAAAGCGCAAGACAACTATCAGATATCATTCAAGAATCGTACTCGATAATATTCTCAAAATGCCAGTTATTTTGACTTATTCATTTTTTGTACTAAAAGTCAGAAAAGGGGAATGTTCGATACTTACAAAACCGGTAGTCAAACTTCTTTTGCTTCTCACTTGCTCTATAATCACTGTGCTTAAACGGCTGTGGGTAAGTTACCCACAGCCCAAGATGGAGCCGCCTTGCGTCGGTTAGGGACTTCTCTTCTATAGAATAACAATCCCATGGATACATCAATTAAACCACTGAATTAAAAAGTTGTATTAATCGTTAAGGGAAACCCCTAAACTTAACAGGTGATTAAATTCTACAAAATAAACGATCACAGCACGATTTGAAAAAACGATTAGGCTGTCCGTAACTTAAAAACAACTTGTCCGTAACTTTTTCATCATACCAATAGGAATGTCCGTAACTTTGATAGATAGATCATCATTCATTGTGTTTAACTTTATAATTTTTTACGGTTCAGCGTTGGTTTCATTTGTTTCAGGTAGCTCAACAATTTAAAGTTGAACGTCAAATTTGAAGTATATGGAATTATACATGCATATTCCAGAATAGAGGGGGCATCGTTATAGGGAACGACCATTTAACTTCAAATTAAGAAAGGGGGGGGGGTATGTTTATTTCCCAAAAAAGATATTCTGATCCCCAATTTTATGAAGAAAAAATATTGTGCAATGGAGCCAAGCAGATGATAAAAAACGAATATTTTGTATATAGAATTCCCCATACCTCATAGTGTTAGAGTGTGGGAGAAAAATAATTTGATTGATAGCGTCGAAGAACTAAAAAAATGTTCGCACTTTGCACGAAAAAACGGAGCCTTGGCTCACAGCGAACAGCAAGCTATAAAGGGCCCCAAAAATTACTTGTGTAAAAACATTCTAACAGTCTAATCTATATGAGAAACGAGAAACATTTAATATTACCACACCAGCAAACGACAATATGACGGGTTACATCAGGTTCATGACTTATGACATCGCAGTTTTGTTTTGCTTTTGTAAGATCTGCATAACAAGCAGCATTTACTGTTGCATGACACAAGCCAGTACATTCATCTACTAGTATCCTTTTGAAGTTTTAAATCTATAAAAGTTGCAATGTAAAATATTTGTTTTGTTTTTTTATCCTCCTATATTAATTCTATATTTGGAGTAACCCTCTTTAATGTCCTTAATGCTAATCCGTTTTTCGAGTTGCAGAAAAAACCATTTATTAATATAAATAGCCAAGGCGAAGAATTTTATACAAATCCTTGGGCAAGGTGTCAAAAAATGAAGCGTTTGTAATTTTTATGCAGTCTTGATTTTTTCTGTAAATAATGAGTGTTTCAAACTATTTTTGCAAAGCCTCCAATGTCTCCAATGTTTAAGACAATTCAAAATTGAAAAATACGGTTTGCTTTTAAGTTTTACTTAGTCAAAATTTAGATTTTCAAAATGTCGAAAATACGAGAATTAAAAATGTGATTTTTTTAGTAAAGCGATATCGAAAAATAAAAGGGTATATTAAGGAGACTTGAAATTGAAAAAAGTTCAACATTAGTTACATATTATAGACATATAGAAACTATATATGATATATTAGCAAAATGATATTCTACAGATAAGCATTCATTATACAATAGATCGTTAATAAATGTATCATACAGAAATTTAAGACATGGACTTTTTTCTCCAGATTTTAAGGCTTCACAAAGCGCATATACAAATACAAAACAACTTTTGAAATGAAAAAACATGTCTTCAAAATGCAAATAAGAATAATTTTTAGTATCGGCAATGGGAAGATAATAAAAAATGAAAAAGAGAAAATATGATTTGTCATACAGTACAGCAGAAGTCGGGGTGGGGGAGAGTAAAATTAGGAATATGCTGGAAATACTATTCGGATGTTCCGATTTTCGTTCGGAAGTAAGGGGAAGGTAAGTGAGAGTAGGGTGGGGAAGTGAGAGTCGGAGAGGAAAATGGGCGTAAGAAAGGGAATAGGGGGTAGGGGTAGGAGTGTGAATCAGAGACCCCGGTTTCACCCCGTCATCTATATCTGAACTTACACAGTTTGTCAGTTTATTTATTAAAGTCTGAAATACTGCAGGAATTTCGAAGTGAACTATATATTTGTAAAGTTATAGTTTACATCACATAGATGTAATTAAAAGTTTGTATTTTTTATCAGTTTCATTGTACTCGTTTTTATTATTGTATGCAATCCATTATCAGGGGAAATATGCTTTTGAAATACATTATATCTAATAATAAAAAAAAAAAAAAAGACAGTAAGCATCATATTTCATGTATGTTTTTAGGCTTAAAAAAGAAAAAAATCAGAATAATTTAATTTTACAAAATGCTATAATTGGTGTAGATGTGAACAATGTTTTCCATCTTTAGTGGCTGGTATTATTTTATGTAAATTTGTCTTTGCGGTCGTCGAAAACTCTCTATTTACTTACTTACTTACTTACTTACTTACTTACTTACTTACTTACTTACTTACTTATACTTACTCACTTAGACACACTCGCCACGACACTTTCATCTTTCCGCACTTCTACCTGTATACGTAACGCTATAACATAACAATAGGTATCTAATGACAACGTTACTTCCTAAACAAAGAAGATAAGCGAAGCAGCAGCAACAAGATGCCACGCTTCAGTTTTAGCTCGTATGTCTCAAAAAAAGTGTTAAATGGCGTTAGTTCTTTAAATAATACAGATTTAGACCTGAGAGATGTCTTGAAGAAGCAGGAAACCGAAGAAAGTCAACTTATTCTTTCAATTGCGTCAACTAGCATTGACAAGCAACAGTCACTATCGGAAACATGCGATTTCAAAGATTTTGACGAGGTTTCAGCTGATCCAGAATATATGAAATTTAAAGGGCTCGATGATAAGGAAAACACAGATCAACTTTCTATAGAACAATCTGAACATGCTGAAAGTGAAACAGATAGCACCATTTTTGGTCCGGAATCAAGCTGTGCAGATCCAGATGATAACATTGATGGGTTATCGGAGCAACATGCATGTCCATTCTTATTCACTGGATCTGATCATTCTATAGAATGTAACCAATCGGCTGTAAATCCTCCAAGTCAAACCGAAAAAGTGGAAACACGAAATCCAGAAGAAGAAGAAAAGACACGTACACTTAAGATGTATATTGTAGATAAAACAGAAAGTCAAGGTAATATATATATGTAATGTGCAATAACATTTATGTCATCTTTGTCCGGTTCCTTATCTAAATCTATCTAAAAGAGTCTACAAGCAGTTTTTAACTTGTTTTAAAGTATTTATTTTTTTCAGTCTCATAAATTCGTAAACCCCATCTTCTTTCATTCATACAAAAAGTATCACCTTTTTTTTTATATCATCTCAACCCTTTTCGCCTTTACATGAATGTCAGTGGAATTAGATGCATTATAATTTCTTTAATATACAATACATTGTCGGAAAATAAAATTTTGAAATATTTTGTGTAAAAACAATTAATCTTGAATTTGAAGTATACGACGTAAATTCCACAGATCTGTTGTCTTTATTAACGTCATGAATAAATATCTACGGAAACACATTGTTAACGTCATAAACAATATGTATAGTGTACTCATTCCAAACTGAAAGGCCTTTCAGACAAATGGTTTGGTCCAGTAAAATTTCACTAGTTACTCGATCAAATGACCAGTGTAGATTTAAGAACTTATTTATAACTCAATTTTGATCCAGATTCAGGATTCAAAACCTTTGTCCTTTAATCGTGCATGCAACTTAAGAAATACTTTTTTTAATTTAAAAAGAAGACTCGGTTTAATTTCCTCTTATATCAGCCGAACACATAATTATATTCAAGAACGATGAACTTCCGGTAGTTAAACAAATAAAACTGATGACTTTGAGTCTGATTAAAATAGATTTTGTTCATTAACTCATTGGTTTTCTCGTCTAAACTGTTTTACATTTTACTACGTAGGGACGTTTTATCACTTGGTTTAATGTGGTATGGATTTTTTCATTGTTGAAGGTCATACGACCATCTTTAGTTGCAAATGTCTTCGACCTTTGGTGCATGATTGAAAGTTGTCATTTTTTTTATTTATGAAATGCACATTTATACCCCTAGGGATTGAAGGCATATACAAACAATACAATACAATATACACAATGGGAAAATTAAAAAATATTAAACATCATATATAAAGTGGTAAAACAGTAATATTTATGTAGGCGTTGTGTCCACTCCCCTGGAGGTGACTTTTTAATGAACGGAACAGTAAGCTGAATAATATTAAATGAAGATAGAATTAATTGTAATCCTATATCTGCTTCAGACAATTTAAAGTATTCTGGACATATATTATTTATATCTTTTTGAAGCTGATTACGTAAAGATTTATTAATTTTTACATTTTAAGAAAAGGTAGGTTTCATCTTCAACCACATTTATATTACAATGTTTACATATTCTATTTTCTCTTTGAGTCATTGACAATCATAACACATCTCTCATCCGTAAGTAAAATTGCGGATTGAAATGGGGAATGCATAAAAGAGACAACACCCCTAAGGACAGAAAACAGCCGAAGGCCATTAATATGTATTTAACACAGCGAGAAAATGACGCAGCCGGTGGCGGGCTTACACTGACCCTAAACAAAATATAAACTATTTCCGTGATTTCAAATGGACGTCACACTAAATAATTGGAAACATGGAAATTTTTTCCTCATAAGGTTAAAACCGTTTTATAGAAGAAAAAAAATCAAATCAATGTTTTTTTTGAAAAAAAAAAAATATAGTATTACAGAAATAAATGGTTACAAAACACTAAAACTTTCCGGCTACACCAGGAATAGATGAATTATAACTAGCCGGTATTTTGCAAAACTTTTATGAATTTTTTGGCATCAATGATCTTCAACTTCATCTTTAGTTGGCCGTATAAACTTTGTTATTTGAGCTTCACTGGTGAGTCGTTTGTAGCTGGCGAAAAAAATGAAGCCAGTGTAACTATGATGATTTTATTTGTATTGATTTTCAAATATTTACAGAGTTAGTTCCTGCAACTCAATCTACTGTTCCCAATTTGAACGAGCTAACCAAGCATGCTACGGCTCTAATGTTTACCGATGAGGACAATTATCTTCACCCAGTAAGAAATACCAAAGATGTCAACAACCTCATCCCTGTTGCTAAAGGAGAAGCAATATCTCCTTTCCCAGACGAAGTGGAAGATTCATTAAAGCGCCTACAGAAAATACCAATGTACCAAATAACACATTTTGCGCATCTTGGAGACTACATGCGTCATCTTCAGGCAAATGAAAGGATATGTGATGTATTGGTCTTCATCGGCACTAATAAATATTCTGCTCATCGCATTTCTTTGGCATGTTTCAGTGACTTTTTCGCCGATATGTTTTATACTAGAGGCGAAAAACAACGTGTTCCACTTACAATTAGACTAAAAGGTATCAAACCAAGAGCATTTGAACTTTTACTCAACTTCATTTACACTGGAATGTTGAATGTCACACCAGAGGTCATTGGTGATTTGATGACAATGGCAAAAAATCTCGGAATTACAATGATAAAAAACCGTATAATTGATTTTCTAGAATGTCTACCATTAGCTCAAGCACTGAGCATCATCATAAAGCATAAAGTACTGTTTGGAATGCTGTATGAAAGAGCAGTCAAGGCTGTCTGTGACAATTTCATTACATTCAGACATGAAGAAGTAGTCCAAGAACTAGATATTGAAACATTGATAGTCATTTTGAGCAGTGATAATCTTAAAATTGACACGGAACTAGAAGTCTTTAGAACTGCAGTACGCTGGATGGCAAACAACACAGAGGAGAGAAGGAAGGACCTTATGAGGCTGATGCAGTGTGTTCGTTTTGGTAACATGACCCAATTGGAGATTTCACAGTGTAACGAATTTACCGATTTGTTGAAAGACAGCAAATTGTGTAAACAAATCTTACTGGAAGCCAACTGGTAGGTTTTTAATTTAAGTAGTGTAATTTAGATCCAAATACGCGACATACACATTTGCATTTGTATTTACAACAAAAAAAGCAAATTAAATATGTTTTCATTTTATAGACTATAATCAGATAATGGTACTGTAAGCCAACACTGAATAGTTATATATGTCATTCTTTGACAGACAGATTTTACAAGAAACTAATCCTTATTACAGTCCTTTGTTTCATACATTTTTGCAGCACCCGAATACGGTTTGCGTCAATGTGACACACAAAATTTCAAAACTTGGTGTAAGGATGTATCCCATGGAGCCAAAACAATGTTCGGGGAAAATGGTTCACCGTTTGATCTATCGGTCATGGTGGTATACTGTATAAGTGTTTTATAAAGCCAACATATATAAAGGAACCAGGCAAACTTTATGAATTATTATATGATATAACATGATATGATATATAACCGTATATAAACTATGCTTTTGCAGGATCGTTACAGTCAAAATGTTACATAAAGATGATCCATTTCACCTTACTACCCAGAAACAACGTACACCATTACAGAATTAGGTAAGTGTAACTTACAAAAGACTTACACTTCATAATTGTGTATTGTCCTGTAAATAATTCTATAGCAATACACAACTTGGTAGCTTTGGAACTCAATATGAACAAACGTAGATGCTGGTAGTACGCCAATAAGATAACAACCGTGTTTGTTTATTACTGAATCAGAAGTTTGATAAAATGTATACGAACGCATTGACATTAACAAAGAATTAACCAGAAATATTGAATGAAATATATCCTCAAGTATAATTAAACGTATGATGTCTGTATTATCATGGTAGTTTGACCTGAAGATTTTTTCGGACAGTTATCCCTTGTGTGTCCTTTTCTTACAGGATAAGTTTTAATTTTGAGATTGTTTTTTAGCTTCAATTTCTTTTATTCATAATGCTTGGACTATTATTTTTAAGGTAACGAATATTGCCGATTTTTAATCTTTTTATTCGTATTTTTCAGGATTCAACACCAGGAATGGATATATATATATAGAATACAACGAAGTCACCTGAAATAATTTTAAAGCTAATGAACGCATATAAACATTATAAGATACACATTTTTGAAGCAATACCAATGTTCATTACCAAACCAAAAATCGACAAAAGCTCCGGAAAATTAAACCCAAAGCAGCATTCCATGCACTATTGAACAATGTTCTCTACATATTCGCAACAATAAAATTGTCAGAACCATGCAAAAATGCTTTGATATTCATTGTATAAGTATAAACGTATTTAGATTTCCGTGACCTCTCGGTGTTGCTGTGTTGGTTGGTTCAAGGGCTACATTATGACATTAAATTTACCAATCTTCGTGAATTAACAGCAATTCATTAACCCCTTCCAGCTTAAATATGTTCGAAATGCTGAGTTTTTATTTTTCTATGTTGTGTTTGTACAAATACTGTTGTTTGTCTTTTGGTCATTTCTCGTTTTTTGCCAAAGTAGTGCTATAGTTTGTTTTTTTGTCCAAAGTAGTGCTATAAAATTGAGAATGGAAATGGGGAATGTGTCAAAGAGACAACAACCCGCCCAAATAAAAAACAACAGCAGAGGGTCACCAACAGGTCTTCAATGTAGCGAGAAATTCCCGCACCCGGAGGCGTCCTTCAGCTGGCCCCTAAACAAATATATACTAGTCCAGTGATAATGAACGCCATACTAATTTCCAAATTGTACACAAGAAACTAAAATTAAAATAACACAAGACTAACAAAGGCCAGAGGCTCCTGACTTGGGACAGGCGCAAAAATGCGGCGGGGTTAAACATGTTTGTGAGATCTCAACCCTCCCCCTATACCTCTAACCAATGTAGTAAAGTAAACGCATAACAATACGCAAATTAAAATTCAGTTCAACAGAAATCCGAGTCTGATGTCAGAAGATGTAACCAAAGAAAATAAACAAAATGACAATAATACATAAATAACAACAGACTACTAGCAGTTAACTGACATGCCAGCTGACATGTCCAAAGTAGTGCTATAGTTTGTTTTTTTGTCCAAAGTAGTGCTATAGTTTGTTTTCGACTTTTGGAGTTTATCCCTTTGGTATCTTTCGTATCACTTTTTCAATGTAAATATTTCTATAGAGTCAAACAAAGATTTGTATTATGTTTGAAACTCACTCAAATATATAAAAAAATTCATAAGGGTTCCACGGAACCCAGTGTCTCGCCTACTTTTGCTGTTAATTGCAGACTCAACAAAAATGAGGAAAAACATCAATAAAAATTTCCCTATCGATACTGTCTTTTGATTGAAAGAAGCTTCCAAGTTTGGTAAAAAATCCAGGATAGTTTATGAATCTAATAAATGTTTTATAAACTTTAACTGCAGACTGTATGTAATGTTAACTGGAAGAAAAACTAAGTCCATTTATAAGTAAAATACGGAAAAAGTGATTTTTTTTTTTTACAAAATTTACTTCTGAATATGATCTTATGATCAGAAACAAGCTTTTGTCTAAGTTTGGTAGAAATCCAGGATAGTTTAAGAACATTATAAAAATTTTAAAAACTTAAACCACAGAGTGAATGTTTTGTTTCTGGCAAAAAACTAAGTCCATTTATCATGTTTATAAGTAAAATACGGAAAAGTGGAAATTTATTTTCACAAAATTTTCTTCTTGATACTATCTTATGATCATAAACAAGCTTCTGTCCAAGTTTGGTACAAATCAAGGATAGTTTATGAAAGTTATTAAAATTTTAAAAACTTTAACCACAGAGTGAATGTAATGTTTCCTCGCAGAAAAACTAAGTTCATTTATAAGTAAAATACGGAAAAAATGGAATTTTATTTTTACAAAATTTACTTCTGGATACTTTCTTATGATCATAAACAAGCTTCTGTCCAAGTTTGGTAGAAATTCAGTATAGTTTAAGAAAGTTATTAAAATTTCAAAAACTTTAACCACAGAGTGAATATTTGTGGAGTCTCGCTTTTTCGACTAAAGTCGAAGGCTCGACAAAAAGATGTGGTATGAGTGCCAATGAGACAACTCTACATCCAAGTCACAATTTATAGAAGTAAACCATTATAGGTCAAGATACGGTCTTCAACACCGAACAGCAAGCTATAAAGGGCCTAACAAATTAATAGTGTAAAAACATTCAAACGGGAAAACCAACGGTCTAAGCTATATAAAAAAAAACGAGAAACGAGTAACACTTATGAACCACATCAACAAACGGCAACTACTGAACATCAGATTCCTGACCTAGGACCGGTGCAAACAATTGCAGCAGGATTAAACGTTTTAATGGTACCAAACCTTCTCCCTTTTCTGAAACAATAGTATAACATCACAATACAGAAAGATTACATTACACTGTGTCTAAACATGATATTCCATTGATATGAATCTTTCTAATTCTTTGATACAACTTTACCAGCTGTTTCAAAGTAAGCAGGATAACAGCTACAATTTCAGCACATATTGAACTTTTCCCAGAAACAAATTCATAATATAGAACGCAAACTTAGTACCTGTTTTGAGAATGCGGCGTTCAACATCGAATTAAACTTACATAACTATATAAAAAGCTGTAATACATGATGTCTCCAAGGTGGCAAAATTTGGCAGTATTCTAAGAAAAAACTAACTGCCTAATAATTTTACCAAAAAAAAAAAAAAACAATTAAAAAACGAAAACCTCACCATGGTAAACCGAAACAGACGACATATAAGAGACATATATTAAAATGATTATACAGAAGAAAGAAAAAACGAATCCCCTTTCATATATCACTGTTACGGAAATTACCACAACAATAAGATTTTGTTTAATCAAAATTTTTCAGAAGTAGTTTCTTAAACAGTAACATAAAATTGCGTAAGGAGATGTCGACATGTTGTAACGAAAAGGTCACAGTTTCATTACAGAGAAGGCAGACTATATGGATTGAAGTAAATAATTATATTGCAGTTGCATGTATATGCAATAAAAATGTAAATGTTGGGTGTACATAAACGAGACAGAAACCCAACGACACAAATAAACAATAGATATGAGAAGATGTGGAATGAGTGCCAATGAGACAACTCTCCATCCAAGTGACAATATGTCAAAGCAACACACCGAACAGCAAGCCGTATAAAGAGCCAAAAAAAGCATTCCACTGGAGTAAAAACTAAATTTACTTAAATCTTGAAATGATCAATATATGTGCTGTATGTGAAAAGGTTAAAATACTTTAATAATACATTTTCGAACATTCATTTTTCCGTCTTAGTTGTCACGCCGTTAAAAAAGACAATTTATGACTTTAATTTTGTTCGCTTCTGTCACGCAGATTTCTAAATACAGATATACTGTGTTTTGAATATGGAAAGGTTCAAACCTATCTTCTTAGATATGAATCATTATTTTATAGATTTGAACTGTTAAAATAACCATCCTTGTTAGTTTTTCGTAGCATATCAATGTATCCACTTTATTAAGTTGGATGTTTTGGTTTGTTTTTCACGATTTGTTAGGCATACCTGGTCATTTTAATCACTTACCTGCACAAATAAAATACTCTGAGATTTGTACGTTTCTCTATTTGTTTGTCTCGTTGTGTACAAAATTTATTAAATTTCTATAAAACTTACACGCAGTTATAAATGCGTAAGCCATACTGGTTTCAAAAGAAAATGAAGTTTTCAACTGCAAAATTTGTGTCTGTGCTAGTTACATTGCTAAAGGTTGTTGGTTGTACATATAATGTCAGTATAGTAGAAAAAGTAAGCGCCGAGATAGGAACTCGATTGAAAAATCTCGTGGACGCCTCTTTGGAGATTTCAGCGCTTGAAAATATATACGAAGAAAAAACACGGCTTGTGAAGCAGGAATATGACCCGTTCCTTGTTCTCCATAACATTGTTGGAAATATAAGTGACCGACTTGACAATGCAGTGGATATTCTGAAAAGAAACCGGGATTTTATTCAACAGAACTATATCAATGTTACACGCAATACAAATATAAATAGTGCTCAATGTTGCATCTCTAAAAATATCCGTTTTAGTGCCAGATTTAATCTAGTTGAGGGATACAAAACGTGTTTCACGAACGCACTTGTATCATCTTTGGATCTAGATACGTTTTATCAGAAAAACCTAGACAATTCTCTTCTTTTGTTGTGGCAATATTTTGGAGATTCAGACGGAAATTATCATCAGTATCCATGGAAACCGAGACAATCTGTTTGTTCAAGTACAAAACCAAAGGACCATAGATTTCAGTAAGTCAATGAGAATAGAATTAAGTCAGTACGAGCAATGATATGTCCCTATGTCGTTGTACTAGTATTCGAGGCTAACATATGAGTTTACTCTTGTACAGTAGATTAATTTGTCGCACATCTACGCCAAAAACATGTAATGGATTGGTCAAACCTGGGAATCGACAGTATATCTAAGAATATAAAATTGAGACTGATAATTGGGAATGTGTCAAAGAGACAACAACCCGACCAAAGAGCAGAAAACAGCCGAAGGCCACTAATGGTCACCAATACAACGAGAAAATCCCGCACCCGAAGGCGTGCTTCAGCTGGCCCCTAAACAAAATAATATAGTCAATAGATATGTTCCTTGTCAAACAAGAATGGACTGGTCAAGAACCAAGCCGGATATATAAAATAACGTCCGTGTCAATATACGACAACTATCACACAAAGTTCAACAAGTGCAAAAACCCGGCGATACATTTGTTTTGCTTCATTCCACAGTTTCACAGTCCTTGCCGGAAAAGATTATACCAACATTCAAATTAAATAAGGGAAATAGTGGATTATTTTTGTTTAGCTTTTCAGATACATTTACTTTTATCTGAGACTACTATAACATGATAGAAGTCTCAGCTTTCATACAATATATTATAACGGAGACATACATACTCAAAATGAGAATAATTCAAATGTTAATTTCCAGCAGTGAACAAATGCGATATGTCGTACTCATAAGATCATTTTGTTAAAATTATTTTAACCTGTTATAACATTTTTCATAACAAAAAGGGACAGATCATGATACAGTGAAAAATAACGCGTTCTGTTTTGTACGTCACGTAAACACGTAGGCATGTTATGTCTTTTTCATACAAAATGAAAGCATATGATGGAGTCAAATGAGTATACAGTTTACTATTTTATATGAATTGAACACCAAGGCTGTAAATATGACAAAAATGGCAGGAAAAAGTCGGACTTTATCAAATAAGGTATTAAATGAATGAAGTCTGTTTTTTTTTTTATACAAGAGACACTGAGGATTTTCAGTACACGGTAGGAAAAAGAAAAACTATAAAGACAAAACCAGAATTGTTCAATCACAAGCAATTAGTATTATAATTTATTTTGGTATTGTTTGTATGATAAAAGAAAAACTCAAAAATGATTGAAATTATTAATTAGAAAAACAAAACAAAAACGAATTTTGGAAAAAAGGGGGAGGGGAAAATGTCCCATCCCAAAGTACCTTAATATATATGCTCCCCGTATCACATATCAACAACCGCTGAGGATAGAAAACTTGGAATTAATCAGAGGCAGATTTAGGGGGGGGGGGCAGGGGGCCAGGGCCCCCCTTTTTGGGAAAAAATTTGGTTGCTTATATAGGGAATCACTGAAGCGTGACTGGAGCGGGCCCCCTCTTAATAGGTCAGTCAGTGGGTCCCACTTATGAAAATTTCTGGATCCGCCACTGTTAATAGTAAATAAAAGTTATTTGTAGTATAGTTATGTTCGTATGATAAGAAAAAAATCACGAAGATAATGTATTATTATAGAAAAAATAATGTTTTTTTGAGGAAAGGGGGGGGGTAAAAAAAAATTCCCTATCCCCAAGTACACATGTAAAACGCCATTGAAATCTTCATCATTCTTTTTGTATAATATGAAAACCTGGGTACCGTTTCACAAAGCCTTCGTAAGTCTACGTGTCATCGTAAGTCTATGAAAGGCCGTTCATGTCAAAAACCCGATAAAGTAACGCGTTAATATTTAACGCGATAAAATCACATTTAACGCGATAAATGTTGTTTAAACGCGTTAAAATCATTTTTAACGCGTTAATTGATAATTTAACGCGTTAAGCAATTCCCTACAAAAAATGACAGAAAAACTTTCTGCTTTCGCCTTAACTAAGTTTTAAGACGTCAGATTTTACTCGAAACATGATAAATGAAATGGCCGGATGTGTCATATCTTCGTCAATTAACGCGATAATGTTGAGATTAGCAGCACATAACGTAGAAGCTTTTTTTAACGCGTTAAATGCAACTTTAACGCGTAAAAAGAAACTTTAACGCGTTATAAGCATCTTTAACGCGTTAAAAGCAACTTAAACGCGTTAAAATATACTGGAACGCGTTTAAACTATTTTAACGCGTTAAAAGCTACTTTAACGCGTTAAAAGCAACTTTAACGCGTTAAAAGTAAGTTTAACGCGTTAAAAGCAACTTAAACGCGTTAAATGTTAATTAACGCGATAATGTTGAGATTAGCAGCACATAACGTAGAAGCTTTTTTTAACGCGTTAAATGCAACTTTAACGCGTAAAAAGAAACTTTAACGCGTTATAAGCATCTTTAACGCGTTAAAAGCAACTTAAACGCGTTAAAATATACTGGAACGCGTTTAAACTATTTTAACGCGTTAAAAGCTACTTTAACGCGTTAAAAGCAACTTTAACGCGTTAAAAGTAAGTTTAACGCGTTAAAAGCAACTTAAACGCGTTAAATGTTATTTTAACGCGTTAAATGTTATTTTAACGCGTTAAATGCAACTTTAACACGTTGAATGTTATTTTTACACGTTAGAACAACTGTAGTGCGTTAAACACTACTTTAATGCGTTTAATGCATCTGAAACGCGTTAACTGCAATTTTACAGAGAGATGAGAACACCTGGATTGAAAGTTTGCAAATATTCCGACCAATGAAATTCATTTTACTATGTAACGCGAACTTCAACGAAAGCACCTAGATGACATATTGTGTATTGAATTGAAACATGAACGCGGACCTCGATGAGAACACCTGGATTGAAAGTTTGCAAACGTTCCAACCAATGAAATTCATTTTGATATGTAACGCGAACTTCAACGATGAAATATTTTATGTATATGACAATTAGTTTTTATTAAGACATTACCGCTCAAATATAGTTAATAAAAATTATATCAGAGCAACAATGCATAATTGTTTCTTTTCCATTCTTGTTTATTTAAATAATGTTTATGTTGATTTTAATTTGGTAGGTAGACTTATATTAAATGCCCTAAACGTAAATATACGGTGTTTTTTTTAAAATGCATTAGACGTAAGATAATGTCGACTTAGAGCAAGTCAAGGTTGTAAAACTTAAATCAACCAACCCATCGTTATCGCAGACTAAAATTTATCTCATATAAACAGAATATATGTTCATAGCAAGACTTTGTGTACGTCACGGTGCATGACAGCACACTAATCCCTGTACAAAATCGGAACCACAATTCACAATTTCGTATTGTGCTGTTTTCCACAATTTACGCCCGTTTCGTGTCAGTGACCGATATTACAATTTGACACAGTTTTAAAAGTTTATTGAGCTGTTCCTTCATTTACAATGTTTACTTAACTGTTTATTAAATTCAACAAATGTCAACAGTATCTTCATTAATTTTATTATTTAACACAACATTGTTTTTATTACAAGCTATTTCATATATCAATATACAGCTAGGGAATATTTGTTGTTGACCGAAAATATAAGATACATCGATTTAAACTATGTGAAAAATAAATAATTTTTGTAAGTTACTTTAATTTCCGTGTCTATATTTAATTTACGAGTACACTATAGTAAAACAGAAAAAGAGAAACGGAAATATACAGGAATACCTAAAGTTTCGTAAGTCATTGTAATGGACCATACATTACTTACATGTCACAATTTTTCATAGCACTCAGCAAGTTTTGAAACGAATATGTGAGATAAAGATCTACTGCATTTGGGCAAATTAAAAATATGTTAAACATCTAACTATTTTATTTTTAACAGATTCACAAGTTTTGAATCTTTTAAACCGTGCATCAATATTTTATTGTTTTTATTTAAATTCCTTATATGTTACGTGTATTGATCATTTATTTGTTTAAATTGTGAAGTATATGACTTTAATAAGAATACACGCATTTATATATATATAAGTCGATAAAGTTTGAAACAAATAAACGAAAGATACATCGATGTTGTTTTGCTTGAGTGATTTACCTGGTAAAAGCTCGGGTCTCAACACGGTTTGAAATAGTTTAACGGGGGCGTGGCCTATTTGTTTGACGTAACTTACCGCCAACTTGAATTAAATTGAACGACTGCAAGCGAATCTATTTGACTGGCATTAAAATGATTTGATATGCATTGAAACAAATTAAAAATGATTTTTAATTTTTGTCAATCTTTATCAAATGACGATTAATCTCATTTAAACAGCGTTTATGCGTTTTTGTCCGATCAAGTTAAATTCGGGTTACTAACTGCACCTACTTGCCAGTATTAAAAATGCCGGCGGTTTGTATCGTCTTGCCAGTCCTCGTTTACTGTTTTTCAACTGCGGCCGATTTGATTCCACATACGATTTCTTGAATTATTTAGTTTTAAGGAGTTGCGGAATGGTCGCCTATGAGACAACTCAACTGTTTAAACAACGTTGGTATTGGCATCTAAAGGTAACCGTACAAACTTCAACAATGAGCAAAATCCTAACCATATGCGGATTGTTTTATTCCACACAATGTTTCTTGAATTATTTTAATCTTTAATCAACTATTGGATTCCCCAAAAGATTACCATTTCTCGCTGATATAAACTTTTGAAAAGAATTTTCAATTTTTAAAATGCCGACACCTACAATTGGATTGATAAGCGCTTTATGTAGTACAGCGGCCACTATTACATAAAAATGAAAATTTATATCCTGGTATCCATCTATGATGAGTTTATTAAGATACCTTGTAACAGTAGTTTGGCTCCAATCTACTTATATTTGATCTTAGTACTCTTAATTTCAGCGTAAATAAGATATATATATATATATATATCAAAAACCTCCCACATTGTAGACTAGCACAACCTTAATTGGGACACCATGCATTCAGTATTCCTACCGTTCCAAAAAATATATATTAACTAAAATCATTGATACAAGGCAATATAATTATGATCGTCATACAACCGATAAAAATGAGAACATAACGTTAAAAGTTACGACCAAAGCGCTTTTCTGGATCGACCTTCTTAGAGAACGTTGAAAGCTGAATAATTATGGCCAACAACTTACAAAGAATAGATTAAAACGTTAAAGATGATCCATCATAATGTATATGGAATGATATATTCTTTAGCCAACATGATTGCAGAAAGTAAGAAGTCATAGTGCAAAACAGAAAAAAATGAAATCAAAAGACATAATACACCGTGTATTGAGCATTTTTATTGCTTTAGAGTTCAGTAGAAAATATATATACAAATGTACATGCTCAACCTAACCATACCATTTGACCTACTGCGAGTTGTTCAGTATTTACTGTTACTCCTTTTTCTCCTTAAATATGGGTGCTAGAAAAACTAGCAAGTAAAATGGCCAATATCAGAGCGTACGTCTGGTTTTAAAATGAATTCTCTTCTTTTGAGAAATATTTATTTTGTCATCCAATATTTCACCGCTTACAACTGTCAGTCTGTGGTTTTATTTCATACATAAACTTTAAAGTATCAGTATGTTTTCAATTCATATTGTTTCGTTTCGTTCCGCTTTTTATATTTCGTTTCGCTTTTTACAGGTACACCTCTTGTCGCCCATTTTCTATTTTTGATATTTTAATCAAAAATTTAAAAAATCAAACTTTCAAAAAGTGAAATAACCAAAATTGCACGTTGGGTTTAGTCTTTAAAATTTTGATCAAATTTTTAAACTATCAAGTTTATAAACGATATTTAGAATTTTAATATTTTAATAATTTGGTTTAAATTTCAAAATTTCAAAACTTTTACACAATTTGAAATTTTGATATTTTAAAACTTTGATCAAAATTCCAAAAATCTACAATATCAAAACTTTTTAAAACTTTGAATTGATAAGTGTTACACGGACCTTTCTGGTATGGTTTGACTCTAACCCCATTGTTTTATTTTGTTTTTACATTAAATCATATATCACATTTATTCGTTCAGTTTATCTTCATTAGTTTTTATTTTAATATGTCATTTGATTGAGGAAAACCATTTCAGTTGATATTTAAAGTGTATCTTTCTACGTTGTGATATTAAACTATTGATTCTAGTTTGTGGTGGTATGTTTTCATTTGCAGAACTTGTTTTTGATAGTATGTTGTTCAAGATACCACATTAGAACTTGTATGGTTTTCAGTTAACATACCATGTTTCCTTTATTGAAATCTGGTTTGTAAGGAGAGTGGTTTAATCGTGAGAGGAAGACGAAATGTAATATCTTCATTATCCTCCTCGTCTGAAATGTCCTGGGGTTGAAGTCATAAAACCTTGTCAAGTGCTCGGAGCACAAACATCGTGCACGAAACAAGAAATCCTGCATTTCAATTTGTTGATTTTCTAGAACAAGTACAAAATTTTGACTCGAAATTTTTATGACCGCAAGGCAGAACAACACGCTCCTAAAAAAAAGCGAACAGATCATAGTATTCGTTAGCAACATTACTCCATAATTCCAACCAACCATGTTTTATCGCGTGACACCATGTTTTAACGCGTTAAATGAAGTTTTAACGAGTTAAATGAAGTTTTAGCGCGTTAAATGAAGTTTTAACGCGTTAAATGAAGTTTTAACGCGTTAAATGATATTATAACACGTTAAATGATATTTTAACACGTTAAATGATGTTTTAACGCGTTAAATGCTGTTTTAACGCGTTAAATGCTGTTTTAACGCGTTAAATGCTGTTTTAACGCGTTAAATGATGTTTAAACGCGTTAAAATAATGAATCGGAGCAACGTTATTGTGTTAAATTTAACGCGTTAATGTGATTTATTATGACAAATGTGGCCAATGCGACGGATATTTTATCGCGATAAACATCTATTTTCTACGGAAGCCTGGAGCTGCCTTGTATTATTGTTTATAACTAAACCATATATGATAATCATCGCGATAATGTTTTGTATATTGCAATACGACGCCTTACTTATCGCAATATTTTGATATATTTAACAACAAGGCACTTTATTTAGCGCAATGATTTTTTATATTTAACAGTAAGAAGACTTAATTATCGCAAGAATTTGCTTTATTTAATAAGACGACTTATTTATCGCAATAGTTCGCTATATCTAACAACAAGGCACCATATTTAAAGCAATGCATTGCTATATTTAAAAAGAAGAAGCCTTAATTATCGTTATTATTTGTTATATCTAACAACAAGACGTCTTAGTTATCGCAATGATTTGCTCTAGACACCTTATATATCGCCATACTGACAAGATGCCTTAGTTATCGCAAGATTTTGATTTTAATATATATTCCCACACTTCAGACTGTCTATCAACTCCAGCAAAATTTCCTTAAAATTACTAAATCGGGGACAGCATCCCAACAACAGGTTGTCCGATTTGTCTGAAAATTTCAGGGCAGAAAGATCTTCACCTATTAAACAATTTAATTCCTTGTCAGATTTACTCTAAATGCTTTGGTTTCAGAGATATAAGCCAAAATATACATTTTATCCCTATGTTATATTTTCAGCCATGGCGGCTATATTGGTTGGTTGGCCGGGTCATCGGACACATTTTTAAACTAGATATCACAATGATGATTGTGACCAAGTAGTTTCAGAGGAGAAGATTTTTGTAAAAGTTTACGGACGACGGACGACGGACGCGAAGTGATGAGAAAAGCTCACATGACCTTTCAGGTCAGATGAGCTAAAACTATTCAAGATAATAACCAAAATCTGAATTTTTTTCTTAAAATTACAAATTCAGGGGCAGCAATCCAGCAATGGATTGCCTGAATGGTCTGAAAGTTGCAGGGCAGATAGATCTTGACCAAAGAACAATTTTGTTTTTGAAAGATTTGCTTGAAATGCTTTGGGTTTAGATATATGAACCAAAATCTAAATTTTACCCCTATGTTCTAATTTTAGCCATGGCGGCCATCTTGGTTGGTTGGCCGGGTCACCGGACACATTTTTTTAACAAGATACCCTAATGATGATTGTGACCTAGTTTGGTTAAATTTGGCCCAGTAGTTTCAGAGAAGATTTTTGTAAAAGTTTACGGACGACGGACACCGCCAAGTGATAAGAAAAGCTCTCTTGGCCCTTTGGGCCAAATGAGCTAAAAAGGAAGAGGCGGAAGACATTTGTCTCCCCAGAACTTTTTCGAGCGAAAAGAACAAGAGAACGAAAAAAAATATCAAGAATTCAAGAATAAAATAACTGTTCCGCATGAATGCACACGGGTTTTAAGGGGATTATGAGAGGTGACCTTTGGTGACACCCGTCGCTCACACTCAAGATAAAAGTCTATTGGGATTGTAGAAATACATGTTTGCCTATACCACCCGGCTATTCTACTGACACATTTATGCAGTATGTATATATGGTGTCTCTGACTGATAAATACAGTCTGTATATATGGTGTCTGTGGTTATAAGATGTTGTCTGTGGTTGTTAGATGTAGTCTTTACATTGTATCTGTTGTTGTTAGATGTAGTCCATATATGGCGTCTGTGGTAGTTAGCTTTAGTCTTTACATGGTGTCTGTGGTAGTTAGATACAGTCTGTATATATGGTGTATGTGGTAGTTAGATAAAGTCTTTATATGGTGTCTGTGGTAGTTAGAAGTCTGTATATATATGGTGTCTGTGGTTGTTAGATGTAGTCTTTACATGGTATCTGTTGTTGTTAGATGTAGTCTATATATGGCGTCTGTGGTAGTTAGCTTTAGTCTTTACATTGTGTCTGTGGTAGTTAGATAAAGTCTGTATATATGGTGTATGTGGTAGTTAGATAAAGTCTTTATATGGTGTCTGTGGTAGTTAGAAGTCTGTATATAAATGGTGTCTGTGGTTGTTAAATGTAGTCTTTATATGGTATCTGTGGTAGGTAGATGTAGTCTTTATATGGTGTCTGTGGTAGTAAGATAAAGTATGTATATATTAGGTGTATGTGGTTGTTAGGTGTAGTCTTTATTTGGTGTCTGTGGTTATTAGATGTAGTCTATATATGGTGACTGTGGTAGTTAGATACTGTCTACGTATAACAAAATAGAAGTTATCTTTATATGGTGTCTGTTTTTGTTAGATACAGTCTGTATATGGTGTCTCTGTTTGTTAGATACAGTCTGTATTGAAAACCCGTCTAAAAGAAATAATTCACAATGCTTTTCATCATAAAAATGGTAGCATACGCTATAAATTTATCACTTTGGGATACCATAAGGCATATTTTGTTAATAAGAAACAAAAGGGTAAAACATACTACACAGAGGAACAAGTGATCAGTATGCTAGAGTTTCTTATTGACAACATATTTGTTGAATTTGGAGGTAGACTTTTTCAACAAATTGTCGGCATTCCTATGGGAACGAACTGTGCGCCTCTCCTTGCCGACCTCTTCTTATTTTCATATGAATCGGAGTTCCTTCAGACACTTGTCAAAAACAAGAAGATCAAAGAAGCCAGGTTATTTAATTTCACTTTCAGATATATTGATGATGTTCTTTCCATTAACAATCCGAACTTTTCTGATTGGATTCCATTAATATACCCACCAGAACTAGAAATTAAAGAGACCACAGACACGGCTTCCTCTGCCTCATTTTTAGACTTATACCTCGAATTTGACATACACAGTCATCTCAGTACCAGAATCTATGACAAACGAGACGATTTTAATTTTGAAATTATCAATTTCCCCCACCTTAGTAGTAATATACCAACTTCACCTGCATATGGAATATACATTTCCCAACTTATTAGGTATTCAAGAGCTTGCAGCTCCTATTCAGACTTTGTAAAACGTCACCAGTGTCTGAGCAGAAAATTGATGAACCAGGGGTATGTCAAAGAACGTCTCGTCCTTTTTCTAAAAAAGTTCATCGGAAGATACCCAGAACTTGTTGATAAATATTGCGTATCAACTTCACAAATAATACAAGATGGTCTTGAAGTATAGATTTTGCGTACTGACGTTTGTTATCATCTTAATTACGTATTATAGTATTCTTTATTATGTCTTTTTTAGATATTCATTTGAAGTGACTCTGTGGTTACGTAAAACCACATACTTTGAACGGCAAAATTATTTCATTTATTGATATTACTTTTACTTAAGGATCTTGACATACTATGAATGACTAAACTATTTTATTCAATAAGACTACTTTTTCTGTTTAGTCTGTTTTTTATGATATACATTTGACGTGAAACTGTACTTATGTATCCCGTCATACTTTGAACCACACCATTATTTTATTTATTATTATTACTTTTACTGTTAAATCTGGTTTTTGTTATATCTACTTTACGTGAGTCTGCATTTATGTATGCCGTCATACGACAAAATAATTATTTTTATGTCTACCTGTGCGAATTTCAAACGCGCAATTTTACACCAGTAATGAAAACCTTCTATCATTTATGGGTAGACTTTACATAGATAAATTCAGCCGTATTTGACGTGAAACTGTACTTATGTGTCCCGTCATACTTTGAACCACACCATTATTTTATTTATTATTTTTACTGTAAGTCTGTTTTTTGTTATATCTACTTTACGTGAGTCTGCATTTATGTATGCCGTCATACGACAAAATTATTTTTATGTCTACCTGTGCGAATTTCAAACGCGCAATTTTACACCAGTAATGAAAACCTTCTTTCATTTATGGGTAGACTTTACATAGATAAATTCAGCCGTATAAGAAAAGCAAAATGAGAATGGTAAATTTGATGTATGCCTTTTTGTGCTACTTTGTTACATTTGTTGTTTATGTAGTGATATTAAGATGATAACACAATATTGACTGTTGTACCCCTATATTTGACATTTTTACTCTTTGAGTATGTTTATTTTGTTCATGCATCGTTGACAATGTAATGGAATTTGATGCGACTGTCATACAAGTGAGAGGTTTAGCTAGCTATAAAACCAGGTTCAATCCACCCTTTTCTACATTAGAAAATGCCTGTACCAAGTCAGGAATATGACAGTTGTTATCCATTCGTTTGATGTGTTTGGACTTTTGATTTTGCCTTTTGATTTTTGATTTTCCTTTTTGAATTTTCCTCGGAGTTCAGTATTTTTGTGTTTTTACTTTTTTCTGTATATGGTGTCTCTGTTTGTTAGATACAGTCTGTATATGGTGTCTCTGATTGTTAGATACAGTCTGTATATGGTGTCTTCGGTTAATATATTAAGTCTGTATATGGTGTCTTTGATTATTAGATTAAGTCTGTATATTCTGTCTGTGGTTGTTAGATGCAGTCTACATATGGTGTCTCTGGTTGTTAAATGTAGTATGTATATGATGTCTGTGGTTATTAGATTAAGTCTGTATATTCTGTCTATGGTTGTTAGATGCAGTCTACATATGGTGTCTCTGGTTGTTAAATGTAGTATGTATATGATGTCTGTGGTTATTAGATAGTCTGTATATGGTGGCTGTGGTGTTAGATACGGGCTGTATGTGGTTGTTAGGCACAGTCTGTATTTGGTTTCTTGGGTTGCAAGATGCATTCCGTATATGATGTAGGTGGTTGTTAGATAATGTTTACGTATAACAAAAAAAAGTAGAACATGTGGTGTGATTGTAAATGATACAAACTCTCAAGGGGGCCCAAAACAATGAAGTGTTACAACTTCAAAATCGTATAAGGGGAAAAGAGGGAGGTACATGTAATAGTAAATGTATGTTTTCAATTATTTAGTGACAAGGATTGAGTTTTAAAGGTATGCAAATGAAAATTATTGCTTTTCGTGTGTTTATTATTTACAATCAATTCTATACGATATGGCAGCGAACACAATCATGATCATGATGTGATGTGATTTAAACCTGCTTTGAAAATTAAGCAACACTGATCTTTATTTTTAACTTGATACTCCGAAAGGTTGTCGTGCAGAAGGACACAGGTTACCATACCAAGTCCCATTAACTAGTACGATTGGGCTGACCAGTATTTTTCCTATTGAACAATTACTTTCTAGGAATTGAATGTTTATCCGTAGTACGAACATATGATATGACAATTGCATGTCTTTTGCTGGACTTCTGATGTACGTAGTTTTACATTTATGTCAAGGTAGCACTGCACAGTTAGAAAAATATTAATTAAAATTGAACCACAAAATGTTTCATCATTTTCTATTCCTGGCTTTCTAATACATTAACCTAACTGTTTGTGTTATACATTTTCAAATGTATGTAATCAGTAACTTCCATAGATTTGATTTTCAAAAGTTAAAAGGGTGAAATTTGATTCCTTTTTTGTGTATCCATGGGAACATTTTGCATTTATTTACATAACATATTGCAAAAAGAAGGGTGAAAATGTCACATATTCCCCCAAAATTTGAATCAAACTAGAAATTCAATGCCTTTGAGTGATACCTTTTCAGAAACTGATCACATAAATTTATTTAATGATCAAATAAAAAATGTGTGTCTTTCGCCCCGTTTTTGTCGCAAAATTAATCCTTAAGTTCGTGCGACAAAAAGTTGTAAAAAAATATTACAATAATTGACAAACCAATGCCTGGTCTGGATATGCAAAGACAGACTATCATACAGAAAACAGGCAATATTTCATACATTACATACTCTTGATATTCATATGAACTCACTATGAAGGCTATTTTAATCATCTTAATCATCAGCTATCCAAAAAAAGAATTTTATTGAACACTAGCTTTTATATTTGAAAAAGTGACCAAAATGCGAAACTACACACCGAACTGTGGAGTGCTACCTAAATCATAGTTGTGGTGTAAATAGGAAAAACTAGTGTACATGAATGTCGTGTATTTCCAGTACTTATTATATCACTGTATTGATCATGAGTTCTTTCTGTGAGTGTATTAGTAAAGTGCGTTGCTTTAAGCTTAGTCCATTATTATGCAAATGTATTTTTTGTGAAACAAAAATTTGACAAACTCAGTGGTAGATCCAGAAATTTTCATGAATGGGGGCCAATTGAATGCCTAAGTGGGGGCCCGCTCCGGTCATGATTCATTCATTTCCTGTATAAGCAAATAAAATTTCTCCCAAAAATAGTTCATGCATGTAGGTTCTCAGATACTATCAGATACCATCTCGTAAATTTAAACCAAGTCATTCTGAAAAGCACTTAATGTGTTACTCTCTTTTTTTTGTTTTCACTGGCATTTAATTTCAGTTATTTTATAAGAATCATTTGGTAATGCATGCAATTAGCGTCTCCTACGTGACAATCTTTAACAATATAACTTACTATTAGAAACAAAAACACACTAATAAATTTTAGTATTTGGTACAGGTAAAAATGAGAAAGGAAATGGGGAATGTGTCAAAGCGTTAACAACCCGACCATAGAGCAAACAACAGCCGAAGGCCACCAATTGGTCTTCAATGTAGCGAGAAACTCCCACACCCGTAGGCGTCCTTCAGCTGGCCCCTTAAAAAATATGTAAACTAGTACAGTGATAATGGACGTCATACTAAACTCCGAATTATAAACAAGAAACTAAAATTAAAAATCATACAAGACTAACAAAGGCCAGAGGTAGAGTGTCGCTTTGCTACAGTTGAACACAGAACAGTTAAATGCTGAATAAAGGAGAGAACTCTTTTTCTCAGAAAACACAGGCAAACATTCAAACAATCTATTCACTCAGAACTGTGTCCACACCTGTTTCTCTAGTAAAACTTGACATGTTTTCTTTAATAAGTCTATAGATGGCTGCTTGCAGACGGAATGTGCAGGTTGAAAAAAACATAAATAGTTAAAACGGCTTAAACCGACAAATCTATGTAACAATAAAGCAACATTAGGTAATATGACTCTAGGCATTTCATTTGCCAGGTTATTTCTATACCAACTTTTATCTACTGTGTAACTACAATAACATGCCCTATATACCTTGGAATCGAAAGTGGATAATGACAAAATCTAATGATTTGTTAGACTACATACAACTAAAGTATGTTTTATTGTGCAGTAATATAAAAGAATTGACACGAATATTCACCATTCCAATGTTAAGAAAACATTTGAATAATTGGTCTTGCACTGATCTACCAACAGACATAAAACAACATAGATTCAAAGACGTTGACTTAACGAGAGATAAATGGTACTTTAGAAGAATGAAAACCCACTCAAATCAGAAATGAACATTATATCTTAAATTGATGCTATAAAGATTTCTTAATTTTTGTTACGTTCGAAAGATGTGTTTTTCAATACTTTAGTAACCAATCGGCATTGTAATGAGAAACGAACGTGTTTCTCTTCTTCTGGACTTGTTCATTTACCTGTTTACATTAGCTTCTAAAGACGAATAAAAAGCAGCTATACAGATATTTGCATCTCACTGAATAAGTCAAAGTTTGCTGACTATGTCATGTATGTTACGTTGAACGCATTGATTCCATCGATCATGAAATAAATGGATAAAACATATATACAATTAAGTCTGTCTTATATCATAACTTACATCTTTAATTGACAATGAGGGTCGGTTAAAAACAAATCTGTTGATTTTTCCTGGTTTTGTATATTTAAATATGTTCAGCAATGTTGAATGACGTGTATTGTATCAAATCATACAAATACCCCGAAAAATACCAAGGGTTTAGACTCAAAGAAAACAAGTAAGATTTCCCAAGTATTTTTGTTGAATACTAGTAGGTGCAACTTTGGTACTCGGTGCAATTTGGGTACTGTGACTTTATATACCTTCCAAATATCGTGGTTTATGTGAAACCATGCCCCCTTTTAAACTCAGTGACGTGAGCGACAGACATGCTATATCATACATTTTGTTTCTCTTTAGTTAAGCTACACTCTGTCCAGTTCATTAAGAATGAAACGGATTGGTTGAGTTGACACCAAATAAGATTTGATTGTACTTAATATTTTGTTAATGTATGACACGTTAAACTCGATGGTCATTTTTATGGAAAAGTGTTTGGTTTTTGTAACAGATATGAAAAATGACTGAATGATACTCAGCTACATCATGAAGGAATAGACCAATATGGCATATTTAAATGTGTCGAACTGTTATCAATTTAATGATGACTCGGGCATAGGAAAGACTTGTTAAAAGAAACAGTAGGCATTTATTCTTTACTATTTATATAATACTAAAATACAACAGAACTTTTTCATTCAATATTTACATGAATTCTGACCAAAAAAAAGCATAATCAACGAAAAACAAGAAAATTAGTATGTACACATTATGCACTTCAATGTTGTTCTTTGCATCAACAGATCAAATAGCTTATGCGCGTATTCATTCGACAACATGGTGACATAACAGATAATTATCATGAATAATAAATGTTAAATCTGTAAATGTTTATCGATTTAACAAATGTTGTGATACTACGCCTGATAATAAGTTGAACAATTCTTTGGCCTGTGTTGGAGTTTCAATGACATCGAATTCTTCGATATCTAAAAACGTGAGAGTATTTACTAATTGTCTAAATTCTTCTTTAGTGCCTCTAGGTAGAACAGCATCCGTGTAGATATCAGTTAAGTAATCCAATACAACTATGTCGCACGGCAATTCATAAGAGCAGTCATATTTATCGTAAATAAAAGGTTGGTAGTACATAACGTCAGGTATACCATGTGGACATTCAACATTTCTTTGAGATCTTATTCTGTGTGAATTCCATGATTGTAGAAACATGTCTAAATGTCTCTGAATAAGTGGTAGGAAACAAAACCGTATGCATTCAAGATGCACAGGGTCGGCATTGTTAAGTATACCTTCATCTACCATATCTTTAAACAAATTCCTCCAAAATGTTGTGAAATTTCGCATCAGAAAACTCCATAGCATTTCGATCTTTTGGTTGGCCGTTGATCTTCCTATTGAAACACTTCTATGTCCAGCCATGCTATCAGCATGAAATGATCTCAAAGCTATTTGAATACGTTCAACTATAACATTTTCAGTTCCTGCATCCATGCGTACTACCCTTGGAACCCTCTTGCTTGTCTTCAAATACTCAAGAAAATGTCCTGCAACTATACGGGGATTTTTATTTGAACTTGTAGCCTTCAGCCAAAGTATCTTTCTTGAAAAACCGTCGATTGCACCATGGACAGATATTCCAAACGGCTTTAACTTATCATATCCATCGACGTGGATGCAAAAGCTCGGTCCGTTACTTGTGTATCGTCTTCTTGTAAGCCTATGTCTTTGTCTCCTTAAAACGCCGTCTCCGTCAATAGCTTTCAAAACTAGCCTAACCGTGTGTTGTGAAGCTCTTACGCCTAGGCAGCGAAGTACATTCCATAAAGATCGATAACCTATATTGGTATATCCTGCATTTCTTAACTGTAAAATTTTTGTAACAATATCAGCAATAGCACTTTCAACTCCTCTTTTTTGCAATCTCAAACTTTTTCTAATTCTATAAAATGATCTTTCGCTCAGCATTATATGATGTATGTTTAGTAAAAACCCGAGTACTTCTTTTGTTGTAAATGAAAAACTTGTATAGTATACAACTAGTTCATCTAATGATGCATCTATGTCTGGATATGGAATAGCACTGGCCTTGCAGAACAGGAGAAGAGCAAGTACCATCTGAAACATAAAAGTGTACAACTTAGAATATTAGACTGTTATTTTATTGCATTTGATCCACTGAAATGGTCTTATCCGATGTATGATAAACTTGGGGAAGATGTTCAGATAGCTTTAAAGATTGGATCAAAATGAATGTATGCAAAGATATTTATCAGTAGATAACTGTATTATATTTAAAGCTGCGACGGCAGCAATTCGCGATTGGATGATCGCAAATTAACTTTACTGGCAACGCGCTGACAGAGCCAGTAAACGGGTATTTGCGATCTTCAAATCACCAATTGATGCCGTGGAGCTTAAAATAAATATTGTTATCTTCATTCTTATGAAACTGAGAGAAAACAACCTCAAATCATAAATTTAAAATCTGCCATACATCGTCTGCGCTTGTGTGTACATTATCATAACATCAATTGTCAATTGATGCAATGAAAATTAATGACGTTATCCTATCAAATGGAACTAAAATACTGAACTCCGAGGAAAATTCAAGACGGAAAGTCCCTTATCAAATGGCAAAATCAAATGACAAAACACATAAAACGGATGGACAACTACTGTCATATTCCTAACTTGGTACAGGCATTTTCAAATGAAGAAAATGTAGGATTGAACCTGGTTTTATAGCGCTAAACCTTTCACTTGTATGACAGTCGTATCAAATTCCATTATATATAAAACGATGTATGAACAAAACAGACATAAAAGGTCAAATAGTCACAATATGGGTATAGCAGTCATACTTGTGTCACAATCTCAAAACAAACAAATATTTAACAAAAAGGCACCTATCAAATTTAAAACCCGCAAAGGGTTGCTAGCGAACTAGTACGAGCTTTCTAAAAACTGCTTTTTTCTTCAATGCCAATGTTATAGGTCTTATTTTGAGTTTAATGTTGGAGTATGTAAATGGATGTTGAAATATGCAAATGACTTAAGGTTAATTTTGTTCTACCAAACAGATCATATTGAAATTCTATCACGGTGTTAATGTTGAATAAAGAAAGGTTTGTGTGGAAAATTTTGATTGTACTTTCAACCGTTTCTAAATCACAGTTACCTTGTTGACAAGACTAACATCCACCCCTTTTTATTTTTGCTTATTTCTAACTTCCTCTGTGGTATGTTTTTTGACATGAAAGTAATAATTAAAAATATTTTAAATAAAACCACGGAAAGTCATGATCAATACAAATCTATTTCAAATAATTTATGCTCTTAGTAGTTCAAATGTAAAGAAACTGTATTTTTGCCTCTTTTTGATATGCATGCAAGGTGTAAAAACTAAAGTTGATTATTTTCCTTTCTTCTTTTCACATGTTTCAGGCTGAATCGGAACCAAACAATTTATTTAATCTATTTCCCTTAGGATCAGAAAGCACTACTCAAAATGATTATTTGATGACACAAGTAAAATTGTATATGATTTGATATGGTTAACCGTTTATGCCTGTTATAAACAGGTCGGGAACTCCAGATTTTCAGATTTTGCATAGTAAAAATGTAGTAACTTCCAAAAACAGAAGGCTGGTATGGCCTTAAAATACTGACCAATCGACTCAATGAACTACGGCTACTTCGAGTTTACTATGACCCGGAAACACGTGGAATTAGTAGGAAAACTGTTAACTATTATAGTTTATGGGACTCTCATAATAGATGGTGTTGTTCTGTGAATATGTCTAATGTAAAATACATAACATAATATTCAATTTGCATGTTCAGATTAAAATAAGTATTGTTTACTGGCTTCACGATTCTATTTTCCTTTTCGCCTTGTAAAAGTAGTTGAACTGTTTTTTATACGCCTGTCAAATTTTTGACGGGACCTATTATGGTATACAATTGTCGTCTGTCCGTCAGTTTTGTTCAGTGGTTTAGGTTGATCTTACAGTTGCGAATAAGAAATGAGTACCCTTTGAAAGGGATGGCAAAGTCCATGTTATGCTATGGCAAACCCCAAAAATATAAATTTCAATCAATATCTGAAATAAGAGGTGCATATAGAGGCATTATATTATAAAGAATTTGTGAAAGTTTTATTAAGTTTTGTTCAATGGACAAGGATGATCTCGGAGTTGCAGATAAAAGATTGGTACATCCTGCATGGCTACAATAACGGACGGAAAGACGGACGGGGCAACGATTACTATATTATACCCCCACGTTTCAAGTGGGTGGTATAAAAAGAACAAACAGTAGCTATATTATGTTGATACCATGAAATATTTACTTACCAAAAGCATTGTTTAGAATGAGGGATAGCTTCCTTTGTATGTAGGTCCACTTAGTCTTCTCTAGTCAATGGAAGAAATTATTAAACAAATGATTCATACGGGAGAAAATGGTCTGGTTGATCGGGTGTTGATCATAACGAAAATGGCCGTTGAATGGCTGCTCACGCTACATATGTAAATTGAAATATATTATCGCCATAATTATGATGACTTAGCTTTAACTTCCGAAATTTAAAGCGAATAAAAATCGTAAATCGCGTTAATTAAGTGGTACTGTTTTTACACAATAAAATCATCGCAATAACAAAGACGTCTTGCTGTTAGATATAACGAAATATTGCCATAAATAAGGCGACTTGTGGTATATATATAGCAAATATTGCGATAATTAAGTCTTCTTAGTGTTAAATTTAACAAATCATTGTGCTAAATAAAGTGCCTTGGTGTTAGATACAGCAAATTATTGCGATAAATAAGGCGTCATATTGCAATATACAAAACATTATCGCAATGATTATCAAATATGGTTTAGTTATAAACAATTACACAAGGCAGCTCCAGGCTTCCGTAATTTTCACTCAAGGGATAAATTCCAAACTTGATAATTGCAAACTTTAACGCGTTAAATATATTGATTTCTTTTCGCGTTAAAATCTTGTTTTAACGCGTTAAAACTGTATTTATCGCGTTAAATGTGATTTTATTGCGTTAAATTTTAACGCGTTACTTTATCGGGTTTTTGACATGATCGGCCTCTCATATAAGTCCATCGTAAATAAATCGTAGGATTTACAGCCGTTTCACAAAGCCGTCGTAAGTTAAGATGATCGTAAATAAAGCGTAAATCCTGTCGTAACTTACCACAGCTATACCCAGTCGTAACTCCATCGTAGTTTTTCTACGAAAATAAATTAATCCAACCTAACATGGCTGCAGCGTTCTTTATTCTTTGTCAAGATGCCTCAAATGTTAGAAGACGAAGAAGAATCTTCAATATTATAGAACTACACTTGAAGTCTTTCGATCTTCGTTTGATTATTTGTATATTCAAGCAACTAACTTAATGCAAATCTAAGGTATTAATCATTGTTTACTAATCTTATTTCCTACCGGCGTACGTCTTCAAAATTTAATAAATAGGCTTTCTATCACGTCCGCGTTCTGAAATCTATTTATAATTATATCACTACAGGCACAGTGGTAATCGATAAAACGTTTAAAGAAGGATGTTTTATTCCCGTTTTTAAAGTTATGTGTACAATATAAATCTGAAATCAGTGTTTCACAGTCAAACCAGATAATAATTATTTTTTTTGTAATTTCGGCCAAAAAAGCAATGTATTTTAATAAGAATATCGAAATAAATATCTGACTGTAATTAGTTTCGTGGTTAATGGAACTTATTGCAACTATTTAGATATATATGCCTTTCGAGTGACTATTTTTGAATCGAATTTAATGTAGATCACATATACCAAAACTAATAGGGGTAAGCTGTAGATCAATAAGACTTTGTGTAGAGGCGACATGTCTTCAAAAATTAATACAGTAGAAACAAATTTGGAAGCGGGAGGGGAAGTTAAAGAATGAAAAGTGAAGCATTTTTTTCTGTTTACTTTAAAAATTTTTAGGGACATCGCCACATGCACCTGTTTCTATCAATGGGAAGGTCGACTATCAATATGTAATATATATATATGGATTGTCGACCTTCCTATTGATAGATCGAAACAAGTGCCTGTGCACATCTCTCCTCGGTCCTTCTTTTTTTAGGCATATTATTTAGGGAAAGAAAGACAATTATTCTATACACATTAGCCGTTTAAGCTATACAAAACTGTTGGAAATGTAGGTTATACGTTAATAAGACAGCAACCAAATGACAAAGACAAACTAAGGACATCCAGAAGGCAACATAGTATAGTATAGTTTTCAACAATATATATGTTCCAGACCATATGAGTATTTGTACCGTACGCGTACTTTTTTAAAAATACGCGGCATACGTCGGACTGTTCGCGTACGGTCCGTCAGATTTTATGAAGTTGGTCAAGTTTTAATACAAATAAATATATAATTACAGATCAACATGACATAAATCTCGAATTGATATATAAAAAGTTCAATTGTAATTGGAATAAAAACTTATTGTTTTGACTATTTTAATAGGTCGCGTTAATTTAATCTGGTAAGCTTCTGTATTTAGCATGAAATTCAATATTACTCACTGAATTGAAGCCGACAAAATGTGGGTGAAAAGTTTTTAAAATATTTAGGATTTTTTTTCTAGATAAAACGTCAAAACAGCTGTTTCCTTGTGAGACAACAGATCAATTTCTAGTTTTAATATAAAAATAAAATTTGATAGAAACGATACAAAAAAAAAATAACATTAAATCGCAATTCTCCAAATAATGTAACAATTTTGGAAAAAAAGGAAGAAGCCTAAATGTAAAAAAAAGTTATTAATTTAAAATTACCAATTTTAACTACATAAACGCGTATTTCCCGCTTTACGTTACACTACAAGAAACTTTCCTAGGAGCCGTGGATTGCGAAATATCGTCTGTATATTTCCAAAATATTTACGTAAATTGATGGCGTCGTGTGTTAAAACATTTATTGGCCAATCAAATCGGTATATATTATTTAATATTCACGGTTGGGAACCCCTTTAACCCGAACTCCTGCGTTGTAAAAATTACATGCTTTGCATATTCTTTAGCTTTTATATACTTAGTAGGCAACCCTTTTTTGGTTGGTTGTAGCATAATATTCTCATGCACCGACTTTTATAAGAGACCATTAAAACTCTACTTGTGGATACTCTTATAGTATTAAGCATCCTATCTCATTAATAGGCGCTTGAATACCAGATATTTATTTGAAATAACTCAAGATATATGAGGTTGTGAATGAGGTTTACAGAATAGAGAATAATGCTCCCCCCCCCCCCCCCAAAAAAAAGAGAAAAAAAGAGAGAGAATATAAAGTAAAGTTGACAAAATAACTAAACTCTGCGTTTTCTGCTTACCAAATTAAATATTGATATACGTATATCATTTGGAATGAAATGTTGAACTGGTCCTTTTCAGAACTGGTTCAACGATTTTAGCCATGCACATTATGTTCATTAATAAGCATCGGTATTTTCGTCCACTATTGCAGACTTAAGTTAACCTAACATCCTTCTCCTACATTGTGTCAATAATAGTTACAACAAGTTATATATATATATATATATAGCACGCCTTTTACGAATTAACTTATGATTAAATATGTTAATGAGTAAGGCGTGTCTATATATGATTTGTAACATTAATGGGCTACAGGGTTAGGGTCCATGCCCGTAGCCAGGAATTTTTAAGGGGGGGGGGGTTCGTTGGACTCACAAACTCGACTTTAACAGTCACAATTCGAACAGAACATTGACTTTAACAGTGCTTATTTGTTTTCAAGGGGGGGTCGTCCGATCCCCCCGAACCCCCTCCCCCTGGCTACGGGTATGGGGTTTAACCTTTAACACATGTTAAAGGTTAAACCCTAACCAATTAAACATTTCTGCATTTTTAGATACGTCAATCAAATAGTGGCTTGATACTATAACTGATTTCAGAAAATTAATGTTAGTTGGATTTGTTTGTACGATTCTAAAAGGTACGTTTTAAATTCAAAGAATTGTTGCCGTTTGATTCTTACTCGATAGTCATTTATTTTTTCCTCCCAAAAATTCTTGAAAAAGGGTGTGTGGAGAGAAAAAAAAGGAGGGGAAAAGGGGGGGGGGGGTAAATGCAAAAATTTATTCTATGATTATTTGCCATCAAAACATAAAAAAAGACTTGTAGTTTAAAAGGACGTTGTGATAAAAAGGAAACATATCCCTAATACCAATTATAAAGGTAAATCAAAATGTTCTTTCGTTCCCCAAAACTGGGGAAGATCGGTTAATTGATTGCGTGTCGAATTCATGTAACTTAGGTCCAGGGACAAATGTTTGAAGCTTGTCCAATACACGAAAATAGAACTTTATGTGGGGCCCGGGAGGGGGGGGGGGTATGTTTCCTATTCTTCTAAAAAGATATTCTAATCCCAGATTTTATACAGTTTTTTTTTATTCTGGTCAAGCAGATTACAAAAAATAAATTCTGAATCCAGATTTTCCCCATACCTTATAGTGTTAAATATTGGGAACAAATTTTTGAAAGCGTTGAAAAACTAAATAAGATTGATCGCGCTTTTTGCGAAAACAAATTTCCGACTGAGACAAAAAAACATAGCCCCCATGAAGTTCAAATGGTTGCTCCCTAATTACTACCCCAAGGAGGCGGAGCTAGACTGTGCATTAACAAATTTTGAGATGGTAGTTAATGCACTGGTTTAAGCTCCTCCCATTCTATGCTGTTCAAACTAGAAGTTCTCTACGGCGGGAATGGAGAGTGAAATAACTAAAAAAATCATTCAATTAACGCACTCTGCTAAAAAATAACCGAGTTAAGTCACCAGAAGATGAAAGGAAAATTTACCATCCATGTTACAATGAAATTTCGTGAAAGAGTTCCGACAAAAATAACCATTGACAACAAAAAGCTCTGTACAGCTGGGAAAAAAAAACATACAACTAGTCATACAATCAAAGAGCTATAATTCTCGATTTTTGGAACGAAACATGCACAAAAAACAGAAACAGTTGAAGAGCTATCAGACCAAATAGAACCGAATAAATAGCCAAATCATGCAGACGAAGATCAACTTTGTCTAATGGAGTTGAAACCTTAGTTTCTTTATAATTTCAAAATTTATGGATAATTTTAAGGGAGTTGCAGAATACAAACGTCTCTTTCGCCGGAATGATTCCTACGTCCTCAGTTTCATATTTGAGAGATCCATAATTCATTCCAATTTAACAAAAACAACAAATAAAAAACAATATATTTTTTATATAGGTCTGGAAGACGAATGCTCGAAGACGGATGACATTGTTTTTGATTTTTTGGGGGTTGGGGAAAACCTATTTTTCTCTCATCACGAATAAAAGTTAAAAAAAATTAAAATCCTCCAAAACGATTATATTGATCAGCATTTTTTTCTATAATGGGCTATCAATAATAAATCTAACCTGTTCTGGTGATTTTTACTTTGTCAGATTCCAGATAACTCTTAATGTCGGATAACTAATAATGCTGTATATGTTATAAAACTTTATGCTCAGCGCTAGCTTCTCATTACTATTTCCTCATATATTACAAACTAGATAAGATCAAATATAACTAATTTCATCTAATCTACTGCTTAAATTGTTATCCCATATATCCCAAAATTATTACAAATAAGCTAAGTTACAATATTTATATTTTTCTGTGTTTCGTTTCAATCAGACATTTAACAAAATTGATAAATGGTTTCATTTGTGTAGTGCAAATTCTAAAGGGGCACATAATTTAAAGTATAAGCATATTTCAATGCTGAAAAGATAAGAATGGCTAAAAGAATTACAGAACAAAGAAAGAAATGCAACCCCCCCCCCTCGTTGCCCCTAATCTAGACCCTCACTGTGTCGGATAGTTTCGTTGAATATATTTGACTGTTTTTGTCTCCAAAAAGAATATTGGTACACAGTGTTGTTAATATATGTATTTTAAATTACTGACGAGGTGAACACAAAGAAAAATATTGCTTGACTCACGGCAAAGTTTGCTATGTATTCTAACCAAATTAAAATCGTAAAAAAATTCATTTGTGTTTAACCCATTCAATAATGAAAAAGAACCTCACTAAAAATATAGCCAAATAAACAATTAAACTTCAGACATTTCTGCATCTTATGGTTAGATAAAATAGACTATTTTATAAAAATCCCTCATAGACTTACTTTGTAATATTTTTTTGAAAAATACCGATTTTAGTTGAAATGATCGGACAATTTTTGAGTGGGAACTCACTTTTGTCCTATGACTGTAAGCGTCATATATCTTGAATTAATATTAAAAACGGACTAAAATTCTTTAGTTGTATTAATTTTGATATAAAACTATCTCCATAATTCGCCTTCCATAATAATTATTTTTAAAAATGTTTATTTGGCATGCCATACTCGATAAAAGTGCGGACGTGAAAGAAAGCACTTTTCTCGGTTTACGATACACTTACGATGATACACACGACGTAACTTGCGATCAACTTAGTAGTTCTTTACGATGCCTTTGTGAAACACATGTAACGGGAACGTAGAACCACACGTAAACCGATCGTAAACTGATACGATCATCGTAAGTTAAGAAGGCTTTGTGAAACGGTGGCCAGGCCGTAAAAGTACACCTGTGAAACTTAAATTTACTAACCTGAGACTACTATGATCTACTACTGATAAGAGCCGACTTACCACAACATACTAGGCATATTTTTTTTACAGAAACAAGTTAGCTGTAAAAATAAATAAAGAAACAATAATACCGAACTCCGAAGAATTTCCTAAATAGAAAGTCTATAAATTAATCAATGCATTATGGCAGGCAAACTGATTAATCTGAGACTGTGTTATAGTATACTAGTCTCAGGATTATTCAAAAGCTGTAAACATATCGAACGCAAAACAAAACTGTGACGATAACTGAAGTGTCTGTCCCTTTTCCCAAAGGTACCTTTAAAAGGTATTTTGCCATGAACAATATCTGTTCACATGTTGACAGTATCAAGGTCTTAGTGAGGGCAGAAACATATATAATAATAATGTATTATATGTATCTGGTGAGGGTCTTACGTGGTAAGAATTTTTGTAACACTGATCAGGAACAGATAGAATGAAATTCAAAACAGTGTGGCTGTGGCCATTAAACTCATCCATTGACTGGGACAATTTATGTGAACGTTTGTCTGTAACGACCACTGTTCACGACTACCTACGATAGACATTTAAACTGTGGGGTCACCAAAGGTTTCTTAACGCCTTTAATTATAAAATAATTCGAAAAATTAATCAGGAATAACCTTTAAGTTTTGATTTATATATTTGATATAAATCAAAACATCGTGTTATTTGTCAATAGTGAAGGACAGAGTGGAACATACCAGAAATATTGATTTAAAAAAATGAAAACACTTGTCGACGATTCGTTTATACGACTGGGTAGAAAGTTACGGAACTATAGCGCAATTTAAAATATATACATGTATACACTGAACATAAGAAAAATATATATATATTGAATAAATTGGGGTAAAAGTTTTGTAAATAGACTAGTCCACGTATGCCAACAGTATGTAATCATCGAATGTCGATAGACTATTGTATACCAAAAGAAGAAGAAGAAGAGAACCAATTTGATTTAAATACAGGTCGATGTATAACTTGCTTTCGTTCATCGAAGTTGTGGACATAGTAAAATCACAGATTTATATTTCAATAAGATTGTTCTCGAACAAAGGAAGGAATTCTTCATCACAATTGTTATATATGCCACTGGACGGACACTAATTATAAAAAAAAATTGCTTGTCCGCTAAATAGGGGTATTCTTAGGGAATATGACATTAAATTGGTTCTGTCTTTTTTTTAAACATCGTTAAAATGATGTGTGTCTAAGGTGAACGCCACAAGAACCCTGTAATACTAGTACGAGAGTATAGCATGTAAACATTCCTTCTCAATAATATGGTTGTATTGGAAATCTTTTTATACAGATTGACAACTCATGGTCCGATATGCATGTAATATTTGCCACATGACGCCCATAGTTCTTTCTACCATCATCATCTTATTCTTTAATATTGCTGTTAACATCGATGGTTCACACCCAAACAAAATGGGAGTGATATACCTTCAGAGCTTCTCCGTGTTATAACTTGTGAATCTTAATATATAGACGAAATTTCGGTATTGAAATGAATCTACATCTCACAAACAGGATGTTTAAATAACGATTTTGAGTAATCCCCTAGCGAACCAATATAAACGTATGGCAAGATATAACCATGATTGAAGGAATTTAGTTTTTGTCAGAAGCAAGAACTCATCACTATCATAAACGTATCCGTATATATGCATGCAGTTTCAAATATCAAGAACAAGCGGTCGATGTCGATAGTCCGTTTTCTAACTGTTCAGAGTTAGACTTGTCACTTGTTCATTCTTGGAAGCCTTCATATTCCCCGTCCAACGATTGGAACTCTTTCTGGTTGTGTTGACTATATATGCTTGTATGGTTATTCTGTCGTTTATCTGTACAACTGGTTGCATTTCCTCTCCTTTCCCAACAAACAAACTAACGAAACGCTACTAGTCTGCTTTCTCTGGAGCTCATCCTCAATGGCGCTTATACGTCAGAAAACTTACATGTATACTAATAATGATTGTTTCAAGAACAACGATGTAGGGACGAACTATTCTAATTTCGTCAATATCAGTTATGCATGACTAAAATATAAGTTCTATTACAACAACTGTATTTGGTCTCGAATGTATGTTAACTAATTAATGTGTTTTTATAGACTAGCTCAAATCCTCATCCAAATAATATAATCTATATGTAATAATCGTTTCCTACCACACCGAGATTTAATGCCAAGCGGTAGACATATTTTAGGTACTAATTAAGTAATTAAATGAACAATATTATTGATAACAATAATTAATCATTAATGTGCAAAGATTAAAAAACAACAGTAGTTTTTCTTTATTTGTACGTATTATATTCCGCTTCGGTAGAGTTATCTTCAAATAGTTTCAGATATTAATTAATACATGGGTTTCAAAAGTCTAAATGTAAGTATTCTCGTACATTTTTTTGTCTAATAAAGACAATCAAAATGCTTTGGTAAAGCTATTTCTAATTTCTAAGTCCCCTTTTTTATGAGACATAAATCAAGGACAAGTGGTGTATATCATTTCATTCTGACACATGAATTAAGTTTCCCGTCTTTAACCGAAAATTGTTTATTTCTTAGTAAATTAATTTATTTGAATTCAAATAATTAATAGCACCAAATATAATTATATAATTCCACGGCGATCTATTTTCATTTGTCACCAACTTGAATATGTATTTTAAATGTGTGTATTAAATGCTCCCTTGTTTTATAATCCACTAATCCGAATAGCCAGTCACACCTGGAAAGGTGTGCCCTAGAGGCGTGGTTAACATGATACCGAATTGCAAATAACAATTTACCTTTCAACAAGCCATCTACGAGTTTTGCCACAGAACCGTGAATACACACATCGTATAAACCTAGTCATAGCAGAGACAGTAAAAGGTCAATAAGAGTACACCAACATATTGTCTTTACAGATTATTGTACTTTAATTTGTTCACCTTATCAGTCCGAAAATGCATTAATTAAAAATAAATTTATAACATTTTGTGTTGTCTAAAAAATTAATTTGAATATATACGTTTAACATAGAAAATTTATCTCATGAATATGTACAATTGCACGTCTGTGCGTTTTATCTTCTTATTATTGGCTGGTTATTAGATAAAGCAGAAGTCATCGACGCGCTTACGATTACGTTAAAATATGATTAAAAACCAAGACTTTTAATGATTGTATTTTAAATCCCGGCATGCAAAAACCAGGAGAAAACGTCACGACCTACAGGAAGTTGTTAATATTTATTCATTGATTATTGAATTTCTCCTTTATTACTGCAATTATAGCGATAAAACTTTGTGAATATATATATTATGTCATAATGAACATATTTAAACCATAAGTAAAAAATCGTGAATTTTCCCTTTAATAAAACTTTGCATGACTTAAGCAGTGGAAAATATTTTGTAAAAATTTACAAAATTTATGAAAATTGTTAAAAATTGACTATAAAGGGCAGTACCTCCTTAAGGGGTCAATTAACCATTTTGGTCAGGTTGACTTATTTTTAGGTCTTTCTTTACTGTGCATTATTGCTGTTTACAGTTGATCTATATCTATCATAATGTTCAAGATAATAACCAAAAGCTGCAAAATTTTCTTATAATTAACAAATCAGGGGCACCAACCCAACAACAGGTTGCCTGAATGGTCTGAAAATTTCAGGTCAGATAGATCTTAACCTAATGAATAATTTTATTCTGTCAGATTTGCTCTAAATGCTTTGGTTTCAGAGATATCAGCCAAAAACTGCATTTTACCCTATGTACTATTTTTAGCCATGTCAGCCATCTTGGTACCCCGACACAATTTCCTGCATTTCCCTTGAAGATATTAAAAGGAAGAAAGTAATCAGGGATGGTCTTTTCTATTGATATGGTATTTTACACCCTAACAAATTATTAGACAGTATAAGAGAGCTTTAATATGAAAGTTTTGTTTGGTTTTATCCAATGTATCATTTTATCTTATGCACACCTACTCCAAAAAAACTACTCAAGAGGGCATTTTCAACAATACAAAACATGTTAACCTATTGAATTAACATATCTATTTTATAAATCTTACCTGCTTTATGATCATGGGCAGGCTGATGCCAAAATTTGAATCATTAACAATAGACTGTAATAACTTCTGTACTTCTAATGGTAAATATTGATGGCTATGTTCTGTTAAATTATGACAAGGTGCTTTCATGTAAATCTCCATTCTGTAAAGTAACATTATAATATACTAGTTGTCATCTCATACAATTGCAGATCAAAGGTGTTAACTCCTTTCTTCTTAATTTTTGTTATTTATAATAAAATAAAGCTAAATATAAAAAAAAAATGAATCTTTCCCCTTTCCTTTTTAAAAGTTTGTGTCATGTGACTCAAGAAAACTTAACTTGTAGATTTTTTTAATATTACATTTGATGTCTTAGCAATCCCAAGTGACAACTTATGATAAAAGAAGAAGCAAAGGTTTATTGTTGGAGACTGACTTCAAGATAAATGGATAATTTGAACTGAACATTGCAACATAAAAAAGCCAGAGGTAGAATAATCTTTTTCAATTCATTTCCTCCATTTGAAATTGCCTGTAGCAAGGTAGGATCATGATGGTCAATTGCCAATTGCTACAATGAGAATTGATTTAAAAGAAATCCTTAGCTATGACACACATATTTAACCTTATAGTTTATTACATATGAAATTCCCTTTTCGTAAATTTTGTAAACAGAGAGGTGGTCCTGTAAACAGAGATCTTACGTATCTTAAGGGCAGAATCTAATACAAATAGGGATGTGGCTATGTAAACAGAGATCTTACCTGTCTTTAGGGCAGGTTTGAGTACATATAGGAATGTGGCTATAGAATCCTGTAGAACACCAAATACATCCTGACATAAATAAGCAGTCCTTCTCTGTTTGGCTACAATGTAGAGAGTTTTAATAATATCTCATATGATGTCATGTAATATAAGTTCCTTCATATTTACCAAATATCATTTCCATTAAAACAAATATTACAGTACTTGTTCTTAACGTAATAAAAATATAACTAGAGGCTCTTAAGAGCCTGTGTCGCTCACCTTGGTCTATGTGCATATTAAACAAAGGAAACACATGGATTCATGACAAAATTGTGTTTTGATGAGTGATGTGTTTGAAAAAATTACTTTACTTAACATTCTCGCTACTTACAATTTTCTCTATCTGTAATGAACTTGGCCCTTTAGTTACAGAGGAAAATATTTTGTAAAAACATACAAAATTGTTAAAAATTGACTATAAAGGGCAATAACTCCTTAAAGGGTCAACTGACCATTTTGGTCATGAGACTTATTTGTAGATCTTACTTTGTTGAACATTATTGCTGTTCACAGTTTATCTCTATCTATAATAGTATTCAAGATAATAATCAAAAACAGCAAAATTTCCTTAAAAATTACAAATTGGGTGGCAGCAACCCAACAACCAGTTGTTTAATTCATCTGAAAATTTCAGGGCAGATAGATATTTACTTGATTAACAATTCAACCCCTGTAAGATTTGCTCTAAATCCTTTGATTTCAGAGTTATAAGCCAAAATCTACAATTTACCCCTATGTTCTATTTTTAGCCATGGTGGCCATCTTGGTTGGTTGGCTTGGTCACCGCACACATTTTTTAAATTAGATACCCTAATAATGATTGTGGCTAAATTTGTTCAAATTTGGTCCTTTAGTTTCAGAGGAGAAGATTTTTGTAGAAGATTACAAAAAATTACGAAAAATTGGTAAAAAATGACTAAAAAGGGCAATAACTCCTTAAGGGGTCAACTGACCATTTTGGTCATGTTGACTTATTTGTAGATCTTACTTTGCTGAACATTATTGCTGTTTACAGTTAATCTCAATCTATAATAATATTCAAGATAATAACCGAAAACAGAAAAATTTCCTTAAAATTACCAATTCAGGGGTAGCAACCTAACAACCGATTGTCCGATTCATCTGAAAATTTCAGGGCAGATAGATCTTGACTTGATAAACAATTTTACCCCCATGTCAGATTTGCTCTAAATGATTTGGTTTCAGAGTTACAAGCCAAAATATACATTTTACCCCTATGTTCTATTTTTTTGCCATGGCGGCCATCTTGGTTGGTTTGGCGGGTCACCGGACACAATTTTTAAACTAGATACCCCAATGATGATTGTGGCCAAGTATGGTTAAATTTGGCCCAGTAGTTTCAGATAAACAATTTTGTCTAAATCAGAAATGTGAAAACACAAAATCTATGTAAGTCATTTCATACAACTCAGTTTCATCAACTAACATGTCAGCATCAATAAAATTTCTTGATGATAAACTGCAACTGACATTCTGACTATGAGCTGTTTTAACACTTACAATGAGGGACACTGTGGTTGACATTCTGTTATTTTAACACTTACAATGAAGGACACTGTGGTTGACATTCTGTTATTTTAACACTTACAATGAGGGACACTGTGGTTGGCATTCTGTTATTTTAACACTTACAATGAAGGACACTGTGGTTGACATTCTGTTATTTTAAGACTTACAATGAGGGACACTGTGGTTGACATTCTGTTATGTTTGACTGATGAAGATTAATAGTCTTAACTGTCTTCCAATGTCTCAAACTTTCTGTAAAACAAAATGAAGTTTTTTACTTGGCAAAAGCTTTAAAACAATATATTTGAACTAAAGTTAACATTTTCTATGTTCAGTGGACCTTTAAATTGGGGTCAAAACTGTAATGTGGCAATGAAATTAGAAAGATCATATCATAGGGAATATGTGTACTTAGTTTCATGTTGATTGGACTTCAACTTCATCAAAAACTTCCTTGACCAAAAACTTTAACCTCAAGGGGGACAGACGGATGGACGCACAGACCAAATAACATAATGCCCCTAAGTGGGGCATCAAAATAATATATCACTGTTGCTGAAGTTTAGAGCTTATACTATTAAAAAGACCTTAAAATTTTCTTAAATTGGTGATCCATTTATTGACTTTAACTAATTTTGATCACTTGAGCACTATCTATTCACTCTTTACTCAGAATATTTACCTCTACATGGAGCATAGCCTCTTGTCATAGTAAAACTACTATTACAAATATCTATGGCTCTGTTAACACAAGTACAAGGACACTGAAACCAAGAAAATACATATCAAGCATGCTATTAAATTACAACTGATCATATCCAAAATTAAGATTTATAAATGTAAATCATTTTGATAAAGAAATGAGTTAACATGGAATTGATTAAACATGAAAATTCCTGTTTAAACATGAAAACTCTACACTAAGAATAACAGCGCTATCTCTACAGAAGACCAATAAATGTACCGGTAATAAATAAACACAAAATCATATTTTTTCATTGCAACTTTAAAATTATGATGTTATAAATATGACTCAGAAAATGTATTTTGTAACCTTATGTACAATTGGACATACTCTTAAAATAACTGTTTATTACAGACTTATATCAAAATATATACTATAACACAAACCTGGCACATTGAATCCATTTGATTATTACACAGTAAACACTTTTCTTGACAATTGCAAGTCTGAAAAAAAAAGTTTTTAAAATGAGATATGCATCATCCAAGATATTTTACTGGTAGTTATTAGGTGAACTGTAAACAGAAGTCAGTATGTCACCCATTTCTTCCTTCACCTACTTTCCAAAACCAATACATATAATATTGCGTATTATAAAAGAAAATTATTTAGTATTGATTTTTGAAAGTTCATGGTCCATAATTTACTGCTGTTAGTTTTTCAAGATCACATATCTGACTTTAATTTATCATATTTTTTTTTTTGTTTATTGCTATTTACATAATCCAGCCTTTATTTTTTTCTTTTTGATTTTATTTAAATCTGTCAGTTAGGGCCTTTTTAATCTATCTTGCTATACTGTATGAGCTTTGCTTATTGCTGAAGGTTGTAATGTGACCTACAGTTGTTAACTTCTACATCTTTGGTCTTTAGTTGAGAGTTGTCTCATTGGCAATCATATCACATCCTCTAATTCTAATTACAATAACAAACTGACATTTTTTATAGTAACTTGATCTATGTTTTTAATACTTACCCCTACATCCAAAGAGAAACAGTTATCTGGTTGGTAACTCAGAAGGTACAGATTGGTATTGTTGATGGCCATTAGAGTGTAGTCATGACAACCAACTTTTCTAATAGAGGACCACCTCCCACCTAGATCTAATCTGTAGGTCAGCCTTTTCACTCCAGAAGTAGCATCCATACATACCTCTGGCTGGACAATAAAACAAAGTTATATAACTGATTGTTCTGACTTCAATCAGTATATAATTTTCATGAGCCAAGTTGCTCATGAAACAATTCAAAATGCACCTAACAGATCACAATTGCCTTTTTCCAAAATGGTAAAGGTTTAGCAACTATTTACTTGAATCAACTCATGAATTGTATTATTTCAAAAGTACAACATTTTGTCTATCTCACTTATCTTCATGAATAATACTTGATATTTGATTACTTAAAAAGTTCCAGAAGGAAACCAACATTGTCAGTTCAAAGAGCTTGCTCTATTTTCAGTGTATGATTTAATTGATATATTGTTTGACACTATTTATCGTAGCAACTATTCAAATAAAGCTCAGTTTAGAATCCCTAACTACTGTGAATTTTCGTGGATTAATTCAAACAAAATGTCATTTTCCTGAATATTTGATTTGGTTCTGCAAGTCTGCATATTATATGCACATGTTGAACATTTCTCTTAAATTAAAATTTCTTCTTTATTATACCCTCAAAATCCATGAAGATTGATGTCTCATGAATAATAATGAATCCACAGTATTTCAAAAGAGTTTTTTTCTGGACAACGAAAGACAACTGGATAGCAAATTAAATGAAGTCAAATGATGGTAATGGCTCTAATTTGCACTACTGACTAGCTGAGAAAAAAAATTATTTGAGAAATCTTATCATTAAATTTGAACACTGCTTGGCTTTACAAAAAAACAGAACTAAATTAGACCTTTGAAAAATAGGCAAAGAATTATTGAAATAAAGTATTCAACCACTGCTTGTAATTATTTAAATAATGCCTATTTTGATTTACTATAATGTGTATGGACAGAAGAGATTATTCTCCAAATGTATATACCTTCAAAAATCCTTGCTTCAACAAGAGAAAGCTGACAGGACCTGCTATTTGTGTTATATGTGCCCTTGTCAAATCCATGCTTGAATTGGCTTGCCCAAATACATATCTGAAGAAAAACATGGTTTATTGGCAAACTTTTGTGGGACATCAATGTTGTTGGTTTTTTTTAACCTAAAATAGTTTTATTTAAATATTTAACAAGAGTGCACACGCTGAAATGTCTCGCCTTCTTTACTAATCATTGATATTATGTTGATAGACCTAAATATAAAGCTTTATTACAACTGTCACATAAACTCAACATTAACCAAAGAAAACGAAACATTGATCAATGAACCATGAAATGAGGTCAAGGTCAGATGAACCATGCCAGGCAGACATGTACAGCTAACAATTCTTCAATACAACAAATATAGTTGGCTTATTGCTTATAAATTAAGAAAAACAGACCAAAACACAAACACTTAACACTTAGCAATGGACTGTGAAAATGAGGTCAAGGTCAAATAAAACCTGCGTAACAGACATATAAATCATAAAATATTTCCATACACCAAATATAGTTGACTAATGCATAACGTATTAGAAAAATAGACCAAAACTTAAAAACTTAACTTTGACCACTGAACCATGAAAATGAGGTCAAGGTCAGATGACACCTGTCAGCTAGACATGTACACCTTACAATCATTCCATACACCAAATATAGTAGACCTATTGCATATAGTATAAGAAAAACAGACCAAAACAAAAAAACTTAACTATAACCACTGAACCATGAAAATGAGGTCAAGGTCAGATGACACCTGCCAGTTGGACATGTACACCTTACAGTCCTTCCATACACCCAATATACTAAACCTATTGCTTATAGTATCTGAGATATGGACTTGACCACCAAAACTTAACCTTGTTCACTGATCCATGAAATGAGGTCGAGGTCAAGTGAAAACTGTCTGACGGGCATGAGGACCTTGCAAGGTACGCACATACCAAATATAGTTATCCAATTACTTATAATAAGAGAGAATTTAACATTACAAAAAATCTTAACTTTTTTTTCAAGTATTCACTGAACCATGAAAATGAGGTCAAGGACATTGGACATGTGACTGACGGAAAGTTCGTAACATGAGGCATCTATATACAAAGTATGAAACATCCAGGTCTTCTACCTTCTAAAATATAAAGCTTTTAAGAAGTTAGCTAACGCCGCCGCCGTAGCCGCCGCCGGATCACTATTCCTATGTTGAGCTTTCTGCAACAAAAGGCTCGACAAAAATAATTTCAATATCTTGTTAATATTTTAAGTATTGTTTAAAAAATGATATGCTTAAATTAATATGTAGTTAAAGAAAAAACAATTGATAGTGTTTTAAACTGTCGTCTGGTATTTTAAGGTAGATACTTTTTGTCGAGCCTGCAACTTTTGTTGCAGAAAGCTCGACATAGGGATAGTGTTCCGGCGGCGGCGGTGGCTACGGCGGCGGTGTTAGCTAACTTCTTAAAAGCTTTATATTTTAGAAGGTGGAAGACCTGGATGCTTCATACTTTGTATATAGATGCTTCATGTTACGAAGTTTCCGTCAGTCACATGTCCAATGTCCTTGACCTCATTTTCATGGTTCAGTGACCACTTGAAAAAAAAGTTAAGATTTTTTGTAATGTTGAATTCTCTCTTAATATAAGTAATAGGATAACTATATTTGATATGTGCGTACCTTGCAAGGTCCTCATGTCTGTCAGACAGTTTTCACTTGACCTCGACCTCATTTCATGGATCAGTGAACAAGGTTAAGTTTTGGTGGTCAAGTCCGTATCTCAGATACTATAAGCAATAGGGCTTGTATATTCGGTGTATGGAAGGACTGTAAGGTGTACATGTCCAACTGGCAGGTGTCATCTGACCTTGACCTCATTTTCATGGTTCAGTGGTTATAGTTAAATTTTTGTGTTTTGGTCTATTTTTTTCATACTATATGCAATAGGTCTACTGTATTTGTTGTATGGAATGATTGTAAGGTGTACATGTCTAGCGGGCAGATGTCATGTGACCTTGACCTCATTTTCATGGTTCAGTGGTCAAAGTTACGTTTTTGAGTTTTGGTCTATTCATCTAATACTATATGCCATAGGTCAACTATATTTGGTGTATGGAAATATTTTATGATCTTTATGTCAGTAGCGCAGGTTTCTTTTGACCATGACCTCATTTTCACGGTTCATTGCACAGTGTTAATTTTTTGTGTTTTGGTCTATTTTCCTTAAACTATAAGTAATAGGTCAACTATATATGTTGTATAGAAGCATTGTTAGCTGTACATGTCTGCCTGGCATGGTTCATCTGACCTTGACCTCATTTTCATGGTTCATTGGTCTTTGTTTAGTTATCTTGGTTAATGATAAGTTTATGAGACAGTTGTAATAAAGCTTTATACTTAGGACTATCAACATAATATCAATGATTAGTATAGAAGGCGAGACATTTCAGCGTGTGCACTCTTGTTATCAGTTTTATAGTATAACTTTATAATTGATTTTACCCAGCATCATCCAGAATATAACAGTGTAAACAGGATGTCATCATATTTGTAAGAATGGTAGAGAACTGACGTCTGCTCATATCTGCTGCTACAACTCCACTCACTGAACCACTGCTTAAAATATATGAAATAAGAATATTTTAGATGAGTTTGTTTGAAAGTAGCTGAACCCCATCACATATACACATGTTTGTCAGTAGTTGTCTTATATTTCAACTGTAATAAGTGACATTAATGGCAGACCTTTGAAAAGAGAGAAATTAACAAACTGCAAAGTAATATTACCTCAGCCATTCATATGTGATGTTAAAATTACATTTGAACTAGTCAGAGATATACATAATCTTTTGCATATTTGATAAATAAATGCCAAGACTTTATAACTCAAATCTAAGGGTGCCTTTCAAAGAAAATATTTAAGACATCTAACTTTACACACCTGTCCTAATTGTTATGTAAAAGTTAGTTTTTCAGAAATTCACAAAAATAGTACCTTGTCTGATAAAACACCTTTGCCATGGTAACATAAGTGGAGCTGTTTTGTTTTGGTGTTTCCATGTCAATGAAGACATATTTGTCAGGATTTTCAGCTGCTTTCCTATACCAGATATCATCCCTTGGATCATAATGGATATCAGATAGCATTGTTCCGGGAAAAATCTTAAAAAATCCATTTTCTGTTCCTAAATACCTATAAACAGGAAAACCACACATTAATAAAAGCTGTGTATGAATATTTGTTCTCAACATTAATAACATTATTTTGACACGTCTCTGATATGATTAAAAATAATTTTGTGACATATAAGATGCAACCTGTGTAAAAATCTTTTTTTTTTTTGCTCTGCATTACAAAGGAGATCTACCATTTCAATACAGTGTAACCTGCCTAATCAGACACCTGAGTATTCCAACATCCTGCTTTAACTGACACATTATCTTTGTCCCAAAATATACATATCATGGCAGAATAAACCTAAGTATTCCGACACCCTGCTTAATCTGACATTTTTTTGTGACCTCTCAGTGTGTCAGATAAGGCAAGTTACACTGTATATGAATCATTTTCTTATTTGGAATTCAAGATATGACACAAGGGCTCAAATTACTGTCTTTTATACCTCCATATCATATCATCCTGTGTCCACACTTGGTCTGTTATATCGGTTAATACAATGTCATTAGAGGCAGACTGGTGTATATCTGTTAATAGAAAATCACATTCATTATTTCTATATTCTATTTTTATCTTCTGGTTTTGTTACGTGAGATGTATGACATTTTTTCTGAGGAGTGTTCATATTTTATTATGTGTATAAATTTCTAAGTAATGCTTAAGAATTTTGTGTCAACTAGTGAGATTGTTGAATGTTTCACCAAAATCTAAAACATTCTAACTCTAGCCATAATATTGAGCAGTTATGCTATGAACAACTTTCTTGCATTCTTAATCACCTCTGTGGTCTCATGGTAAAGTGTTCGTCTAGAGTGTAGGATGTTATGGGTTTGATCCCCTGCCAGGTCAAATAAAATTTGAAAATTGGTATATGCTGCTACTCAACTTAGCTATCAGTATCATGGATTAGGACCAAAGACTACTAGCAAAGATTCAGAATAAGGACTGCTAGTATGTTTAGGATGACATGCCTTCCTGCAGACTTTTATCTTGTGAATTAGTATGTCAAAAATCTGGCCCAGTCTGTCTGCCTAGAAATAAGACAGGTTAATATTCATATCATATTAGCATGTTCTCATCCTGAGTATGTATTTGACTTGCCATTGAACTTTTAACAACAATCCATCCTTATTGTCTTACATTTTGTAGAACAGGTAGTTTTCCGTTATTTACTTGTACCTGAATCCTTTGAGTTTGAGAATAGTTTAGCATTTCATTAGTACTGACAAATAAGATATTTTACCTGCATTCTTTGAGAATAGTTTAGCATTTAATTAGTACTGACAAATAAGATATTTTACCTGCATTCTTTGAGAATAGTTTAGCATTTCCTTAGTACTGACAAATAAGGTATTTTACCTGCATTCTTTGAGAATAATCTAGCATTTCTGTAGTGTTGATAGAAAGGATAGCTTCTATTTTTGTTGTTCTGCTCATATTCCAAACTTTTCACTGGATTAGAATAAACACTTGGGGCAAACTAAAACACAGAAAATTTAGTAATTTTAAAAATGTAACTTTCTGATAAAGGTTTTCAATATATCACATTTACTTCTGATTACAGTTTTAATTTATTTTGTATTTATTTTTAACAAATAAGTCTTTTAGACTGAAATAAAATCTACATAGAACACCAGCTGTAAAGATATTTACTTTCCCATATATGCAGGAAAATTCTTTAAGGACTTTTAAATAAAGTATACCAGAATACATATCTTAGTTGATAAACTGCACATGAGCTGGCATTTCCTAACAGAATCTTAGGGTTTGCTGCAACATATCATATGGGTTTTATAAGAAAATAATACAACACTGTAAATATTGGATGTCACACACACTAATCATATGGCTTTGTATTCATGAATCCAGAAATCTGGTGGCCAACAAACTACCATTAGAGATCATTCACCAAACATGCATGATGTCTACTAAAATCAAATACAAAAGAAATGTGTGCACTATTTTCTCAGACTGATTTTACCTCTGTTACAAAAGAGGTGTGTAAATAATCACCATAACTTCAACCCTGTACCATAGGGATGTGCACAATATTGTCTCACCTTGACCGTAGCATTATTTTTCAAGACTACGCTGTTATCTCTAGTGCAAAAACCAGCTATACTCAGTGTGTCATTATCATAAAGATCCATACGATGATATATAAAACTAGGAAATTCTCCTTTTTCAATATCCTGAAAAAAAGAATGATTAAAATAATTCTTTATCATGTGGCACATATTTGCCTTTTTTATTCAGAAAATGCAAGAGCCAATTTACATTTACAAGATGTCAATAGACATAATTTGAATGCAGTGGGACCTATCTTAAAACTAGTCAAACCCTTAAATTTCTGAATTCCTTAACCTTCTTAAGAATACTAATAAACTTCTACAGAAAAATAACCTTCAACACAGAGCATTAAAGGTTTTTTAAATATCAACAAGGAAACACTAAATCTACAGAAAATTACCTCATCTGCTCTCAATTCTTCCATGTCCTCATCAAATATCACCAGGACAACAGAATAATTTCCATGGAAATGGGAAATAGGCTTATAGTAATATGTTGCAGGTTTTGTTCCTTGAACGTCTGGTGTTTTCCACAAAGCAGCCTACAACAAATCAACAGAAATATTTACTGTCTGTTGCAACTAAATCAGCATGTTTTACTTAATTATGTGAGAAAAAAAAATTACATGCTGTATTGTATATCATAGTACGTTTCTACATTAAATTTTTTGCAAATGAAGACTGAACTTATTTCAATCGAACTGACCATGATTGAAAATAAGCAAATCAACAGTATTCAAACTTTTACATCTAGTCTTTATAACAAAAGATGGTTTTGAGTTGTTTAGTTATAAAACAAAGCTTAGCATCAAATTTGGAACCAGTCCTGCCTTTGCTCACAGCAGTCAGATTACAAAGCTCTAAACCTATTGTACTGAAAGTTCTTTAAACTTTAATGACATCTGACAGGACTACAGTTGTTTTACACAACTCTAAAACTTTAAGTGTAACAGGTTACACGGTTTAATTACATACTATTTTTGAGTAGAAATGTCCTGGTAAACCATTGGTTATGTTGAATACAGATTCATCACTTAAAACTGGCTCTATCTGGTCAATTTCATAGAATCTGGGCTGCTCCATCTGCTGCTGAGGATTGGGCATATAGGGATGTACCAAAATTTTTCCTGTATTAAAAAGTATCCTATATATTGATAGTGTTTTCCAATAGAATAATAAACGCTGTAACTATAGGTCTGATATAGTAAAAGAATAGATGTTTAAAAAAGTCACTAATGCAATTGATTTTTGTCAATATATCATTGTAATACAGAAATATAACTAGCTTCAAAAAATTTCCACAAAGATAACCAAATTTTACTTTATTTTTGTTGTGGTTTTTTTTCTCACTTTTGTCTATTCTAATACTAATGTTCAAACTTTTTTATAATATTTGTGAATGATTATAAAACTATATTTCTATACATACCGCTGTTTCCAACAACAAAACCATAACCATGTTGACCTTGTCTAAAATGTACCACTTCATAAAACATAAGTAACAGAGACAGATCAATTCCCATCACTCCAAAGAAATTACCTCCCTTGTCTAGAGTGGGAATACCTAGTGTTGTGACTAAACCTGCAAACATAAATCAGATGCAATGCAAATAAATTTACCATCTTCAAATTTCCTGATGGTTTAGAAGAGTTATTGATGTCTTGAAAACTTTAACCTTACACTTAACTTAATAATAATGTTGTATTTTAAGTAACTGTTATCTTGACCTTTGACCTATTGGCTCAAAAATGATCATGCTTCATCCTGTAACCTATATTTTCTCTTTGTATAACTTTCATTTCAATTAACCAAAGCAAATGTATATTTCCCAATTTTTTTTGTATAACTTTCATTCCAATTAACCAAAGCAAATGTATATTTCCCAATTTGCTTTGTACAACTTTCATTTCAATTAACCAAAGCAAATGTATATTTCCCAATTTGCTTTGTACAACTTTCATTTCAATTAACCAAAGCAAATGTATATTCCAATTAACCAAAGAAATGTATATTTCCCAATTTGTTTTGTATAACTTTCATTCCAATTAACCAAAGCAAATGTATATTTCCCAATTTGCTTTGTACAACTTTCATTTCAATTAACCAAAGCAAATGTATATTTCCCAATTTGTTTTGTATAACTTTCATTCCAATTAACTAAAGCAAATGTATATTTCCCAATTTGTTTTGTGTAACTTTCATTCCAATTAACTAAAGCAAATGTATATTTCCCAATTTGTTTTGTATAACTTTCATTCCAATTAACCAAAGCAAATGTATATTTCCCAATTTGTTTTGTATAACTTTCATTCCAATTAATCAAAGCAAATGTATATTTCCCAATTTGTTTTGTATAACTTTCATTCCAATTAACCAAAGCAAATGTATATTTCCAAGTTTGTTTTGTATAACTTTCATTCCAATTAACCAAAGCAAATGTATATTTCCCAATTTGTTTTGTGTAACTTTCATTTCAATTAACCAAAGCAAATGTATATTTTCCATTTTTTTTTTGTATAACTTTCATTCCAATTAACCAAAGCAAATGTATATTTCCCAATTTGTTTTGTACAACTTTCATTCCAATTAACCAAAGCAAATGTATATTTCCCAATTTGTTTTGTATAACTTTCATTCCAATTAACCAAAGCAAATGTATATTTCCCAATTTTTTTTGTATAACTTTCATTCCAATTAACCAAAGCAAATGTATATTTCCCAATTTGTTTTGTATAACTTTCATTCCAATTAACCAAAGCAAATGTATATTTTCCAATATTTTTTTGTATAACTTTCATTTCAATTAACCAAAGCAAATGTATATTTTCCATTTTGTTTTGTATAACTTTCATTCCAATTAACCAAAGCAAATGTATGTTTTCCAATTTTTTTGTATAACTTTCATTTCAATTAACCAAAGCAAATGTATATTTTCCATTTTGTTTTGTATAACTTTCATTCCAATTAACCAAAGCAAATGTATATTTTCCATTTTGTTTTGTATAACTTTCATTCCAATTAACCAAAGCAAATGTATATTTTCCATTTTTTTTTGTATAACTTTCATTTCAATTAACCAAAGCAAATGTATATTTCACAATTTTTTTTGTATAACTTTCATTCCAATTAACCAAAGCAAATGTATATTTCCCAATTTGTTTTGTACAACTTTCATTCCAATTAACCAAAGCAAATGTATATTTCCCAATTTGTTTTGTATAACTTTCATTCCAATTAACCAAAGCAAATGTATATTTCCCAATTTGTTTTGTATAACTTTCATTCCAATTAACCAAAGCAAATGTATATTTCCCAATTTTTTTTGTATAACTTTCATTCCAATTAACCAAAGCAAATGTATATTTCCCAATTTGTTTTGTATAACTTTCATTTCAATTAACCAAAACAAATGTATATTTTCCATTTTGTTTTATATAACTTTCATTCCAATTAACCAAAGCAAATGTATGTTTTCCAATTTTTTTTGTATAACTTTCATTCCAATTAACCAAAGCAAATGTATATTTCCCAATTTGTTTTGTACAACTTTCATTCCAATTAACCAAAGCAAATGTATATTTCCCAATTTGTTTTGTATAACTTTCATTCCAATTAACCAAAGCAAATGTATATTTCCCAATTTGTTTTGTACAACTTTCATTTCAATTAACCAAAGCAAATGTATATTTCACAATTTTTTTTGTATAACTTTCATTCCAATTAACCAAAGCAAATGTATATTTCCCAATTTGTTTTGTACAACTTTCATTCCAATTAACCAAAGCAAATGTATATTTCCCAATTTGTTTTGTATAACTTTCATTCCAATTAACCAAAGCAAATGTATATTTCCCAATTTGTTTTGTATAACTTTCATTCCAATTAACCAAAGCAAATGTATATTTCCCAATTTGTTTTGT